>NC_134111.1:86652333-86968666 GCF_040939455.1 Microcebus murinus | reverse complement strand
GAGTTACCCAGAGACTTGATTTTGGCCACGGGTGGAGGCGTGGGGGCTCCATTTCTACCTAAGGAGAGCAGGGTTCCCTGACACCTACATTTGGCTAATTTCAGGGTTAAATAGCAGGTATGCACATCATTCAGAGATGACCTGGGCAGCCTGTTTTCACCCTGGCCCTCCTTGAAACAGGTCACAGGTCACAGCACTTATACGAATCCCCTAAAATAACCAACTCCAAGCACATTTGTGAGAAACAGATGTTGCACTGAATACTCGGTTGGGAGATGAAGGCTCACTCCCACCGCACACAGGATGACTGAAGACCAGGATGCCCAAGGACACCTGTGTGTCCCCACACCCCACAAGCTGCCCTCCCCAGCAGCTTCTTTTCTTCACCTGCCTCCATCTCTCAATTGCTGCCCTCGTTTATAAGATGAACTCCCCTGCCGCCACCCTGTTCCTCAAGCTCACCCAGGTGCCACCTTCCTTCTGCTCCCCCTCTCCCCATCTGGCCGCCACCGCAACACCCCAAGTAGTTCATCAACGTATTTATCCAACAAATCAGACCTGCTCCTAAGGGGGATTCTGCTGCAAATGAGTTTTAGTTCCCATCTTGATTTGCCAACAGGCCATATGCTGTTAGTTAGTGCTCACTAAGCCCAACAATAACTGTGAGGGCTGTCAGGATTCCAGCAAACAGAAAAGGTAATGGATAGATGCTTACACAAATTCAGACTCACCCTCCCTAAGACCCTACCCCAGTTCCGACGACCCCCGACCAGTGCCTTTACACACCCAATGCTGCAATGCAAAAGCAGGGGTCGGGGGCGCCTGGGAAACGTAACATGGGAGGCCGTGGATGGGCCTGTGTCTGGGGCTGCTTCCTCCACACTCCGGCAGCGCCCGTTCCCATATTCAAGCAGCTCCTGCAAAGCCATCTACAAATCCCTTTTGACTGAGAAAGTTGTCTTCTGGGCCATCCTGTCTACAGATGAAATGCAAGTGATTTCATTATTCCGTTGCTTACACTTGTTAAGACCACATAGCTTGTTCAATGCCACTGACATTGGGATTTATAAGCCTAGCAGCAATTAACACCCAAGTGACACTATGAGGCACTATGCCATTATGCCTTTCCAAAGTCTAGTCCTGGGTCACGTTTAGATGGAGAAAAGGGGCATTTCCTTCCTTTCCAAAGTGACCACAGGAAGCCAACACTATCTAAGCAGGGACTAGCAATTCTACCTGTGACTAGGTAGAGTGACCTATATGGGGGTGACAGTGCAGGGTGAGGGAAGCTCCCTTTCCCCGCCTCTCTCCTGACATTCCCCTGACTGCTACAGGGAGGACTTACAAATGACTGATGACAGGGTTGTATTTATCAGGGGGTCATTAAAACTCCTAATAAGTTACATGTTCAACATCATGCACATTTCTAGTTCCCGCGCCACGCTGTCCACCAGGCTCCCCTCCTGTTTCTGCGCAGGCCCAGCGAGACGCCTTTGCTCTGTCTCAGGCTCGGCAGCCAGTTGGTGGTGAGATCTGGCTGTCGGAAGTAGACGACAAACCTAAGCCATGAGCTACAACCTAGCTGTTCCAAAGATTTTTGAAACAGCTAATACGAAACAGTATATAGATTTCTATATTGCTGTTTGCTCCTTGTGCATTTAGCTCCAGCAGGGAGTTAACAGGACGGGGTGGCTGGCAATGCAGGATATGGCTGTTCTTTGGGTCCTGGTTGTGACACTAACTTAAGCAAAACCAAGGGAGGCCATAAAATCTAATTCACCTGGGACACTTGTGAAAGTGAAAAAGAACGCTATTCATTATGCCAGGACAATAATTCCTTGTAAAATGGGAAGCATGGTCACCCTGTCAAAACTAGCCAAACCTCCCCTGGGTCCTAACCCACCATCTTTGATCACGTGGACACTTTCTCATGTAATAATTGCATAAGAAAACCTAAGTCCAACAGCAATAGATAATTATGAAAACCAGCACTGGAATATGCAGGTTCTAAAAGAATTAAGATGAAAAAGACAGGAGGCAGACCTATTTAAAAGTTCCTATGTTCTGCCTAGGCCTATAAAACCACCTCATTTGTGGAAAGCATTCTAGAGCTACAGAGCACACCCATGGCCACACTCTCACTTAGTGAGCCTGGGAAGCCGGAGATAGGTTCAAGCATCTTGACAAAGGCCAAGTGGCAGAGGCAGGACTCAAGTCACTCAAATCTGGAGTCTGAGCTAGCCCAGTGTTGTCTCCCTGACCACACTGTGCCTCCTCATGGCATCTGCTCTGAATGGGCCACCAGTTTGTGTTCTAAACTGAGAACACCTGGGGGAGAAGAGGATAATGTGCAATGAGGCCCATGGGAGATAGTGGAACAGAGTATCTGTTGCCTGAGTCAAAATTAGCTACAAAGCCAGTTACCAGCACTGCACATAATTCAAATAGAAGTCTAGATCTGTGACCATTTATTTTCAAAACCATCATGGGCTTGGCAAAATACTGCCTAATCCCAACATGGTTTTCTAAAGAAGTTTCTAAAAGGCTATTATATGTCAATTAATTGGCAAAGGATTAAAATCCAACATTTAAAATAGTGGCTCTTAACAGGGGGACAACATGTACCCTCCAGGGGGCATTTGGAAATGCATAGGGTCATTTGGGTTGTGACTGATGGGTGAGCCACCTCTTTTATCTCTGCCTCCTCTCTCAGTCAATGAATTTTAGTGATACAGAAGACCGAAGGTGACAGGGATCATAGGCAGTGACTTCCAATTCCCACTCAAGGCTTTCATTTGTGGGACTACTGGGTTTCTGAGGACTAGCCCATGGCTCATTGGAGGGCAACACAGCACCTGCTACCCTCCAAGGCCATAGCCAGCAGAACACCTGGGAGTTCTGTAGATCGGCAAATGGCATTTCAGAGAAATGGGACCTTGGTGTGTTCACCCAAAATGTCATGTCCCTATTCAAAACAGTTTGCTCTGATGAAGTCTACACAGCACATATACTGTGCCTACATGAAAGGGATTTGGAAATTACATGGCTAACTTAGTCTCCCTAGCCTATGAAACTCATTTTTTCCTTCAGGTATTCAAATTTAGGTAAAGGCAGGGTTAGGAAAGCACACATAATCCCACTACATACAACCTACATCAAAAAGTATCAGAAGATCTAAAAGAATAACTTGATTCAAACTTTTCCTGGTTTGATAGAAGGACTGATGTTGTCAAGAAGAAATTCCCAAACTGCCAAAGACGGGGGTGATCATGGAGCCAAATTTAAGGAGCTGATTCATATTGCCAGGAGGATCTGATGATGAGAATAATGTAGAATTTAGAGAACATGGTTTTCACTGCTGTGATTCTAAGAATGTCTCAGTTTTGTCCAAATGACAAACATCCCCTGGGCTTAACTATCCAACTAAACGCTATGATATGGCATAGTAACCCCTTTGTTAGGATTACTTTAAATAGGGACCTGTAGGTCAAGTTTGACTCAAATGTGCACAGTAAGGAGGGCACGTCCTCAAGGCCTAAAGTAAACCACTCCCCTCTCTCTCCTCAGCTGAATGGATGATATTCCATCTTAGAAATCCATTTTCAATCAATGCATGAGGGTCTTTAATTCTCAGGACAGCACTGAAGAAGTCTTTTGCAGACAATTAGTAATTGGCAGTGATCCACAGAGGAATGAGTTATTTATGCCTTTAACGTTACATATGGAAAATAAAGTGTATCAGTGACCATTTATAGGGGTGCTGAGGATATGGGAGATTGGGCACCAAGAAGTTTGTGACTCCTGGGAAAAGGAGCTAGAACTCAGGGAAGGAATGAGGACAGGAAGAAAGAAAATAAGGGCTTTATGCTTCTCTTATTTAGGAAACGAAATATTACTCAGAGAGACATGAAAGTAGACTTAGGTAGATGAGAAGAGTGGGAAATTAGGAAGAAGTGTTTGAATATATCCAAACTTTCTGTTTTGGAGACATGCAAGTACAGCATAACGAATGACACAATCGTAACTACTGGTGGTAAATTTCCCAATTCTGGCTTTTCTTGTTTAAGGTTTGCTGATATGGCAGAGGCTGGGCCGAGAGAGGATCCTTTCTTCATGAGAGCACCACCATACTCACTGTCTCAAACAGGCATGCAGGAAAACTGAGCTCCCCTTCCTGCTCTGCTTAAGGAAAACCACCCATATGCAGAGCCAAAGTAATGCAGTGATTAAAAGGCTTTACTGAAGAGAAATGGGTCAGTCCTTACCTGTGATTTTCCTAACCCAGCTATTTTCGGTAGGAAACAATTGCTATTGCTCATTCAGTGTAAGCTGTAATTACTGTTAGACAAAGGACTCCTGGGAAGGGTTGAGAAACTCACCATTAACCATACCATGGTTCCAAATGAGACGCTAATCACTTCTCAAGGGCTGCAATCCTCACCAATATCAGATCAAGATGAAATCTGCTTTCCAGAAATTTCAAAGCATGTGTATATACACTGAGATCAGTAAAACCACAAAAGAAATGACACCAATCAGAAAATAACAATGATTCTTTATGAACTGGTATGGGGTCTAAATTATCCTTTATAATATGTATGTGTGTACTCATTCCACAGAGAATTAGGTGATCCACTTCCCAGTAACCTGCTGGGACTATCTCCAGAGCTTCTGAATGGCCTCCTCCAGCTTGTCCTGTCAGAACACCCAGCACCATGGCGACAGCAGCTCTCTTAGATTCCCCACACATCCACGACCTATATCATGTCCAGCTGTAAACAAGAATAACACATTCAGGAAGGAACTAGCCCAAATTTGGAAGACTGCTTCTCTGGTGAGAGCGGGTTCAATGAAAATGGTTCTCTACATTGGTAGGCATGCAAAGATTTGCACACTCATGCACTGCTCACTGTTTTAGGAGTTAAATACCAAGCACCTCCTCATTTCAGTACTAAGAACTTCACAAAAAGGCTGAAAGCATAGTGCGCAGTTTTTGTTGGACAGTTGTCATGAGAGTCTTAAAGATAGGAAGTTTCCAAACTTGGAAGATGGATACAAAAGCCAACATTTACACAGCTTCTCTGATATTCACAACATAGTAAAATGAGGTTCAGAATGAAATCCTCAAATGCCATTTATCAGTCTACTTTGTTTACACTGAGTTAATTGAGAACATTTAGGAGGTAGGCTTTTTAAAGGCTGTTTTTGTCAACCCACACAAATTACATGTTGTATTGCTTATTTTTGGTTAAGAGTAATTTCAGTGAATTATAATATTTTGTTACTAAAGGATTAGCCTCCCTAAGCTCTTTTTTAGCCTTTCAATGGAGAGGATTAATCTGAATGAAAAATATAACTGAAACCATGAAACACAGAAATTTCTATCAGAAATTACCTGATTAAATTTATAATGGCAATAAATAATAGTGGAGGGAGTTTCTGGTGTGTTAGAAATTAAAACAAAAATAAGCAACAAATCTATGATAAGCCGCCTGTGTGGCTGTATTTACAGCTCAGGTGATTTCGATCATGAGAACACCTGGCATACATTAAAAGTACTTACTAGATCGTCCACATCACCACCTTCTTCAAATACGGCTGCTGCATTTTCATTTGGTTTTTCTTTGGAAGCCAGAAACTGTGAATACAAAGCCAGTTATTTTTCGCCTCTTTTGATGGAAGAATAAGCTGCTAGCACTGCCAAAGGCAAACCTAAGAAGGTCTGAAACAACATCCTGGCCTACTCCCTTTCACATGGCTCTGAATGAGATGTCCAATTTTGAGGTTCAATACTAATAGTCACCAGAGAAAGTGCTTGTGCAGAGGGAGGAAGTGACATGGCTCGTCAGGACAGTGACTATGTGGAAGGTTCCGTATCAGCATGGTGGATGTCTGATATTTCCATTCCTGCTTCAGTGGGGACTTGTTAAAATTAATAAACAAAATCCCAAACCAGTATGCTATTTTGAAAGGAGTGTAAGAATCAAGTCAAGATTAGAATCATCTATTCTTGAACTCTCCTGAGGACAAAAAAGTGTAAAGAAGGGACTTCCTGTATGAAATGAAAAATGCAAAAATGGGTGAGGTTGGAGGTTGTTTAATTCCTTTTATGAAAATCTTTCAATTTGTGTTAGAAATTGTTTTAAAATAGGTGTATGAGGAATGGATGAAAAAACAATAGCTCAGCATCAGTGTTCTAGATCTGGAGCTTCTAAAAGGCAGAGACATAGAAAAGCAAAGACCTTGAAGTAAAGTATAGGAGGATTGGGATGGCAATCTGATTTTAAAGGGGTAGTGAATGCCCTTGAAAATTATCTGAACACTCTTTTTAAATCTTGTCCCTCCAAGAGATAATAGCAGGGAGTATTTTTCTTCAAGGCATGTGGTAAGTACAGCTAAAAGCTAGGTTCTAGCAATGCCTACCTATCCTAGCATGGGAAGGTGGTCTTCTGGACAGGCTGTAGGAGTGTTTTAAGAGTCTCATGCTCTACCGACTGAGCTAGCCGGGCCCCATATGTAGGAGTGTTTTAAAGGCAGTGGTGCCAGGTGGGGTATGTCCCTTTCTGGTGGCATTCCTCAGAGCCACGTGCAGGGAGTGGGGAGCCAGCCTTCCAACTCACCTCTGCTCTCTTGTTGTTGCCTCCACCCAAGAGGGAAAAGTATAGTTTATACTTCTCTCATTTTCTCAACATGAAAAAATGGCAAGAACTGCTTTCCCTCTACATTGCTGGTATTTTTATGATATAATGGATACAGTCAAAGCCTCTGAAACCTAAGACCTATAAATAAACTAAAATATATCTCTTTAACAAATCATAAACCAAAGTCACTTGTTAAATATTAGGCTGTGTGAAACAAGTTTCAAGAAGCAACTTCTGACTGTCCTTTCTTTCCTCAGGTAAGGGAATTCACACATAGGCAACGAAATGACAACAGCAGAGGCCACGTCTGCCCAACTGGGCACTGCCTTCGTCAGCACAGTGAGCATGGATTGTTGACTTAACCTCTCTTCTGGACTGCCCCCCGCCCTGCCCCCAGTTAAAACCACCTCGCTATTCGTTAACTTCCATTTTGACTGAGTGAATAAGGGATTTATTGTCTTCCAAGGATATTTATGGATCTTTCCACAGCCCTTTGTTGCCTGTAAACTGGATCATGTGCAGGGCTGCAAACCAATGGTACAAGAGACGGAAAATCCCAGCAATGGGGGCAGACAGTCTGGAGCAGAACTGTAATGAAGCTTTCTGTATCACTAATTCTATTTCTTTATTGAGGGTGATTATTAATAAAGATATCTGCAGGCCAAATACAGATAAATAAGAAATCCATACATTTACTGACATATGGTTTATGTCTAAAAGTTAAGCAAATTGTGCTCCATCCTAGATTCTCAAATCAATCTTTATTTAGGGTTTTCCTGGTTATGATCATAATTTTCACTTTGTCTCTTTCTTCTCTCACTCATTCTCATTACCCCTGCATGGTTTTCCCTATATCAGGAATATATGGCTACAGGATAAAAGTTATCCAGTTGGGGTGAAGAGAATAAAAAGTAGAGCTATGTCCTGCTATCATAAACCTCTGTGGGGCCACAAATGACCAGCACCTTCCAAACAGATGACAAACTCCAGTACATCTTTTATTATCCCTTAGTTAGCTATTTATTGATGAATCTAGAAAAATCCTCCATGTTTTTTGGCACTAAGCCTCTAAAAGCTCCAATTCCCACTCCCTCCCCTCCTGCAAAGCCCCTTTCACAATGCAATTAAAGGATAAATTAAGATAGGGCCGTCTGCACAGTATGACCATGGTATATATAATTAAACACAAATGGCACATCTGTGAGACAAGGCCAAATTCCTATGAAGAGAGGAACAGGAGCAAAAAACCCCTTCATTTCCATCACATGCTAAACATCTGCAACTGCTTTTCCTGACAGATTTGCTTCACATTTCTGTGTAAGCAAATTATAGCTAAAAGCTAGGCTGCCATCCATTATCCTTCCCAGAGCCCCAGGCAAGGCTGATCTCTTACACATATCACTCCTCATCATCAGAGTTTTTAACTGCAAGTAATTCCAGGCTGTGCAGAGGCAGAGAAGCTAGAGACACAGCAGAGAATTCAATGATTGGCCTGCTTTCTCAATAAAAGCAACGGATTCTCTGAACGCAGCAGAAAGGGGTAGGAGTCACCTCTCATCTTTTCTCGTGTTCTTTCTCTCTGCAATATACTGAAAAAATAGAGAATAAATAGAAAGGACATTGTGTGACACATTCTTTCTTCCTCAAGCCACAGTCACTTACTTGGGGTTACCACAAAAGGGCCTCCTTTACAGATGTACCAAATATCTATTAAAAAAAAAAAAAAAAAAAAAAAAAGAGGGCCTCCTTACCTGGAGATCTTTATAAAATGGCTAATCTATTATTTTTCAAGTACACGGAAATACAATCCTGGCCACAAGCAGAGAAATGGAATCAATAACCTCTGTGTAGAAACTGCCAGTCCCATCCCTCCATAAGACTAAAAACTAACAATCAGCTCATGCTCAGACCCTTACCAAGCCCCAAATTAAAAACACATGGAGTCCATCAGGCTAACGCCAACACCATCAGGTGATTCCAAATGGTCATCCACAATCCAGATGCATAAAAAAGCATCAGAAAGAATAAAAATCAGTTTGCATGTGTTTTGCCTAAAATGACATACACTTGCATTTTATGAATGCTACCTATAGCTTTTTTCATGCTATAAAGGCAACGGGGTGCAGCAGAAAAATCCTGCAGCCCAGTGTGGAAAACACAACCATAACCTCAGCTCCATCAGTTTCTCAGGAACCATGAGCAAGCCTCCTGACCTTTTTATAACTAATTTTCCTCAAAAATAAAATGGGAACACTACTACTTACCCTACTTATAAGACTGTGGTAAGTTTCACAAGAAATAAAGTACACAAAAATTCTTTGCGGTAGTGTAAGTTTTTGTTCTAATTCCTAGTATTATACCCAATATCTTTCCACTAAATGATATGTACAGGATCATCCACAGCATCTTTATTCGTAATTACTAAGGTTTGGAAACGGGCAAATGTCCGTCATTAAGAGAATAGATGAATAAATTGTGGTATAAATATACAGCCACAATAAAGGATGAGTAACTGAAACATGGATGAATCACAAAGGCATGATTCCAAGTATATCAAGGTCAAAAACAGGCAAAACTACTGTCAAGTGACAGAAGTCAGAATAATGGTTACTTCAGGGGACAGGGGAGTTCTGATTGGAAAGATACCAAGGGAGCCCTCCAGGGTGATGGAAATGTTCTATTATTTTGATCTGGGTGATGAGTTTCCAGGTATATGGATGTGTAAAAAAGTCATCAAGTTGCACGTTTAAGATCTGTGCATTTACTGTTTGCATGTTCCACCTCAATAAATTGAGTTCAAGCTCTGAACAAGTATTAGGTAATACTGTGACATTTTCATTATTGCTGTTCTTGTATTAGCATATAAAAAACTCTACCAGAGATTTAGGCAGAAAAGAGCAAAGGTCCAACAGGAGCCAGCAATTTTAGAGTACTATTCTCAAGAAATGATCCTTAAATGTTATTTTATAATCCTTCCCAAGGCTTTGGAAATCTCTTACTCACACACACAAAACTGAGTATACTCTTGAAAGAGGGAGTGTGAATTTCTTTCCTCTTGGTAGACGTGGCATTATAAAGGTGGAGGCGTGGGGAGATGGCACCATGGGGTGGTGGAGAGGTGACTGTAGTGGGAGTCCGAGGGTCTGGATTCTAGTCAATTCTGCCAGCCACTAACTTGGTGGGAGACATGGAGCTAGTCAACTTCACCTCTCTAGCTGGAATAGGTAAAATGACCTGATCACTAAGCTCCGAGCATCTGTGATGCTAAGGTGGAAAATCAATAAATGTCAACAACAACAAAAAGGATAGATTAGGCAGTTACAGGGAAAACAAGTACTAAAATGATGATTTTTTTTCCCATAGAGCTTGTATCAAATGATTATTTAGACATAGCTCAGCCTCTTGGAATCCCATGAAAAACAACATTCCAAAGCAATGGGGATAAATCCTTTTCCCACTGTGTTCTCAACACAGAGTAGAGAATGAAAAGAATAGAAGACCAAGAGTCCGTTCTAGAACTAGATTCCTGGCCAGTGACTTACTGTGAGATCTCAGACATATCACTTCCCCCCTCCCCATCACAAGGCCACACCACGAGAACTAACCGATAGACGAAGGGCACACAAGGGCTCTACGCTGACTTTACCGAATCTCGTGCTGATGGCATGTCTCACAACCCAATTAGAAAGAGCGTAAGTGAAAGAATTGGCAGGTTATGATGATAATAAAAATGAGTATAAAAGAGGGGCAATATTTATGCCTAGGATTCAAAAGGAAATGAGAGGTACCAGGAAACTTGAAAGAAAGGGACTACCTAAACTTATGTCAGGGAGAATATTTTATTTCTAAAGCAGGGCTGACTTACCTCTATTTCTCATAAAATCCACTTATTTCTAAAACACACTGGAAGGAAATGGCTCTCCTTAAGATGGCTGTGTAAGTATAACGTTATAATCTAATTTTCACTTATTTATTTTTTACATTTTTTATAGAGATAGGGTCTCACTATGTTGCCCATGCTGGTCTTGAACTCCTGGCCTCAAGAGACCCTCTTACCTCAGTGTTCCAAAGTACCGGGATTATAAGAGTGAGTCATCATACCCAGCCTTAATTTTCATTTAAAATGGACATCCTGGATAATTATATCCTTTCAAATGTCAATATTTAATAGCAAGAATTTGACAGCTTGCTAACTTTCAATAATAGACAGCAAATACCTCAAAAAAATTTAAATGGACTAGGATTGTTCTTTAATCTCTGATTATAGTCAAGTTTGCTTAAATGATTATTTGGGAAGTGACCAAACTTAACTTAAAGGCAATACAAATGAGTATTTCAGTGTATGGTCAACAGTGATTACCCTTCCCCCTAACAGAAATAGCTGAGGCATGCCTCTATTAAACCAGAAGGAATCAGTTTTCTTGAGCCAGAATTGTCCTCTGCAATTCTCCTCCTTATCATCTCTATGTGTACTCTCCCTTCTATACCTCTTTCTAAACATCAACAGATGCCATTTAAAAACATTTTTTTTTTTTTTTTTTGAGACAGAGTCTCGCTTTGCTGCCCAGGCTAGAGTGAGTGCCATGGCGTCAGCCTAGCTCACAGCAACCTCAATCTCCAGGCTCAAGCAATCCTTCTGCCTCAGCCTCCCGAGTAGCTGGGACTACAGGCATGCACCACCACGCCCGGCTATGTTTTTCTATATATATTAGTTGGCCAATTAATTTCTTTCTATTTTTAGTAGAGACGGGGTCTCACTCTTGCTCAGGCTGGTTTCGAACTCCTGACCTGGAGCAATCCGCCCGCCTCGGCCTCCCAGAGAGCTAGGATTACAGGCGTGAGCCACCGCGCCTGGCCTAAAAACATTTTTAATACAAAGGATCAACTTTCCACTCTGAAAAACAAAGGGCTCATGTGATATTTACTAAAGAGGACATAAAGCTTAATCTCACAAATCAGATGTGGTAAAGGGGAATCAGAATTACAGGCTCTACTTTATAGTCTTCCAGGTCATTCCATCCACCACCTGGTTCTAGGCCAATTATTTGTTGAGATAAAGAGACTGTTAGTGTAAGATTCTGTTTATAAGATATAATCCATTTAGGAATGAAGGTCCAGCATAGTGCACAGCAACCAGCCTTTTAATCCTCCTACTGCCTCCTACACTGTGTGCTCACAGTGTAACCCCGCTCAACCTTTTGGGGGCTTGGCTTTCAGTGGTAACAGGGATGACAGTTCCTGCTCCTTCCTACCAAGTTTTAGCAGATCACTGTGAGAATCGCAGAGATAGCACAGGGCTCTTTGGTGCTGGATTTAGATAAACACAAAATTTTATTCCCATTATTTTCTACCATTACTCAGGTATGATATATATATATATATATATATATAGTATTCTAGGTAAACATCATATAATGTGAATGTTTCTTAGAAGGCAGAATCTTATGTAAATATTTGGTATAAATATTAAATTGACTGAAGCACCGGTAAATGTGAAAAAAAGAGAATGTCATTTTCTAGATGTGAAAGAGAGTCTTCGAGGTTAATGTGCAATAAATATACTTTTTTGAAGGCTGTGAGATGATGTATATCAAAGTGCCTAGCACAGAGCTGTTATCAATATACTTTAGTTGAATTTCCTAATTTCTGTTCTGCTATGACAGTGACGTTAAGTTTTGCTGCTAGTATTGGAAGGATAATTACTGTGCCTTGATTATGGAAGCACCGTGTTCCAAAAGGAAGGCACCAAAGCCAGGCAACCAGTGGTGGGAGTAGAAGAGATTCTTTTCACTTGTTTTTTACTATATTTTCTCTAATTGAAGATGGCGAAGTTTCCAGAGGTGTCTGAAACTACAAGTGAAATCAGCCTGATGATATGCTAAGGACACCACCTTATACCTGGTCATTGACTGAAATTTCTCTCTATAGCTTCATTATCAGACATTAACATTCCTGATGCTTAGGCTCAGTGCCCTTAAATTCCAAAGAAGATACAGCATTTGCAATATAAAACAAGCCCCACACAGTTTGCAAGTGCATTTTATCCATTTTTAGATTTCTTTCCTCTCTAATGTTCTAGCTGCGCTTAGCTGTGACATCTCTGGTTAAGATGCACCGCTGGAAGGAAGCGTCACCTTTTTAGATCCGTGCTTCTCACTTCCTCCAAAAACTGTTATACTCTCGCCTGAATGATAGATTTTAAAGAATGCAATAATGACTAAAATTATTTGTCTTGACTTATTTTACTTGTTTAGCAGAAACTAATTCTTTGACCCATGTGACGGTTAATATTGTGTGTCATCTTGGCTAGGCTATGGTGCCTAGCTGTTCCATTAAACACTACTCTAGATGTTGCTGTGAAGGTATTTTGTGGATGTGATTAACATTTACAATCAGCTTACTTTAGGAAGAGTACCTTTGATAATGTTGGTGGGCCTCATCCAATCTGTTGAAGGCCTGAAGAGCAAAAACTGAGGTTTCCTGACAAAGGAATTCTCCTTCAAGATTGTCACATAGAAATCCTGCCTGAGTTTCCAGCCTGCTGGCCTGTCCTACAAATCCCATAAGTCAATTCTTTAAAGTCAGTCAATCAATCTCTCTCGTGTGTGTGTGTGTGTGTGTGTGTGTGTGTGTGTGTGTGTGTGTGTGTGTGTGTGTGTGTGTGTGTGTGTGTGTTCGTTCTATTGGTTCTGTTTCTCCAGGGAACCCTGACTGACAGATCCTAGTTCAAGAGGAAAATATTATCCCAACATTGTATAAAGTGACATAAAGAAATAAAACCAAACAGTTAAATGACATACTCAAGCCCATGGTACTCAGCACTGACTGCGGCAGAAAAGGGTACAGACACCATGGAACTCCTTCCGAGAAAATAATCATCACCTTCTATTGCTTCTAAAATTTCAGGATCTTGTTCCTTAAAAGTAGGAACCATATCTGATTTTTTAACAAATCTTTTGCCAGGCAAAGTGCTTAATAAAAATTCCTGTATATCCTAACTTCTCTCCCAAACAATACAATGGTTTCTGCCAAATGCCTCTACTGAGTTGAAAATTCAAGACATTTTTAATTTGGCTTGAATTTAGCCACATGATATACATTTCCAGCGTCGTTCCTGTCACTTCTCTAATGGATTCCTATCTGCCAGCCCCAGACCAAGCTCTCCCTTAGCCTGTAGAGTTTTTGAGTCTCTCTTGTCTCCTTATGCTCCCTTATAACTGACCATGTAAGCTTCTGGAGGACAGGGGTGCTGTCATGTCATCCAGTACTGTGCCCAGCACAGAGCAGAAGCTCAGAGGCTGACAGTTGCCAGGTACTGTGCTAGCAAGACTAGATCAATCAATGACTGTAATTGAAACTGAATGTTATGAACTATATACTTTTGAGCTATTCAATTTAATTTCATTAAAATTTCATCACAACCTTGAGGTATAATGAAGGATTACTGAACGAAATAGCCACATGTATTTGACTCATAGCTAAATCATATGCAGTACTTACATACCAAGCAGGGAGGCCTTGACCTAACAATTTGTGTTGATAAAAAGCTCATGGGGTCTGCATATATGGGGGTCTTTTACTGAAAACCCTATATGCCCCTTGTGCTAGAATACCAGTGTTTCTCTACCCCTACACATTACATTCATCTGAGGGCTTTCAAAACTCAAACAAACCAGGCCCTGGACCCATCTTAGACCAGTATAATTTCTGGGGCTATTCTGATTTTTAATTGGTATTTAAAAAAAAAAAAAAGGTCCCCAGGTGACTAATGTATGCTCACTGGGCTAGCTGGATTTCATAGCCTTTACCAGGGCCTAGGCTGAGTCTGGTATGCTCTATGGAGTTCAGCAGTTCTAGAGCTATTAAGGCTGAGATTATAGGTAAATTCTAGAAATGCAACCATGGCCTACAGGAAACCAAAGAAAGATAACAATTTCTCCCATGAGGATGCTGCAGTAGAAGCAATTTGCTCACTGGTTGAATAAAAAATGGGATAATTTATTTTATCCTTAAAATTTAACTTCTTCAAGGGTATCAAGAAAGTAATATCCACTGCAATAATTCATTTAAAGAAAGGGAGTTACCCCTCAATACCTTTTTGGCCTCCTCAGCTGTGACAGAGCTTCCAGGGGCTTCATCTTTGCTGATGAGAGTAATTCCATCTAAAAAATAATTCACAGAGTAAAATCCACATGCAAATAATCAATCCCAATCTTACTTTCCTTCCCACCACACCTCTTCCCCACTTTGTGCTAAAGATTTTTACTACAGGTGCTCTGTTCTATAAAAAATATAAAACTACAAAGGCAATTGATTCACACTGTTTGTTTTATCTGACATTAGCCTTCTCCTATTTTTGCTTGCGCAATAAGCAATAAAGGCATCTCAAATGCCACTAGCTCCACGAAACCTTCCTTGATCAACTCCAGAAAGAAATAGCCTTCCCTTCTTTAGAATTACCAGATCACTTTTTTATCCTTTTGGAATGGCTCTCGTCATACCTTATGTTGTATAACTACTTGTGCATATGGTATCTCTCTGAATGGACTATACTTTTATCAGGGGCTGTTTCATCTTTCTATCCCCCTTAATGTATAGAAAGTTCTTAACGTTGTTGATAGGTTCTTGGAATCTGTAACTTTAAGTGAAATGACATATAGCAGATCCTTGAATCATGTCACTTTTTTTATAGTGTTGATGAGAAGAAAATGGTTTTGTTACATACCTTTTACTTAATGTTGCAGTTTTCAAGAACCTATCAACATTGAGGACTTAGTGTAGTATATAGCAGAAGCTCAATAAATAAATGATAACTGAATGACTGTATAAACTTTTATCCAAACCCATCAGGAACCCAATAGGGGACTCTGGACACATTTTGGCTTATAGCAGTGTTACTGGCTATTGACAAAGTGGCCAGAGGACTAGGGCAGAAGGAAACATGCTCAACAGGAGGCACGCTGACCACTTAGCACAGAGCATCACTTTCAGCTCAGTGAGAGCAAATCAAAGACAGAAAATCTATTCTTCTGTTTTCTCTTCTTCCTTTTTTTCCTACCTCAGATGGCTGATGCACAATATTCTTTCAGAAAAGCACACATGCATTTGACATCCATTTTTACCTACAAATGACATAGGTCATTTGTATTCTCTCAGCAGCATAAAATCTATTGGAAAATATGTATCTTGCGTATGTCCTGTAAGTTTCTCTTCAGCAAATAATATGCTGTAGACATTCAATAAATAACAAAACCAATCTCTTTCATCTACTAGGTCGGCAGCAGAGACACAAAAGTGATTTGAGGAAGCCCTATTCACCACCTATTCTAATTGCTTTTGCTTTTCCTCCCCAGTGTAGAAGTTAAAGGGCTGAAAAATTAACTGTCAAGGAGACGGTTGCCTGTGTGAGCCTGTATGATGAAAAGCTGCCCGTTAGAAGTGGAATAGATAGGTATGTGACTCCTTTTATATAGAATTTGGACAGGAAGACAGGTTGAAATTAATTGTGCATCCCTACGATAAGTCAAAAGTATCATATTAACTCTTAAACATCACTATTTTCATAATATGTATTTTTAATAGGTAATATCTTATACTTAGGTTCTAAAAGAAAATCAGATCAGGATAAAAAATGGGCAAAGGGCATAAATAAAAGCAGAGATCAAGCCTAACACTGAGAGTATGTGTGCTGCTTTCTCTCTGGGTGGAATGTGCAATTGGTTGCTGTGAACAAGAGAAGAACTGAATGGCTTTGGTGCACAAAGATGCTGGCCTGCTGATACCCAAAGCCTAAGAACACGATCATGAAAGGCAGAAGGGAGGCAAAATACAGTGAGGTCAATCAAAGTGCTGTGGATCCAGCAGGACTGAAATGGCCTAAGAACCTGCAAAAGGGGCAAGCTTGCCTGCACTGTTGCTCCACTCCACAAACAGGAACGCATAACCTTGGAAATGGGTCATGCTTCTCAAAGTTTCAGATGGGACTTACATATTTACTTATTACTTACCACTTTGCATCTTGGCTTAGCAAGGGAGACCCTTACCCAAAGCTAAGTAGAAAATCATCAGGTCCCCTTCCCCCCCAACTCAGCACATAACAGAATTTATATTTAGAATTTGTATGCTTATTTAGAAAAAAAATGGCATAAGTATTTGTACACAAAGACGAATGAAAACTTACCCTGAATGACAATTTCCCAGAAATGATTTAACTGTTTAGTTTCCACCTTCTCTTGAAGGGCTTTCAGGAAGCTGTTAAAGCGCTGCTCTTCTGAAAACTGTGGTGGCAAGTTGGAGGGGGAGAAATGGCAAGTCAGAGTAAACACAAACCCAGTCCAGACCCAGACCAAAGTACTACCTATTTTGAATCACCACAATTTATATATACAAAAAATGTTCTTTGGTAAATGAGAAGGTGGCATTTCAAACTGAGCTATGTTCACTGGGGACCAGAAATGCTTCCATCTGTGGAAGGTACAGATATCCCAGAGCCACATGGTTTTTTGGTGGCCTGGCTCTTTGTTTCTTAACTTTTAATATAGGAAATTCCAAACAAAATCGGAAAGAATAATTCAGTGAGCATACATGGACTAATCACCCAGCTTCGATAAGTATCAACCCAACCAATCTTGGTCCATCTATACCCCTGCCTTCTCCCATAGCCCTAGGATTGTTTGGATGCAAAATTCAGTCCTATTATTTCATTTATAAATATTTCTGTGCAAAATATCTAAAATATACACACACTCACATGCTATAATATGCCACACAAAAATTATAATTCCTACATAGGAGCAAATAACATTTAGCATCTCATTTTCTTAACTGTTGTATAAAACTTTCTTCCTTTCTTTCTTTTTGAGTTTTTATAGTTCAGAAAAGGTCTCCACATGAAGACTGATTGTCTCTAAAGTCTTTTGCTCCTTTTCCATCGCTGGCTCTCTTTTTTTAAGAAACACAGGTGTGGTGGTGCACACCTGTAGTTCCAGCTCATTGGGAGCCTGAGGTGGGTAGATCACTTGAGCCCAGGAATTTGAGACCAGCCTGGGCAACATAGCAAGATACTGTCTCTAAAAAACAGTTAAAAAAAAGGAAAAAAGAAAAAGAAACCCAGTGACCTGGTACTTTTAAGGACATGCAGTGGCAACCACGCATAGCACAGAAGTGCTACCAAACACTCCATCTAGCCTGGAGCAGTGCGAATGACAAGCGATACATTTTTACTACTTCTTTCTGTCCAACCAAATCTTTCTCCACCCAATTGAGTCATCCTCAGTCTTGTCTTGACCCTACTTTTCCAAAATTTTGTTTCTTATCTGTAGGGCATTTGGGTCATTTACTTCTGAATTTTTTACTCTAATCTAATTTTAATGAATTTCTCATTTTCCTGTCATTCTTTGTAAGCACTTAAATTATTCAAGCATTAATTTGTTCATTCATTCAGCAAATATTTAAGAAGCACCACACAAGAACATATACAACCATACCTACTTTAGAAATATACTTTCTAATTTAAACTTGTTCATCTCTTGCCTAAATGTATAAAAGTCTATAAATCATTTGGGAGGTTTTTAAAAAGTTTTTTCCAAAAATTTCTAATAAAACAAACAAAACTTAACCTATGCCAAAGGGAGGGGAACTGAGTAATTAATTTTCAGTGTTCTTTTTTTCCTGGCATTCAGATCCCTACTTCTGTCTTCATAAAATCTTTTTCAATAATTATATCAATATACATTTTCCATCAATTTTCCTAAAATAGTTAGCCTGTCCTTTACAATAATGACTGGGCCACTAGAGGTTACCACAGAAATTCCCTTGGTTCCCTAAGTAGGAACACAAAGCCAGGGCTTTCATGTAATAAAAAGCTAACGCCCAGGGAGAAAACATCCCACCCACCTTTGTTGCCCGTCAGAAATGACAATGATAGTGATATGAGTTTAGTCATTTCTACTTCTCTTGGCATACGCTGCTATTCACATTGAGAATGATTATTTCCAAAGCCCAAGCTTATTTGTAGAATGCAATATGTCACTCCTTTGTGATGGTGACCAACTGTTTGGGAGGAGAAGACAGGTGAGAACAGCATTACCTGAATGGCTTCTTCACGGAAGGCTTTGATACAGTCCATGCTCTTCATAAAATATGGTGTTTCGTTAGTATCCAAAAACTGTTCAATGTGATTTATGAGCTGCTGACTCACTAGAACATAAGACAATTGATGCTTGTTAGAGAGAGGGTGTTCTTCTGTATTATGTATGGTTCAAGAGCCTCATTGCCAGATGGACAATAGTCATACTTCTTTTAGGGGGAGATGAGATGCAAAATTCTAATTTCAAAAGCCTATATTTGAGAAGTTTGGATAATATTTATTAATATTTGTCATTAAAATAAAATTAAAGTAAATTTAATTCCAAGTAATTAAAGTAAAATTTAATTCCAAAATGTTGAGCATCATGGCTAAATACTTCTTTTAGGGATGTCATACACTAGGTTGTGGTCATTGTTTTTTAAATTGTTTTTGTCATTAACTTTTTATTTTCCCTCCAGAATTTAGGAGCAACTAAAGAAAATAGATCCTTTCTAGTTCCTCTCCTAATTCCACCCAGGATTATTGCCAAACAGTGCCAGGCGATGAAAAATAATGAACCAGGGACATCCCAATTTCTACCAATCCCAGGTTAAGTTAGAAAAGACCAGCTCTGGTCTTTACATAATATCCCTTTAGAATGAGAAATCATTATTATATATCTTATACCCATTAGCTGGACCTAAATTCTCTGTTGCTTAGCACTTCACAAGCCATGAATACTTAATAAACACTAACTGGCAGCACTATCAATGCTATAGAAAGAAGAAATATATTAATAATGTTATCATTTCCAAGGTGGGTTACAACTTGAGGTTGCCTCACAAAGAAACAAAAAAGTTCTTCAGTATGAAAAAAAAGCAGAGGAAAATAGAAACGTAAAAGTCATCAGGAAACTTAATTTGCTGAGCAGATCATAAATGACCCTTAAAATCTGTGTAGAAGAACAAACGAAGGAGATGTGAGCATTCATGGCCTAACAGCCCGCTTTCCTTTGTTCCCTCCAGCCACTCACTACCAGCTGGCTATTTGGCGATTTATGCTGAATGGTCAAGATATGTGACTGCATGTTTCCCCAAATCACAGCCTCATTTCAGCATTCTAATAGCTCTGAATGTGTGTGCACAATGCTAAGGAAAACTACTTTCAAGCTCCACCAATAAAGGCTCAAGGCCACTAACTTTGTGAATCACAGTGACCTGAACATTACTCAATGCCTTATGAAAGACATGGAATCAGTGTTATCTACTTATTTCCTAAGGACCTTACAGCATGTGGAAAGGATTAAAAAAAAAACTTCACGAAGTATTTTCTCATATAGCACTTCTGCAGCAAGGGAGAAATATCCCCAGTAACCATTTCATCTTTTCCACCAACTAGGAGATTATGATCTCCATTATAATAAAGCACTTAACAAACTTGAGGGATTAAAGAAACATTTCCTTGCAATTTCAGAAATCTTTACCCATGTATTCTAGAACAGTGAATTAATATCCAACTACAATTCAAAGGAGAGAAAGAACGTCCAGATGGGTCTTTTTAAACAAGGTAAATAATACAACCCTGATTAGTAGGCAGAGCAGAAAACCATCGACAAGAAGCTCAAAGCAAATAGAAGCTATCTCCCTTTTTCAGCTTGACAGGCAAAGTAACAGAAATGTCTGATAACAAAGCAGTGTACCTTCTCAGTCTGATATAAAGTTTACTCGAAGTTATATACCAGGGCACAAACAAAAACCTTTACCAACCAAGGGTAGTAATCCTAGAGGCTCGAAGTTCCCTACTTCTTTTGAAATGAGAATGAGAACTCTCTTAGGAAACTATTTCTCTTTGTTTGATTTAGTGATTATCTTCATTAATTTATCCTAGTATATACTTCATTAATTTATCCTAATTACATATAACTATTATGTATAAGGCACTATGCTGTGTTTTATGAGAGATACAATTAAGTTGAAGATAAGACCTTTGCCTTTGAGTTTATAGTCTAATAGGGGATATAATGCATATACACAAAAATAATAGTAGGAAGTAAATGTGAAGAGGGCTATGAGTATTATAAAATATATTATAATTGATCTAAATTTTAAAAAACCTTTAGTGATTATAGAAAGCTTCATGAATTAACATGGCTTTTCAGCTAGGCAATGAAAATAGATTTGGCCATTGTACAACAGGAAACAGAATGAGCCAAAGTAGGAAGAAGAGGTGGGAACACACAGGTGTCTGGAGAAAAGTAAATAGTCCAGAACACGGACAAAAAAGAAGGGGACGAAAAAGAAGGAATGAGAATTAGACAGAAGAGGGCTAGAGGGAAGGGAGTTCTAAGAAGAGAGAACAGTGTGTGTGAGAGTCCTGAGACAGTGTAGAGCTTGGCTATTTAGAAAGGGTAGAAGAAATAAGAAGGTCAAGATCAAGCCTTTTAGGAACTACAGCACTTAGAGGTTGGATAGAGGAAAGAGCTGAAGAAGGAGGCTAAGAAGGAAGAGTCAGAGAGAGAGGAGAAAACCAGGAGGATATGGCATCACAGATACTAACAGAAGAGATTATTTAAAGAAGAAAGCTATCTCTATGTCCAAACTATTACATAAAGACTATAATAAAAAGAGTAGAAAGAGATGAAGGATTAAGGATTGAAACTCAGGGAGTCTTAGGAGCTAGGAGCTCATGAAGCAACTAGAAGGTACTGAATTGCTTCGCAAAAAAATAGCTTCCTGACTCATTTTTTTTCCTGAAATATGATAGAACACACAGTTGCCATCTTACAGAGAAAAATATTCAATTGACTAAAATAAAGCACATGCCAAAGCCAACAATCCATTTGCAATAACAACACATGAAAGAAGGTATACAAAGAAAAGGAAGTAGGAGTCTCAACATCCAGTTTCTATTTGAAAATGAAGTCCTCATGTATCTGCGGGCCTATTTGGATTTGGTTTTTCTTATTTACGTGTTGGACTGTTCTGTCTTTTCCTCCAAAGAGTTCAGAAACACAGGTGCATAAACACATCCCAACTTCCAAAAAATTCAATGAATACAAAAAACCAGATTTTGCCCTTCTAGGAATAATCAGTTACATGGCCTGTGCATCTGGGCCATGATTCTAAATTCTGTCGCTCTACCTAGACTATTTTGTGGTTCATTGACTATAATGAACCATTTAACACCAGGGCATAGCTGTGATGGATGATGCTTTAATATACTGAATATAAGAATAGGATGTGGACAAGAGACTGCCCTTCCAAAGTTTGGTGGCACTTCACATTTCCCTGCCATTCTTAATACAAGTAAAATGCAAAAAGGGCTGACAAAAATAACATTCTCCTTTGGCTGGATTATGCTTTTGAGTTTGCCACCACCCTCCGTCCCACAGAAACGGAATGCTGACCATCGGGGTGCTTTTTCTCTGCTTCCACACCAATTACAGGGCTATGGAATGGCCTGTCAGTCTTCATACTCAGTAAATCACAGCCCCAATTATAATTCACCAAAATGTTCTTCAGAATTAGTCAGTGACTCAATAATACTCATTAGTAGCTAATATAAAAAAATGGCCATTGGAAGGGCCATCCATCTTAGGGTACTAAGTCATGCATAGGGCTGTCATTTATTTTAAGTAGTACTTCAAAAATGTCTGTTCCAGATTTTGAGGTTTTAAATGTGGGTATTATATATTAACCCAGCATCTTCCACGTTGATACACAAAATTAGTCTCAATACAGGAACACTTCAAGTGTTATGTTCAAAATGTTATTCAGATTCAGAAGAGGAAAATGGCAGTTTTCTCATCTAATCTTAAATACATGTTTTTCCTCTCTACAGGAAACACTCAACGCCATCCAAAGTCCTCCGAAGGGACCACCTGCCTTCCTCGTTTCATGGTCACAGGGGCCAAAACACCCAGGGCCATGTGCTTGTCTGCCTCTGACTTTACATTTACTCACTACCTCTGCTGTTGGCAAAGATGTTTCCAACAAAGTGAAAGGAAGCCATTTATTGTGGGTTTTTCCTCTCCACCTGACACAGCCAAAAAAGCAGTAGGTTCCTTCATCTGTCACACGTTATACATAAAGGACTAAATAGGCATCTCGAGCCATTTTGCTGAACTCTGGCATCATACAGGATGTTTCCCAATTTAATTCTTTTCACCATATCAATGCCTCATGTGAATTTTACTTATTGAAAAGCTGTACGCTTTGCAGATTTCAGCAGTTAAATAATTTTTAAATGTTAACAAATTTATATAGCCAATGACAATGGCATCTTAATAAAACAAAATTTAAAAGCGATAATGAAAACTGAGCACTTAAACATAATGTCAGGCCACTCATTATTAAGAGAATAAAAAGAAATATTCATCAGCAATTAAAGCTCTAGGCAAGTAGTCCAATCTTCCATAAACTAAATTCATATATAAACTACAATCAGTGTTTTAAGCCAGAAACATACAAGAGACATTGACAAGAAAAGGAGTTTGTGTTTTAATATAGGCAATTAAAACAGAAATGCAGCCGGGCGCGGTGGCTCACGCCTGTAATCCTAACTCTCTGGGAGGCTGAGGCAGGCGGATCCTTTGAGCTCAGGAGTTCGAAACCAACCTGAGCAAGAGCGAGACCCCGTCTCTTCTATAAATAGAAAGAAATTTTTTTTTTATTTATTTTTTTTTTATTTTTTTTATTTTTTTGAGACAGAGTCTCGCTTTGTTGCCCAGGCTAGAGTGAGTGCCATGGCATCAGCCTAGCTCACAGCAACCTCAAACTCCTGGGCTCCAGTGATCCTTCTGCCTCAGCCTCCCGGGTAGCTGGGACTACAGGCATGCGCCACCATGCCCGGCTAATTTTTTATATATATATCAGTTGGCCAATTAATTTCTTTCTATTTATAGTAGAGACGGGGTCTCGCTCTTGCTCAGGCTGGTTTTGAACTCCTGACCTTGAGCAATCCGCCCGCCTCGGCCTCCCAAGAGCTAGGATTACAGGCGTGAGCCACAGCGCCCGGCCAATAGAAAGAAATTAATTGGCCAACTAATATATATATAGAAAAAATTAGCCGGGCATGGTGGCGCATGCCTGTAGTCCCAGCTACTCGGGAGGCTGAGGCAGAAGGATTGCTTGAGCCCAGGAGTTTGAGGTTGCTGTGAGCTAGGCTGACGCCACGGCACTCACTCTAGCCTGGGCAACAAAGTGAGACTCTGTCTCCAAAAAAAAAAAAAACCAAACAAAACAGAAACGCATCACAAATAGGCTTCCTTTCTGGCCCATTTCTATAGGATATAAATTGACCATTGTGGTTAAAGGCTGTGTATGTATCAGTCCAACCAGAAGACTAGAAATCACTCTGAGTATTTAACACAGGAAATTTAACGCAGGCAACTGGTATGTAGGTAACAAAGAGTGGTGAGGCCAACTGAGAATGGTGTTATAGCCCAGAGATTAGCAACAGCAAGAAGGCCTTAGCATCTCTTGGCATGGGAGAAAAAGAAAAGGCAGGGTATAAATAGAGGCAAGGACCTGTCCTATGGAAGCTGAAGCCATGGGGGATCAGAGACGCTGCCCAACACAGAAGGGGAGAAGGAGATACCCTGGTTTCTCCTTCCCTCCCTTCTCCCCACCAATCTCCCTCCAAAGTCTTCCACTGGCTGAACCTAGTACTAACAGAAATCTTTTCAACACAGGAACCTGGGAAATGCAACCTGCAGGGGCCAGTTCTGCCCCACCGCTCCCCTAGATGCAGTGCACACAGGGGAAGGGTGAGGAGTGCATCTAAGGACAGTGTGTTGTTATGAACTCACAAAGGGGAGGCCCCATTTTATGAACTGGATATTTCTGAGAGATAGAAATTAATAAAGCACTACTTAATTTAAATAGTAAGAGAATATAACATTCATAGGTTTTTTTCTTTCCTTCTTTCTAATGAGGTAGGACACAATGAAATTCAATTAAAAGTTATTGAGGCCGGGCGCGGTGGCTCACCCTTGTAATCCTAGCACTCTGCGAGGCCAAGGCGGGAGGATTGCTCAAGGTCAGGAGTTCGAAACCAGCCTGAGCAAGAGTGAGACCCCGTCTCTACTAAAAATAGAAGAAATTAATCGGCCAACTAAAAATATATATAGAAAAAATTAGCCAGGCATGGTGGCACATGCCTGTAGTCTCAGCTACTCGGGAGGCTGAGGCAGGAGGATTGCTTGAGCCCGGGAGTTTGAGGTTGCTGTGAGCTAGGCTGATGCCACAGCACTCTAGCCCGGGCAACACAGTGAGAATCTGTCTCAAAAAAAAAAAGAAAAAAAGAAAAGTTATTGAAAAGGTTCAGAAGCATATTTAATTTTTTTTAAAAAGTTATATTTCTATAGAAACTGAATTATGTAAAAAATATTATTTCTACTTCTATTAATACTTGCAACATCTTTAGAGCTACATACGCTTCCCTTTCCTTTAGGTTTAACATGGTTGTGCCATAACTGTGGGGGCTGTGACAATGAACAAGAGGTACTAGAAACAACTGAGTACTTCCCATGGTGTTCACGTCCTCTCAGAAATCAAACGTACTTCTGAAATTTAAATACAAAAAGAAGGCATCTTAAATATTTTTTCTCTAAATGACAAAAGATATGAGGACTTATTTCTTTTTATCCTTCTTCTTCCACTTCCAGTATAACTCTTTAACTAAAACATTTAGTGTGTGTGTGTGTGTGTGTGTTTCTTTTTGAGACGAGTCTCTGTCACCCCAGCTAGAGTGCAGTGGCATCATCATAGCTCACAGCAACCTCATACTCTGGGGCTCAAGCGATCCTCCCACCTCAGCCTTCTGAGTAGCTGGAACTACAGGTGCCTACTACCACACTC
This sequence comes from Microcebus murinus, assembly GCF_040939455.1. Taxonomy (NCBI): domain Eukaryota; kingdom Metazoa; phylum Chordata; class Mammalia; order Primates; family Cheirogaleidae; genus Microcebus; species Microcebus murinus. The sequence continues at coordinate 86,943,098 of NC_134111.1, read as the reverse complement.
AGCTGATTTTTCTATTTTTTTGTAGAGACGGGGTGTCACTCTTGCTCTAGTGGGTCTCGAATTCCTAACCTCAAGCAATCCTCCTGCCTCAGCCTCCCAAAGTGTGAGGTTTACAGGTGTAGTCACCACACCGAGCCTTCTAATGAAATATTCTTTTATTTTTTTAATTATTTTTTTTATTTTGGCATATTATGGGGGTACAGATTTTAAGGTTTCAATAAATGCCCATTTCCCCCCCTCCCCGAAATATTCTTATAGAGGAAAAAGTAATCACTGGAAAGCAACAAAAGAAATGGAGAATTTGGGAAAAAGTATAAACTTTATGAACTTGAAAAAGACATTTAAATTTGGCTTCTTTTTAAAGCAGCTGGATTACGAAGCAGACACAGCTCTGCTCTTTGCCCTGTCTAGTTTGTCCCCCTTTTAGAAACTGTTCTCCCAGACTCTTTGTCCCAAACTTCCTCATCTAGCAAAAAAGAAGCTGCCTGCTTCCCTTTTAAGAACAGAAAAGGTCAGTAAATATGACGCAGAGAACACCATGGCCATAATCTTCTGCATGACCAGTGGCACAGGAAATTGAACTAAGGTATATAAAGTGCTGACCACCTCCACATACAGATGTAGCCCTGGTTTTTTTGTTTTTAATTATTATTATTTTTCTTACCAATAACTAAAAAACTCAATTAAAATCTCACCATTTAAGTTCCACAAGTTCAGTCACAACCCATTTTTTCATGCTTAAAGATTTTCTCATTAAGTGCAGTAATTTCTTACAAATTGCACTAATAAAAGTAAGTCCTGCTGAGTGTTTCCCCCCTTTTTAAATGCTGCCTTTTCATTGATGTGTTAAATTAAAACCCCAGGCACAAGTAGCAGAGTAAATGCAAAGTCTTTATTGTCAGAATCCATTCCTGCAGACCATGAGATCTCTCTGGTTTTATTTTTGTTTTTATTTGAGCTAACTGTGAGTCCTACTTTACAGCCACAGGAAGAAAGCTCTTGAAGCTCTCTTGGCCTTGGCGTACTCTGTAGAACAAACATGGTACTGTCAGCTAATGGGAAACTAGAAAAGTGATATCCAGTTAGCCCACTGGCTTAATTTAAGCTCTTTTTATGTAAGAGAACATCATTGACGTATCATTTTTATTCTGGATGCAATAACATTTCTCATCTTAAACAAGCTGAGTGTAAGAACAGATCTGTTCCCAGGTCAGCTGGCAAATTTTAGGTTCCATGGCATTCTATGGTCTTGTCATTTTTTATCAAAAACATTCTATTTAACCATATAAGACCCAATAAACATGTCCCACAAAGCCTGAAGGTCATCAATTAATATTTATAGGGAATATAGCAGTTAGCTAAAGACCAAAGAACATCATTATCTAGTGTAACTAATTTTTCAAAATTCCAGAAAGGAGTATACTTAAAATACAATATTGAGACATTATGTTAACATAAGAAACTAAAAAAATACTTTCTTATTAAACAAAGTGATTTCTTGGCTTACGTAATGTATATTCCATATGCCTGAAAAAATGTGTTGGAGATGGAAAGTGAGGGGTTAGGAGAGAAGAGAAAGGATCTCCACAATTTTCCAGGGTCCTAGAATTCTGCAAGTTGGTGAGACTTACTAAAATAAAAGTGATATAGAAGAATTAAGAACCATACCACTCCAACTTGATTCCATTCCATATGGGCTGTAGACAGGAGGATGAAAGGAAGATAATAGTGTTTGGTACTGTAGCAATTTTATAGTATCTGTCCCGCTTCATACCTGAGTAGATGTCATCACGCTAATACAGGAAGTAAGCAGAAGCAGCCCAGTAGCCATAGTAACAGTGCAGCCAAGAGGAAACACTCTGGAACAGGAGACCAGTCTGGCAATGGGATCCAATTAAAAGTTGGTAATTGAATGGAATTCAAACTCACGACAGTGAGTGATGAGTCAGACTCCTCAGCAAGCAGAGAAACAGGCCGCCAACAGCTGAATGCGCTTTTGTGGATATTGGAGGAGGGAGGCAGCTCGCAATGTTTCAGATGCCTCGAGAATTTGAGTCATTCTTGAAAGGACATATTAGGTACCAGAAATTTTAGAAGGACCATATCCTATGTGGTAAATCCTTCTAAAAACTGACAAAAAATGATGCCTTGTGTTTATATGACATCTTTCCTTAGACCTCTCAGACTCTTCTTTTTTCCCCTTTCATTTTCTCCCCTCTCTCCTTTTCTGGTTTTATAAAGAAAGTTTTATAATATTCTAGAGCTAAAAATACAGAAATGTTATATTTCTCTACTTCTTCTTTGAAGGGGCTAAGACTTAAGAATTGATCCAAAGAACCAGAGAAGTAAATCTGCTGTAAATCAAAAATTCAAACTCTTATTACTCCTAAGCACTGTTTGTTAAAGTAGACAATAGAAACCAAAAACTACTACTAGCCAGCAATACTCAGAGAACATAACAACAGATGACGGTTGTTTTGTCTCACTGATGGTAGACTAGCAGCAGCATTTATGATAATGCATCATAGTTAAATGAAACTGCAGCCAAACAGTTACCCAAACTGTACCCAAAAATATACAGGTTCTCAAATCATGGGCATCTCTTTAGAGTGGGGTTTAGGGGTGAGAGAGAAGAATGTACATTTTTGTGAAGATGATATCATGAACACACATGAGCATGTACTTATTTAATGAGGAAAAAGCCCAAGGAATAATTAAATCATCATGAAACACATAAGAGACTGTAGTATAAGCAGACAACAAACAATTGTTTCTCTTTCCAGTGAATTTTTAAATGGAAAGACATTTTCATAGGTTCACATTTACTGATGGTGATACTCAGAATACTTCTATTTCATTCATCTTTTTATCTCTTTTTTGTTTTATTCTTTCTGTACCATGGACCTTGCTCTTTCTGTTTGTTACTCATATACTTAAAGAGCAGAGGTAAAAAGGACCTTAGAAATGATTTCATTTCATCTGCTGTCCTCATGAAAGTCTACTAATTTGAAGCAGATTTGCCGTAGGCAAATCTTTGGTTTGTGGATTCTATGTTCCTTATAATCCTATATATTTAAAATTCCAATTCTAAGTCGTGCTGGCTTCACGACTTAGAAGAATAATTAGAAATGGTACAAATTATGGGATAATCCAACTTTAGTTATTGCATATATATTTTCTTCTCAGTATATGAGACAAATAATGAATCAAACAAAATAAACACATGCTTGAGAAAAGTGGCACAAAAGAAGAAACAAATGAAAGGAAAAATAATGAACCTAAAATTTTTCCAAATCTATAAATATTGATCTAAGACTTAATATACCAAAATAACTGTTGTCACTAAAATTAACTTTCATTTCTCACAACAAATCACCTTTCCGCTCTAACAAATTCCTTAAACCTACACAATTTTTCCTGTACTGGGTAAGCTTATTCTGTACTAATATAAAGGAATTCTTCCCAAGAAGCAAAAGATTCCCAAAACACTAACATAATCTTGCATACATGTATCTAAGTTTATTTTTCTTATTTTTTTTTCATTTCAGCATATTATGGGGATACAAATGTTAAGGTTACATATATTGCCCTTGTCCCCCCTCTCCTCTCAAATCAGAGCTTCAAGTGTGACCATCGCCCAGATGGTACTCATCTCACTCATTATGTATGTATATACCCATCCCCTCCTCCCCCCGCCCACCTACCCGACACCCGATAAATGTTATTCCTATAAGTCCAGTTAGGTGTTGATCAGTTGAAGGCCTTTATATAAAATGCACTTTAGCTGGGTGCAATGGCTCACATTTGTAATCCTAGCTATTAGGGGGCTGAAGTGGGTGGATCACTTGAGGCCAGGAGTTCGAGATCAGCCTAGGCAACATGATGAGACCCCGTCTCTAAAAAACAGTTTTTTAAAATTACCTGGGAGCATGCCTCTAGTCCAGCTACTCTGGAAGCTGGGGTGGGAGGAGCACTTGAATCCAGGAGTTTGAGGCTGCAGTGGGCTATGATGTCACTACTGCACTCTAGCCTGGGCAATAGAGCAAGACCCTGTATGCATGTATGTATGTGTCTATCTATCTAACAAACTAAAAATAGTGCATCCTATTACCTGCACTGGTCCTCTGTATAAATTCAATTGAATCTCTTGGCCCAGCTGAGTTAGCCAGGTGAGGCAAAAAAATACAAAGGTCTCACCAGCACACAGGATATCAAGGTAAGCAACTTTCAATACTCAAAACTTCATGGAAAACAACTACACAAGAAATCAACAAAGACATAAACGTGAACAAACTATCAACCAAACTGACCTAACTGATATTTACAGTTGAGCCAACAACAGCAGAATACCTGCCCCTTTTAAGGCCACAGGGAACATTTGTCAGAACAGTCTATGCCAGGCATCAGAACAAGTCTCAATAAATTTAAAAGGATTAAAGCCATTCAAAATATGTTCTCCAATTACAACAGAATTAAATTAAAAATTAACAACAGAAAGAAATTTGGAAAACTCAATATTGGGAACTTAAAAATATACTTCAAAATAATCCAAGTGTCAAAGAAATAATTGCAAAAGACATTGGAAAATATGTGAACCGAATGAAAACAAAAACACAACACAACACAATTTATGGTGTGCAGATAAAGTACTGCTTAAAAGTAAATGTATAGCTTTAAATGCCTATATTAGAAAAGAGGTTTGAAATCAATAATCTAAAGCTTCTATGTTCAGAAACAAGAAAAAAGAAGAGCAAGTTATCCAAAACAAGAAGTAGGAACTAACAAAGATCAGAGCAGAAACTAATTAAATAAAAAGAGAATGATAATAAAGAAAATCAATAAAACTAAAAGCTAAGATCTCAAAAAGATACAATTTATAAGCCTTTACCTAGACAGACCAAGAAAAAGATACAAAATCCCCAAATCAGAAATAGGCAATAGATATCAAAAATATTATAAGGGAATAATAATATGAACCATGTCATGCCAACAAATTAGACAACTTAGATGAAATGGACAAAATCCTTACAAAGATATAAATTACCAAAATTGATTTAAGAAGAAATAAAAACTCCAAGTAGATCTGTAAGTTAAAAAAAAAAATCAAATTAGTATTAAAAAGCTTCCCACAAAGAACCCAGGTGCAGATGGCTTTACCTGTAAAGTCTATCAAATACGTAAAGGAGAAATAGTAACAATCCCAAAGAAAAGGAAAGGAAACCTCCTAACTCATTTTATGAGTCCAGTATTTCTTTGTTGCCAAAGCCAGAAAAATACAGATACACACACACACACACACACACACACACACACACACACACACACACACACACACACAAACATATGTCCCTCATGAACATATACTCAAAAATCCTAACAAAGTATTAGCTGCGTTGGTCAGTTTTGTGCTGTTATAACAGAATACCTGAGGACCACGCAGTTTATGAAGAACAGTTATTTATTTAGCTCACAGTTCTGGAAGCTGTGGAGTTCAAGAGCATGGTGTCAGAATCTGGCAGGGGTCATTCCATGCCAAGAGACAGAGAGAGGAAACTGGGCTGAACTTGTCCTTTCTACAACTAACAGACTCATGTGATAATGGCCTTAATCATGAGGGTGGTGCCCCCAAGACCTAATTGCCCTTAAAGGTCCCACTTCTCCACAGTGTTACAATGTGCATTAAGTTCCTAACACATGAACTTTGGGGGGCATAGTCAAACCTCAACATTACCAAAAAGAATCCAGAACACATAAAAAGGATTTTATAGTATGATTAACTAGAATTGATTCCTGAAATGCAAAGTTGAGTAAATTTTAAAAAATCAATTAATATGATACATGATATTAACAGAAGAATAAAAACCACACAATAGTCACAATAGATACAGAAAATGCATCTGACAAAACTCAAAACTCATTCATAATAAAAACTGTCAACCAACTAGAAATGGAAGGAAACCTCCTCCAGCTGACAAAGAGAATCTGGGAAAAACTTAAAACTAACATCATAGTAATGGTGAAAGACAAAGTTTTCCTCCTCAGATCAGGAACAAGGTAAGGATATTTACCCACTGTTTCTATTCAACACTGCACTAGAAATTTCAAGCAATACAATCAAGAAAAAAAGATTAAAGGCATATAAGTGGCAGGGCCGGGTAGCTCATGCCTCTAATTCTAGCACTTTGGGAGGCTGAGGCGGCAGGATTGCTTGAGTTCAAGAGTTCAAGATCAGCCTGAGCAACACAGCAAGACTCCATCTCTACTAAAAATAGAAAAATCAGCTGGTGCCCTGGTGTACACCCATAGTCCCAGCTATTCAGGAGGATGAGGCAGGAGGATCCCTTAAACCTAGTGGTTGGAGCTTGCAGTGAGCTACAATGATGTCACTGCACTCCACCTGGGGCAACAGAATGAGACTTTGTCCCGCCCCCCTCCAAAAAAGGCATATAAGTTATAAAGGAAGAAGTAGGCTGGTCCGAAGGTAGTGAGTTATCTCACGTGATTGTTCACAGTCAGTTACAGATTGAACTCCTTGTTCTACTACTTTCCCCCCTCCTCACTACTGCACTTGACTAGTCTTAAAAAAAAAAAAAAAAAAAAAAAAAAAGAAGTAAAACTTTATTTGTAGACAACATGATCCTGTATGTAGAAAATCCTAAGGAGTATATACATAAAAAAAAAAAACTACTAGAACTAAAAAATAAGTTTAATAAGGTTGCAGGATATAAGATCAATAAACAGAAAGTAATCACAGTTCTCTATATTAGCCACAAACAATCCAAAAATAAAATTAAAAAAGTAATTCCATTCCCAACAGCATCAAAAAGAATAAAATACTTGGTAGTAAATTTAAGAAAGTTTAAGACTTGTGAACTAAAAACTATAAGACATTATGGAAAGTAAACAAGATCTAAATAAATGGAGAAATAGTCCATGTTCATGGATTAGAAAGCTCAATATCGTTAACATGGCAATTCTCCCTTAATTATTATATACTTGTGGCAATCCCTAAATTGAAAGCTGATCCTAAAATTTATATGGAAATGCAAAGGACCTAGAGTAGACTAAACAATTTTAGATAACAGAGTCGGAGGACTATCTAGAATATGATTTCAAAACTCATGATAAAGTTACAGTAACCAAAACGGTGTATGAGGGAAAATAGACATATAGATCAATGTAACAGAATTGAAGAAATAAATTCTTAAATTTATGGTCAATTGATTTTCAACAAATGTGCCAAGGCAATTTGATGGGAAAAGGTCAGTCTTTTCAACAAATGGTGCTGAGACAATTGGTTATCCCCAGGGTAAAATAATGAACCTGGACCCTTACCTCATAATTATTCACAAAAATCAACTAAAGACAGATTATAGACTTAAATAGAAGAAAATATAGAAGAAAATCTTTGTGACTTGGGCTAGGCAAATATTTCTTATATATGACACCAAATGACAACCCATAAAAGAAAAAATGATAAACTGGACTTAATCAAAATTAAGAACTTTACTCTTCAAAAGACACTATTAAAAAAAAAAAAAACTCAAGCCACAGAGTGGCAGAAAATATGTGCAAGTCATGTATCTGATAAAGGACTTGTATTCAGAATATATATAGAACTCTTTACATCTCAGTAATAAGACAACCCAATTAAAAACTAGTCAAAAGACATGAATAGATATTTCACCAAATATTTCACCAGATGTTTCACATGCATGGCTAATAAGCACGTGAAAAAAATCCTTAGTTTTTCAAGAACTGCAAATTAAAACCACAGTGAAAAAAAACAAACACTGCAAACAGCTGACACCACCAGTGTTATTAAACATGTGAAGAAATTGGAATCCTCATATGTTGCTGGTGGGGACAGAAACTGATAAGCCACTTTTGAAAAGAGTTTGGCTGTGAACTTTCCATATGGCCCAGCAATTCCACTCCTACCCAAGAAAAACAAAAACATACAAAGACTTGCATGCAAATATTCCTAGCAACACAATTTTATAAAAGCCTTAAACTGGAAACAATCCAAATGCCCATCAGCTGATGAATAAATAAACAAAATGTGGCATATCCATGAATGGAATATTATTCACCCATAAAAAGAAATTAACTACTGATATACCTACAGGGATAAACCTCAAATTACATGCTAAGTGAAAGAAACAAATGCAAAAAGACTGTATATTGAGCAATTCCACTTGTGTAAAATTTCTAGAACACACAAATCCATAGAGACAGAAAGTAGCAGAAATAAGAACTGAGTATAAACAGGAATGGGGAACTTTTTGGGGTGAGAGAAATGTCCTTTAGCTGGATTGTGGTGATGATTATACAACCCTATAAATTTACAAAAGATCACCAAATTGTATAATACTTACCAGTACATTTTATAGAAAATTTTACTTCAATAAAGACATTAAAAAACCGGAATTAATAGATGCAACTTATCTAAGAGACTTGGAGGGAGGAGGGAGACAGGAGGGAGACATTAGATGCTTCTACTACAGAATAACTATTAAAGCTTAGACAGCAAATCTTACCCTCAATGCCCCAAGAAAGCATTACTCGATTCCAAGGGCAAGAGAATTATGAAAGGTAGTTCTCATATGAGCAAAGGCTCCTGACTCCAACGGCCTACCAATGAAATACAGTGACTATCTTGAGTGTTATGGCTGAACCTCATTACCACTGAAAGACATAAACAGATAATTACAAGATTTCAGCAGTTTAATCTGACAAAGGAAAACAAAAATGGGTCTTTAATCATAATCATAGCTACTAACTGAAGATTTTTCTCCAACTGTCCATAAGGAAACTGACAACAAAAAAACTAATTTTTCTCCTGTTTCCAAAGACATCTATGCTGGTAATATTCTCAAGGCCTGTTGAAACTGTGTTCTATATTGGAATCAAACTCCCTACCCTTTTCTAGGCAAAGAAGGCAAGCATGCCTTTTTTTTTTAGGTTTTTTGTAGATACACAAAGATCTAACAGGACTAACTGAACCAAATTATACTTGCCACTTTTTTCTGTGTCAGCATATTTTTTGCCTTGGGCTTGCAATTTGAAAGGGGAGGACAAAACACTTTTATTACATTTAAGTAGAGCTCCAAGCTGTTTCTAGGCTCCTGTTAACACATTTTAGCTGATTAGTGACTATTTTAACAAAAGCCCAACATCTTTTCCTAAACATCCTAATTGGTTAAGAGCTTCTGTTGTTTGCCACCAGCAGTCACTTTAAGTCATTGATTAAAGCAGTTTGCACATCAGCACAATCTGAAATCAGTTTCCTTTTTCAACCAGCTGGGCTTACGAAGCAATCTTGAAGACAGCCCAATATTAAGGAGAACGAAGTGCAATGCCCTGCATGACAATGATGCACCATGGAAGGAAGAACTGCAGAATTTATAGGAGGCAGAGAGAAAGAACCAAACTGCCATGAGTAAGTACTTGAACTGCTCTCTGCCTCACAAATCATACTCGTGAGCAACAGCAAGTTGGATGACATACCCTTTCTCCTAAGCACCCATGAATTCTGTTTCTATCAGAGCTGACTGTAAGCACTTTGCTGTTGCCCTGATGGTGGCCCGGGTCATCAGTGCAAGCCAGCAGTTCAGTATGTTAAATGCAGGCTTGAATGGACTCGGGCTCTTCTAGTTGTTCTGACGCTGGGACAGCGTTCAAGAATTCCACATTTTCAGCCAGAGAGAAAAATATCCTTTCCGCTTTTAACATAAAAAGAGAAAAATTGCTCAGCAGGTTTAAGGCAAGCAACTTTACTATGTAGCATAAAAAAAAACAAAACATTGGGAGAAAATAGGAACGCTGTCATATATTACATATAGACTCTGTTTAATGCTCTCAGGAAGAAATCCAAGCACTGAGAACATAACTATATCAAAGATGCTTTCAATTTTATGCTGCCAGTTGTCTTTCTTTCTTAATGGACAGCTAGGCTACATTTTACAAGAGCCATACCCTGTAATTAGGGATATTCTGATACATAGATTGACAGGAACTTGAAAGGATTTTAGAAGCTGAGTAAGAATGGATGGAAGCCTTTTGGGGAGAGTTGCTGAAAAACAAAAACACTTAATATAAAAATGGTTATGTGCATATGATGATCTTTGATTTCTATGCCATGTCTTCTTTAATTTTTCCTTTCGTCTTTATTTCAATGCTTTCATTTTAATGATTTGGCTGGGGAGTTCTATAATATTAAAACATAAACTTCAGGGTAGTGCTGTGCCATCTAATGAAATATATGCAACAAACGCAGAAGTTTAAGGCACAAGAGGCCAAGAACTGGCTCTCTGGAATTTGATCCAGTGTCTTCCACACATTTGCAATAATCTGTGGAAAGCCATCCTAACTACTCTGGGCTCCAGTGTACCCACACAGAAGATGAACAAGACCCTGAAGGCCCACTGATGTGTAATTACCACATCAAGTAATAACACACCACTTTAGGTACCTAAAGGTATCTTCTGCAATTCCAAACAGACTGACTTTTGTGTTAGAATGAGACTAGTCTTGATAAAGAAGGCACAAAATAAGCCCGGATCATCAAGTTCTGTGGTTTAACAATTTAAAACAAGTCAAAAAAGGAATCCAGTGAAGAACAAGTGAAATATTTAATAAAAAATATGGAGTACAGAGTAAAGCTCTGAAATCTTTAATCATGTATTTTCTCTCATGATGAGATGCATAACAGTACTATTCTGGGAAAGCACTAAGAAAGTATGTCAAATAGTTAAAAAAAACTTTTATAGGGCTAAAGATGTTTAAAATTTTAGTCACTGTTTGTACCATGTTTCCCCACAAACAAGACAGGGTCTTGTATTTATTTTTCCTCAAGAAGACACCCTAGGGCTTATTTTCAGGGGATGTGTTATTTTCCCCTCAAAGCCTCAGCCTGCAGCACACACAGGATGGCCGGGACCTGACAGGGGGAGCCGACCTTGTTGGTGGGGCTGCCCGCACTTTTCCAGTCACCTCTGGGATAGTAGCTGTCACGATGGGGCAGATAAGAAGGGCTGCCTGTCTTCATTACCGCTCCATAGCACACCCATCACTAGGTCTTATTTTCGGGGTAGGGCTTATATTGCGCAAATGCTTAGAAATCCTACTAGGGCTTATTTTATGGGTAAGTCTTATTTTCGGGGAAACACAGTATTTAGTATTACTAAGATGTTTAAGGTATTTGACAGAATTTATTTTTCTTAAATGTACCAGCTCTGTTTAGATAAAGGTCATATTTTTACCTTCTTATCTTTATTTGAGCAAGGTTCAATAATAATTCACATCCAAGATTACATAAATCAAGGCCAATTAAAAAAAGAAAACATACATGCACGGGAAATTTTTCCTCAATCACAATTCTCGAGGATCCACACAGGCTAGGGGGGAGAACTTGCGGCCTTAAGGTGAAATATGGCCTTCTAGGTCTTTAAGTGCAGCCTTTTAACTGAATCCAAATTTTACAGAACAAACCCTTTTATTAAAAGGGGTGCAGCAGAGAAAGATGAAGCTTTCTTGCCTCTTTTGGTGCTTAAAAAAGAACAATCTTTAAATCAGAAGGCTGCAGGTTCCCCAACTCTGGTAAGACTTGACTGACTCACGGCAGAAAATCATATAACCTATGTAAGTAAACTGCTGTGCAAACAGGACAGTGTTACACCTGACAAAAACACGATTGAAAAACACTGTCTGTTTGGCTTTGATGAATAATACCATTTTATCACTAACTGTACCATATTCTATCTTGTGCTGGAAGGACTTGAATTTTTGGAAATCTCTTTTAAAATTAAAATGCTGTTTTTGATGAATGACAATAAGGTAGGTTGGAGAACAAAGGCAAAAAGACTTGAGGATGAGATGTGATGCAAACAAAGTGAAAAGAGGGGAAAAAATGAGAGAAATTAAATGCTTCAGCAGCCACAGATTAAATTGATCATCTTCTAATCAAATAGACAAGTGCACATTACTGTTCACTTGCTCGTAAATCTACTGTTAAATACCAGCTGTTTGGGGGTCTGTGCCATTTCTACTTAGGATGTCTTCTCTTGACAGGTATGGTTTTTTTTTTTTTTTTTAAATCTAGTCATGTTCATGAGAATTCAATTGGGTGGAATGTAGTTCTGCCACCTTGTCACTATGCAGAAGCCTAATATAGAACCTATAATCTAAGTGGCAAAGACAAGGCCCATGAAAGAGAGAATCATCTTAGTATAAAATAAGTCACATTCCATCCTTTTTTTATTTTTGAGACAGAGTCTCACTCTGTTGCCCAGGCTAGAGTGCCGTGGCGTCAGCCTAGCTCACAGCAACCTCAAAGTCCTGGGCTCAATTCCTTCTGCCTCAGCCTCCGGAGTAGCTGAGACTACAGGCATGCGCCACCATGGCTGGCTAATTTTTTCTCTATATATTTTTGGCTGGCCAATTAATTTCTTTCTATTTATAATAGAGACGGGATCTCACTCTTGCTCAGGCTGGTTTAGAACTCCTGACCTTGAGCAATCCTCCCGCCTCGGCCTCCCAGAGAGCTAGGATTACAGGCATGAGCCACCTCGCCCGGCCCACATTCCATCCTGTCATCTGTTCTCATATACCCACCTTTTCTGGCTCTTAAGGTCCTCAAAGAACCTGTTTTGGACACACCGGGGACATTCAAACTATTGTACATAATGCTCCATATTCAGCGGGAATTTATAAATTCAGACTAATTACACAGGAATTATTTGGAGGATTAAAGTAATGTGACTTTTCCTTCTTCAATTTGCTCTCTTGAGACCATTTCTGCATTCTTCCTAAGTCAAAGAAGGGAAAGATAAGGAGCTGGGAATTCAACTCCTTGGGAGTTAGAAGTTAAGACTGTTTCTCCTCAGTACCTCTGCTGATCGACTGAGGAGGAGAATATTCAAGTAAGTGGATAAACTCATTCAGAGGGGCCACTGCGGACTCTGTGGCAGCCACAGAATAGATCATAGATGATGGCGATGATGTCATGAACAGTGTACGCAGGGAAACAACCCTACTCTCACAACTGATAGATCGTCAAGAATTTTTTCTACTGTAACGCTGTGGTGACAGAACGGTGGTGGTTTAGGTGGGGAAGGAGGAGGAAAGGGACTGGAAAAAGAAGGGAACCCAACAGAGAATCAAGGACGGCTCGCAAAAGCACTGGCAGCCAGGAAGAACACTTTCCCGGGGGTGGGGGCGTGGGGGGTTCAGAGCCTAAGTTATCTCCTCTCTGCCAATAAGCTTGGAACAAGAAACATCCCGAGTACTAAAAACTAGAAGGTAAGAAAATGGGTAGCTGCCTACTATAGACTGCTGATGTCAAGGGAGAGGATCATCATACTCTCTTGGTTTGACTATGCTACTATTAGGCCCCACAGAAAGTAACGACACCCATATTTTACTTTATAACAACAGGTGAAATAGCCAAGTTCTACCTAAGGATAAAACAATCTTACCAACTATCTATTGTTGATCACACTTTTGGCAACTGAACTGAATATATAGATAAACTGGAGAAAAGGGAAGGGCTTCCCCTCTCCCCACCCTGGACACAGATCTCTCAAAGAGAAGATCACTACCAGGCAGACAGCTTAAAATTTGGAGGGAGTACCCGAGGGAGTACTCTTTGGGCTTGCAAGAGTCCTTGATAAAAAGATTCCCAACCAGAAGAACAAAGGCAGGACAAGGAACAGAGAGACAAAATTTCTGGAGCTGGAAGCAAGAAAGGGAGGAGGGGGATAAGGAAAGACAAGTTAGAATCACAGGGCAGAGCTAGTTGCTAACAAGCAGGCAGTCTTGTTTTTTGACAGCTCTGCAGCAAGTCTGGTTTTGTGCCGTCACTGAAGAGCTTTGATTCGCCAAGTCCTAGATGGAGATACAGAGGGACAGCCACCATCAAAATGCTAGCAACGTGCTGGGACTCAAAGTCACATTCAATGTAAAAGGACAGTTTACACATCAAAAGTCCTATCTATAGGCATAAGGTTTTAGGTACAACACCTTATAATGTTTTTTAAAAGTATAGGAAAGGATGGCATTAGGAATCAGGAGACACAGTATGGCTAAGTAGAGAAATCTAGTATTTGAAAGAGACATGGGTTTGAATCCCTGTGATTCTGGGGGAAGCTCATCTCTTCCAATTTTAGTTTTTCTACCCACAAAATGGGGATAATAATACTTATTGTAACTTATTGGCCATCTAGGGTCCACTTGTCCTTGTTATTTTATCAAACTGCTTCAAATCCCCAACCCCATGGCCTGGGGAGAACCATGCTTTCCTAAGATGTGAACAAATTCTCAAGAATTTACCTTGTTTCCCCGAAAATTAGACAGGGTCTTTTATTTATTTTTCCTTAAGGAGACACCCTAGGGCTTATTTTCAGGGGATGTGTTATTTTCCCCCTCAAAGCCTCAGCTTGCAGCACGCACAGGATGGCCAGGACCTGACGGGGGAGCCGACCTTGTTGGTAGGGCTGCCCGCACTTTTCCAGTCGCCTCTGGGATAGTAGCTGTCATGATGGGGCAGAGGAGAAGGGCTGCTCATCTTCTTTACCGCTCCACAACGAAATGTGTGGGTTGTGCAGATACTCTGCGTAGCCACGCTCATCACTAGGTCTTATTTTGGGGTTAGGGCTTATATTGCGCAAATGCTTAGAAATCCTGCTAGAGCTTATTTTATGGGTAGGTCTTATTTTCGGAAAACACAGTACTCTCATGGTCTCTTCTGATTCTGGCTTCCTGTGTTCCCAGGTGCTTTCTCTGCTGTGTGTGAAGTAATGCCAGATGCCAAACTCTGCCTCTTCCAGCTTCCCCGAATATAGCACTTACACCTAGCATTTCCAGAGTGTCACTGACACTGAGTACTTGTGGCCATGAGTTGGAACATATGTAGAAGGCTGTGCAGTGTGTAAATTCACTCCCTTCCTCTTAGCTCTTTTCCTCAGCCCCTCCTCTCCTGAAGTAGCTCCAGCTTTTCTACTTCTATGATGCTACAGAATTACCCCCGCCTCTAAAGCCTCAGTACTGGCCAATTTCCAAGTCTGGAGACAGAGACTCATTCTCTATCCTAAGCACTTATCAAAGTATCTTCCCAATAAAAACAACTCTCTCTTTCAGAAAATTCTGGCACCAGCTGTTAAAGCTCTAACTTTTCTCTACTTTTTCACATGATTTTGCAGAACTGCTATGGATAAATAAAGAATATAATAACATGCTAGCACAATGTCTTGTATATAGTAGATACAAAATAAATAGTGGCTACCATACAATGTTTATGTCAACTAGGTTTAGTCCTGAAAAGATCATGTCTACGGCAACCTGGGAGACTCATCACTTCCAAAGGGAAGATCTTGGACTTGGACTGGCCAAGGTAATAGCAACATAAATCAAAAGCTAAGAAGGTCTCACTCTTCTTTCAAAAAACACAATAATCATGAGACAGAGTTTATTGACTTGTCACAGCAGTTATCTCTGTCCCCTTCCAAACCCATAGTCATAATATAAAGCTAACAGACAACAGCAAAGGCACAATGCTCTGGAAGTCTTTTTTGATCACCCCAATGCACGGAAGAGGGAAATTCTAAAGTACTGTTTCTACCAATCCTTATGGAACACTGTCATGTAGAATTTTAGATTTCCCTCTTCTATTTAGATGAAGTTTTGTTTTGGGAAAACACAAAAGTTTTTTCCCATATGCAAACCCTTAGCAGGGCAAAAAGCTCTTTCTCCATCTCAAAACACAAAACATACACACCCCACTTAAAAGACTGCAGACTACCATGATGATGAGGCTAGTCTTCCTTGGGAAATTCTCATGCGCTTGGCCTTGGACATTCCTGCTGACAAGATCTGGCCTGGTTGACTGTATGCTCTGAGGCTCAGCTGGTCACGATTGCCTTTTGGGCAATAGCACAATTGGTCTGGGTATCTTGCCAGGACTCCCAGACTCTAAGTAGTAAAGTACTTTAGACCTATGCTAGCCAGTAGTGTGTCTGGACATTTAAGAATTATTTTTTCCCCTAACATGCCAAGATGTTAGAAGAGAAAGTTCTGTGCACACATAAACACTCACATACATAAAAGGCAGCACACAGAAAGGCCTGACCTGTGGCAGCAATAATGAATGCAATACTGTATACACAAACTTGCAGGATTAACAACTGCCAGTCTCCACTGTTCAAAGGATAAATGAACAGGAACCTGAAAGCAATCGAGTGAATGAATGTTGTTCCCAGAAGCTGTTATGATATTAACCACAGCCTAAATGGAATTCTATGTAATATCTGATAAGAAAAAGTGGGGATGTGGTCGATCTGAGAAGGATCAAATTTAGGGGCAGCAGCAAGGTCTTTCTAGTACTACTATAACTGGGGCCCAAATTCTTGGGACTGTAACAAGAATTCCATCTCTGAAAATAGGAAGATATGACACGAAACGTTTTATTACAAGTTTACTCACAAGATCCCCCCAAACTTTAATTAAATGGAACTAAACGCCCCAAGGTTCTGACCCACAGTTTCCTTAACAGGGAGACATACATATTAGTTCTCTGTTTAGCAGATCTATGCTGAGTTTACCTTCAGGTGCACATAATGTCACCTCAGTGGCCCCCTAACAAGGGACAATCAGAAAGACTACCAGTAAAAGAAAATGCTGTATAATGCATCACAACAACAGGCTATACTGACTAATCCATATTTTAAATCAGTTAATTTAACTAAATACCTTCTCTTACATGCAAAGCCAATGGGATATCACTTACCTTCCTCAAAGCTGGCATCCTTCTGTCTCACTAAAACACGGAAGTTTTCAGCAGGATTTACGCTTCCAACCTAGAATATACCCACAGACAATAAACCTGCAGGTCACGTCTTTTTTTTTGGCAGCACCCCAGGCAATACAAGATGGCTTAATGTAGTAAATGTGCTCATATAAAACCAAAGACAAAGAGAAGGCTGTTTCTGTTCATTTTCATTTCCAGGGCTCTGTTAAAAGCTAGCAGATTCCAGCGGTCAAACAGCTGCCCTCTGTATTTTCACTCACTTTTCTTTAAGGAAGCTTATTTCTTTCTAGAGGGGTCAGAAAAGTATTACAATCTAAGCCACCAGCCAGCCTAGCATAAGGCTTTAGGAAATACAGACTACCCATACATCTTGACAGTCAACGAATTAGGAAGGAGAGGGTCCTGCAGTGTCGGGTCAGTTCGGAATACATTTGCCCCATTAAGATGACATGAGAAATAACAGACTGATGTTTGATTCACTGAAGTATCCTTTTTTGGAAGACTGATGCTGACCTTTTGGCATTGAAGTTTTGGTATAACATATAATATAAACATGCCCAAGTTTATAACACATTATCAAAAAATAAAAGCAGATTATATAAAAGATTTACTGCAGGCTAGGTGGGAAAATTTTAAAGATGAAACTCTCTGCCCTTTCTGATCATACCTATGCCTTTAATCTGCTGGTTCCAACCCTAACAGGGCCTAAGTACCACCCAGCTCATAGGAAAGAAAACAATGGGGTCCCAAAATGTTCCAGTTTGCTCTGGTATGGCAACCAGAAAAGCTCTCAGAACAAATAAAATCGTGATTGTTTTTCCTTTACTATATAAAAAATCTAAATGAAATCCAAATCATTTTTCAGACATTCAATTTTTTCTGGGAAAATTTCTATTTGAGGTGTGAATAAAGGAATGTCTTATGACTATCTTTCCTAGTGTATTTTGCTAATAAGGGACATTTTTTTTTTTTCTTGAAACGGGGTCTCACTTTGTTGCCCAGGCTGAAGTGCAATGCCATCATCACAGCTCACTGTAGCCTCAAACTCCTGGGCTCAAGCAATCCTCCTGCCTCAGCCTCCTGAGCAGCTGGAGCTACAGGCGCACACCACAACAACCAGCTAATTTTTTTGTCTTTTATAGAAACAAGGTCTCATTATTGTCCAGGCTGGTCTTGAACTTCTGGCCTCAAGCAATCCTCCCTCTTTGGCCTCTCAAAGTATTAGGATTACAGGCGTGACCCACCACACCTGGCCAATAAGGAACAATTTTTAAGATTCACTGACTGAAACTGATGCCACTTAAAACAAGGCAATATTTTCAAATTTCAAAAACCTTCTCATTAAATAAGATCTCAGGTGTCAAAAGATACTTAGTTTGGAGAAAACTTAAACTTGTGAATCCTGTTCTGAGGTTGTTTATATTACAAAAGAAATGGACCTATACTAACTTAAATTTTATGTATTAATACTGGGAGATTAAGACTCATATATTAACCCTCATTATCCTATCATTTTGACTAAATGGGAAGCTGCAAAATAAAGCCAACAACAAAATCTCTACAAAAACATCTCAACAGGCCGGGCGTGGTGGCTCACGCCTGTAATCCTAGCACTCTGGGAGGCCGAGGCAGGCGGATTGCTCGAGGTCAGGAGTTTGAAACCAGCCTGAGCAAGAGCGAGACCCCGTCTCTACTATAAAATAGAAAGAAATTAATTGGCCAACTAATATATATAGAAAAAATTAGCCGGGCATGGTGGCACATGCCTGTAATCCCAGCTACTCGGGAGGCTGAGGCAGCAGGATCGCTCGAGCCCAGGAGTTTGAGGTTGCCGTGAGCTAGGCTGACGCCATGGCACTCACTCTAGCATGGGCATCAAAGCAAGACTCTGTCTCAAAAAAAAAAAGAAAAAAAGAAAAAAAACATCTCAACACTGAGATGTTTCATGTTCATTAGATTATAGAGAGCTCTACATCCTATACATTATATAGGTTATTCTATCGGTAATTCATGACAATAATTACTTAAAGGAAGAAAAGAACTTCAGGATAGGCCTCCTTTATGGTTTATACAGAGAGAGGACCAGAGAAAGTGATTATGATCTTATTTCAAAGAGAGAAGAATGGACCAACAACAAATGATGCAATCTCCCCAAGCCCCAGCCTTCCTGAGAGGCGGGAAGCGCACTGCAAACGCTCTACCTACCCTGGTGACGCTGCCTTCTGCCAGGCTGGAGACACTAAAATGGGCTTCCCCTTCCTCAGTCTTGCATTTTTTAGCAGTGGGTCCATCTTCATGACTAGAAAAGAAAGAAATTGTGTTTTTCCTCTTAAAACAACACACAAAAAGAACTGCTGTTATAAAAAGTTTTAACTTATTTTCCAAGCATCAGAAATAAATAGCTGCACTTAGTCCTTTACAAACAGCCTGCCTCCCTTTCCCAGCGACAGGGGTCGTGACAGCCCGACTTGAAGCAGTCCTGGCTTTGTTTCACAGCAGTACAGACATCAGAATTAGCAGTCACGTCACAACCTCCTTGCAAAAGATGAAACTGCAAGCACACATAACGGAAACTTAACATTTAAGTAAGAAATCCATTTACGCTTCAGATATTATTTGCTAGTTGCTGTCTCAGAATTGATAGATATTGGCTTTCCATATACAAAGACCACCTTTGTGTCTAATAGCCCATCTTCTCCGTCGTGTATATGAGAACTTCATAAGCTTCTACTTACAACTGTCAAAACTTACTAGACAATCCTTAATTAAATATGCAAGAGCCTCCTCTGAGAGAAGTCTTAAACTACTAAAAAAAAAAAAAAAAAAACTTCAAAAAAACCTTTTAATTTGTTCTTTTATAAACCTAATTTTGTTTTGGGCGATATGCTAACAGAGTCCAAAAGCAGCTGTGTGCTAAGGGAAAGATGACTCTGAGAAAGTGTATCAAACATCTTGCCTCAAGGAACATGCTGGCTTTAACAGCCTGCCTTAAAGTCAAGAGGAGGTGAAGTTAATTGCAAAGGAGAAGAAAATCAAATCCAAAGACTAGGTCCATAATCTCCCTTAAAATGCAGAACATAAAGATTTTTCTCCCAGAGAAACAATAAGCAATCTGGAACAAAAGCAGCAGTCAAGAAATGGCCGAATGATAAGAGAAATTAGTAACCAATATCTAGTATTTATTTTTTAATAAATTATTTTAATTGACTAATAAAAATTGTGTGTTTATCATGTACAATATGTTTTAAAATATATATACTTGTGGAGTGGCTAAATCGAGCTAATTAATATATATATTACCTCACATACTTATCATTTTTTATAGTGACAACAGTTAAAATCTCTCTTACTGACTTTCAAGACTAGTATTTCTAAATGTGTTGTTTTTTTGTTCAAAACCCCAACATCCAGACAACAAGGCTTGGAGAAGAGGTTATCTTAAAAATGAAGACATAGCTGGCTTCCTCAATGGTATTTCAATAATGAATCTTCTCTTCCAGGCAGGTAAAAGAACTAAAGTAATCATCACAGCGGTACATATACAAATTAAAAGTTTTATTACTTGACATCTTTCCTATTCACCACTAACCTTTTTCCCTTTGGAAAGTAGAGAAGAGGTAAGTAGAAGACAGAAGGATGGGGGCCAGGAAACATCAAAAGGGGTAAGTCATCCAGAGTTCTTTCCTTGCAAGTAGAATAAAAAATAAACACACAAAGCCTTCATGGCAAAAATGGAAGAAAAATGCACAAACCCAAGGAAGAATGAAATAAGATTAGAAGTTGAGTCTGTTGAAAAGAAAAAAGGTCCCAGCCATCCATTTTGGTTAGATTTTGCTAGTTCTTCCCAAGAGACAGGCAACAACATGGTACTGCTGAAGATTTAGAGATGAAAGACCCAGATGTTAGTCTCAATTTTGCCACTGACTAGCCCTGGAATCTTACACCTTGAAGATATTCGCTGTATATTAACTTTTGTATATCTATAGTTTAGAGTCTAGTAAGTTACTATCCTTCCTGAGCTTCAGTTTGCTCCTTAGGAGAACACTATGATGAAATACCATACTGTTCTTTTCCAAATATACAAATGAACTTATATAATAGCATTAAGAAGTATTATACAAAGTACTATGCTCTGTTCTGCTGGAATACATGTTTGAATCATATGAAGAATTTTTTTTTTAATTTCGGCATATAAGAATTTCTTAAGCCCTTCAAAATAAGATTCTAGGAAAGAAGGGATAAAGAGACATACACACTAATTCTCCAGAACCAGGTGGATAAAAACAGCCCCAGAAATAAGCAAAAACTAGTGAAAATTTAATATGATTCATATTCTCCAGGTCAAATCATTTAACAGCATTAGTAATTGTGCACATGTTTAACTCATGATGTCTATGTGAAGTGGGAAAGGGTAAAGACTCTCATCCCTAAATTATCTATGAATATATAACTTCTATTCTTAGATTTCTATATAAGCTCTAAAAATTTCTCCATACAAGATCATAGTAGACAAATCTAAACAGCTGCAGTATTTGAATGGTAGGGACACAAGTAATTTGTTCTTTGTTTTTCTCATTTTCTTTCACAAATAGGTATAAATTTTGTAATTCACTTGTTCAGCCTAACATTTACTCAATACTTATTATATGTCAGCCACGAAGCTAGAGTCTAAACTCTAGATATACCAAAATTAATATTAATACATAATCAACACCTCCAAGAAGTTCAGCCAAATATAAAAATGAATACCTAAACAGGCAATGAACAAAATACTGTGATAGGCAGCATATCCCTTTTGGAAGATAGCAAGTAGCTGTATTAGGCTTGAGCATGAGGTACAAGCTAGGAAACAGTGAGAGATGGAGCTAGAAAAGTTTAAATTATGAGGCATGAAAAATGTAAGGAAAGAAAATGGTTTTCTCTAGGTAGCTGGATTATGGACAGATGCTTCTTTTCTTTCTGCTTATCTGGGTTTTCTCATTTGTTCAACAGAGTTTGATCTTATGCTGAAGATAATAGGAATCCACTAAAGCAAGGGATTTTAACCAGGAATCCAAAGATAATATCAAAGAATCTGTGAACCACCTCAAATTATATTCAAAACTTGGTATGTTAGGGCATTTTTCTGGGGAGAGGGTCCATAGCTTTTGTATCAAACAGGTTCATCACACACACACAAAATTAGGAATCACTACTTTAAAAGAATTTTAAGCAAAGGAGTGATGTGACCAGATTTGTTTTTTGAAAAGTCACTTGGGTAGTAGAATGGATTGGAAAGGGATAAGACTGGAATGAGGGGAATCAGTGAAGAGGTTAGCTCGGTGAATCAGGCTAAAATGAGAAGGCCTATATAAAAGCAATGGCAGTGGGCAATGTCAATAACAGCTGAGATTTCTTTTTTTTTTTTTTTTTTTTTTTTTTGAGACAGAGTCTCGCTTTGCTGCCCAGGCTAGAGTGAGTGCCGTGGCGTCAGCCTAGCTCACAGCAACCTCAAACTCCTGGGCTCGAGTGATCCTTCTGCCTCAGCCTCCCGAGTAGCTGGGACTACAGGCATGTGCCACCATGCCCGGCTAATTTTTTTTTATATATATATCAGTTGGCCAATTAAGTTTCTTTCTATTTATAGTAGAGACGGGGTCTCGCTCTTGCTCAGACTGGTTTTGAACTCCTGACCTTGAGCAATCCGCCCGCCTCGGCCTCCCAAGAGCTAGGATTACAGGCGTGAGCCACAGCGCCCGGCCTGAGATTTCTTTTTAATGCTTACCAGGTGCTAGTCACTATGCTTAGCACATTTAAGTCATCTATCTCAGTTAAACTTTGTAACAGCCCTATGAGTTAGCTATTACCAGTGTCCTTTTACAGATAAGCAAACCAAGGCCCCAAAGAGTTCGATCCCTTGTCTAAAGCATGCAGTTAGTAAGGGGTCAAAACTCACCTTGTACTCTTAACCATTTTCCTATCCAGCCTCCGGAAAGGCAGGTATTTGGTATTGCCACTTGATACTGAGTGACTTGCCAATTTCAGCTGTTATTAAGGGGAAATGCTTGGGTTTAGATCCAAATCTGACTCCAAAATCAATGCTATTAGCCACTATACTAACCTGAAGCAAAAAGGATGGATTTGAGATAACTTTAATACAAGTTGGTAAGCCAATTACATATGGAATGTAAAATGAATATGAATGACTCCTAGGAAATTAGGCATCATTCACTTAAATAAAGAATGATTGCATAAAGAAGGGTTTGAAAAGAGTGTGGAAGGAGAAAGAAGATGACAAAGACATTTCTGAACTTGAAGGACCTACAGACATTTAAGCTATTCAGTGGATAGGATGGAAATCTTGGCCACAGATAGATATTTAGTAGTTTCTGAAGCCCTATATATGAAGTAATAAAAGATCTTGCCTTTACACTGCTAAGGCAAAATGTCATTATGATTAAGAGTGCAAACTCTGGAGTCAGACTGCTTGCATTCAAATCCTTACTTCAACATTTACCGACTGTGACACTGGGCAAGTTCCTTATTTTCTCTAATCCTCAGTCTCCTCAGTTTTAAGATGGGTGGGGGTCAATAAAAGAACCTCCTTCATAGGCTGGCCAAGTGAATCCAAGTGGGTAACACATGTAAAGCTCTCAGCATTGTACTTGTGTTCAGTAAACGTTAGCTATTTCTGAGGACAAATCCTACAGAATACCAACACTCAATGTTGGGGTAATAAAAGCAGCCCCCAGAGGAATCTGAGAGGAAGTCGTCAAAGACTTAGAAAACAAAGTCTAGAGAAGCAAAAGTTAAGGAAGGTACATGAGTTCCAAGAGAGAAAGAATTGGTCAGGTGCAGTGGCTCACGCCTGTAATCCTAGCACTCTGGGAGGCCAAGGTGGGTGGATTGCTCAAGGTCAGGAGTTCGAAACCAGCCTGAGCAAGAGCAAGACTCCATCTCTACTATAAATAGAAAGAAACTAATTGGCCAACTAATATATATAGAAAAAATTAGCCGGGCATGGTGGCGCATGCCTGTAGTCCCAGCTACTCGGGAGGCTGAGGCAGTAGAATTGCTGGAGCCCAGGAGTTTAAGGTTGCTGTGAGCTAGGCTGACGCCACGGCACTCACTCTAGCCTGGGCAACAAAGTGAGACTCTGTCTCCAAAAAAAAAAAAAAATTAAAAAAAAATAAATAAATACATAAAAAAGAGAGAGAAAGAATCATTGACAATGTGAAGTCCTACAAAGAAGTCAGGAAAGAAAAGGCCTGCAAAGCTGAAGTGAACCAAGTGGTTAGTGTCTTTTGGAAGACTAGTTTCAAGGAAGTGGTGGGGGTAGAAGCCCAAGAGAATGACAGCTAAGAAAGGAAGCAGTGTAGACTGTTCTTCCAATAACCTGGCTTCTGGAAGGAAAGATAATAATTATAAAACTAGTAACAGGTAGTAATTAGAGGGAGGAAGCTGGGGGGCACTATTTTATTTTGTTTTAGATGAATGAGATGTTAACATGAGGAAAGAAAGAAGCTGGTAGAGAGGGAGAAGCTGGAAATATAGAAAG
This sequence comes from Microcebus murinus, assembly GCF_040939455.1. NCBI lineage: Eukaryota > Metazoa > Chordata > Mammalia > Primates > Cheirogaleidae > Microcebus > Microcebus murinus. The sequence goes on along the minus strand of NC_134111.1, from coordinate 86,918,757 downwards.
AAAAAAAATTCTTAGTGGACTAAGGTATTAGATAAAACAGAAAAAGGGATCCCAGGGCATAGGGAAGGGATTCACTGTAGACAGAATGAGGTGCCCTATTTCACTGAGAGAGAAAAGAAGGAAGTAAAGGCACATGCAAAAACATACATTTTTGGATAAGACTGGCCTGAAAATTGAGGAGTTCCCACTTATGGGCCTCTATTTTCTCTATGAAATCATCACCAACACCATCATCGTCCTTGTTATCACTAATGTGCCAGGGACGTGACTAGACCTTTTAAAATCATTGTGCTGGGTGCTAGGGATACAACAGCGAACAGCATATCATATGGCTCAATTTACCCCCATGACAGCCCTACAGGACAGACATGCCTACTATCCCTATTTTACCCATGAGGAAGCTGAGGCTTAGAGAAGATAAGCAATCCATGCCTAATCAAGCTGCAGAGCAAGAGGACCAACTCACACTGGCTGACTCTGGAGTCTTAAGTCTTAACCATTAACCAAGTGAGGCTGTCTGCTGAGATTATGTAGGGAGGAGTCTTAGGAGACTTGAAAGAGCAGAAAACTTTAGCTTATCTGCATAGAGACAAACGGAATTCAAGATCATGTCTGCATCAGTTGTGCAAGCAGGATTAGACCCTAGGTGTCCTATTTCTCGTGCAAGTTCCCTGTCCAAGAGATGATATTTTTATTTCAAGGATGTACATCAATATTAAAGGAAGCAGTGCTTTTTTTTTTTTTTTTTTTTGAGACAGAGTCTCACTTTGTTGCCCAGGCTAGAGTGAGTGCCATGGCGTCAGCCTAGCTCACAGCAAGCTCAAACTCCTGGGCTCGAGCGATCCTTCTGTCTCAGCCTCCCAAGTAGCTGGGACTACAGGCATGTGCCACCATGCCCGGCTAATTTTTTTTATATATATATCAGTTGGCCAATTAAGTTTCTTTCTATTTATAGTAGAGACGAGGTCTCGCTCTTGCTCAGGCTGGTTTTTTTTTTTTTTTTTTTTTTTTTTTTGAGACAGAGTCTCGCTTTCTTGCCTAGGCTAGAGTGAGTGCCGTGGCGTCAGCCTAGCTCACAGCAACCTCAATCTCCTGGGCTCAAGCAATCCTGCTGTCTCAGCCTCCCGAGTTGCTGGGACTACAGGCACGAGCCACCATGCCCGGCTAATTTTTTATATATATATATTAGTTGGCCAATTAATTTCTTTCTATTTTTATAGTAGAGACGGGGTCTCGCTCAGGCTGGTTTTGAACTCCTGACCTTGAGCAATCCGCCCGCCTCGGCCTCCTAGAGAGCTAGGATTACAGGCATGAGCCACCACGCCCGGCCAGGAAGCAGTGCTTTTATATGATAAGGGTAATATTTAGTATATTTGGGGACAATATCAAATAGTGCTCTTATCTGCTTGAAATGAAGAGATCACCTCTAACACTAGATATTCAACAGGCTCAAGATAAACATCAGACCTTCTCAAATGTTCATTTTTATTGATGATACTATTTTAGGTTTTGACTACCACCTTTCCTCTAGTATATTCATGTGTCACATAAGTCAATGATAAACTGCATATACAACAGTGGTGCTGTAAGATTATAATGGAGCTGAAATACTCCCATACCCTAATGACACTGCAGTCATCATGACATCACAGTGCAGTGCATTACCTTTCCTTTTTTTTTTCTATCTTTAGATATGTTTAGATACAAAAATACCACTCTGTTACAATTAAGCATGTACGGTATTCAGTACAGTAACATGTTGTACAGGCTTGTAACCTGGGTGTGTAGTGGGCTATAAAATCTAGGTTTGTATAAGTACATTCACTGTGATGTTCACATGATGATGAAATTGCCTAATGATGCAATTCTTAGAATGTATCCCATTGTTAAGTGAAGTATATCTATAGCTCAAAATGCTTTAATATCTGTGATTTCATTGCTATAATATCTCTTGAGAGGAGGCTGCTTTTCAATGGAGAAGATCTCATAAAGGTAAAATTGTTTAATCAAAATCAGATCAAGAATGGCAAAATACTAATGAAAAATAGTGATTTTCTGCTCAGGATTCTTGTCTTAAGACTATGAAACTTCCTCAGCAGACTTCAGCCAACTCCTCAATCTTCCCCTCATCCCTCCACTGAAAATAAGTACCCTGAATACAGGGATGATTAATCCACACAAAAATACTGCTAATTGTTAGCAGGTTTTCTTTTTTTTCCTTCCAGGAACTACCTCTAAAACTGATTGGAGCCCTTATCGTAGAGATTTGAGGGTTTTAAGAACCTTGCAGAAGAATGACTTGAAGCATTCTTCTTGCATACAGGAGGCCCTCAAATATTTGTTAAATGCATCATTTCTACCGTTCTTAAAAACTGAGATTTCTGAGAAGAAAGGGGGTAGAACAGGAGTGTGAGTAGGTGTGTGTAAGTGAGATAATTCTCAGGCCCCAGGCAGATAACTTGGCTGTGTTGCAAAACATTATGGGAGGAATGAACAAGAGCCCAGCACACCCAAGCTTCCAGAAGAGTAAGAGGCAGGACTAGAGCCCAAGGTGCAATCCACAGCAGGGATCAAATCATAGAACAACAGCCTTCTGAATCTGTGTGGTGTGTTTTTTTAATCAGCTAATTTACATTTTAATCAAAGAGAGGAGGGTGAAATGGTCCATTTCTTTCCCACATCACCAGAAGGTAATCAAGATCATGAACTAGAGTTTTAATATGTACAGAGCGAATAGCAGGGTGATTGCAGTGAGCCTGGAGCAAGGTATCACGGGAAGAAAAGGCCAAAGACTTTTATTGAATTGTTCTAAAACACTAATCCAGAGGCATGCAGGCAGATGAGGACAGCAGAGAAGAGAAAGTGGATTTTTAGGGACACTCTTCCTATGTCCCTAAAGAACAAGGCATGGTAGACTAAAAAGGAATATAAACCTCTCCAGGATGTGTCAGGAATACACATGATACAATCTGTCAAGTACATTTTTTAGAATTCTGACAAAGCTCAGAGTGTTAACCTCTAGAAAGCCACAGAAAACACAAATATTTCTCTTCAAGTTAGACAACAATTCTCTAAATCAATGATTATAGAAACTTGTGAAGGTTTCTGGAAATTACTCAGTACTCTTCCACTGGGGTATTTATAAATAATAAACTTTGTTAATAAAGATATAGCTGTGGTGAGGAAATAAAAAAAAAAAAACAGAGAAAGAGAAAGCAAAGCAAAGCAAAGCAAAGCAAAGAATCATGATCTAACACCAGATCTCAAAATACAGCTAAAGAAATATATAGATTATTCTGGTGTGAGAAAAAAGTCACCCATAACCAGTTGACCTACAGCTAGTAAAATCAATGTTACATATCCAAATAATTCTGGATAATCAAGAACAGTATCTTCTGGGTTATTTTTATTTTTGTTTTGAATGGACATGGCTACAGATTGTGTTTAGAATCTGATGAGGGAAAATACATAATAGCCACTTAAAGCTTGATTTAAGGATTACATGAAAAGCATTCTGCAATCCTTAAACTACAATTATCTCCCAAATGGCATAACCAACTATATCACTGATACCTAATAAAACAGCTAAAAAAGGCTACATTTTTCATTCTCCTTTTCCTCAAAAAATCTCATTGATAGTCCTGACATCTAACCTCCCAACCAAAAAAAAAAACTATGACCTTCAATACTCTCCTCTCATCCTTAGCATCTTACTTCAAAAAGGGTAAAATTTAGCCTTAGATATTAAAAAACTTGGCTTAGCCTTCCTATATATAATTCACCAAGAATCTGACGCTGATCAAAATGTCAGCAACCCAGTAAGTAGCTCTAAATTCCAGGTCAACAGCAAGGATAAAATATGACCATAGTGGACAGATAGAAGAAATCAATATTTTAATGCAAGGGCCAAATGGCATGAGTTTCTTCCTCTCTCTCTTGTGATTCCATAGATCCGTGAGCAACACCCTGATTTCAGAGCCATGCCAAAACTACTACTAATCTTACATATTCCAATGTTCAATGCAACTCTGTTGAGTACTTACTTGTCTTGGAAAATATCCTGAGCAGTTACTTGATCCTTTTTCTTGATGGCTTCAGTCAGAGGGAAAAGGGTCTTTATTTTAGAGAGAGGAATCTGACAGTTTGCTGTCACCTCAGTGGGGGGATCCAGCATATTCAAAACGTGCTGCTGAATTGGGGGCAGAGGCTCCTGCGGATGCAAAGCTCTGTGCAGCAGACACTGTTGGGAAAGGTATAAGGATTTTAAAACACAGATGGAGACATCGCATATGGCTTCTTTATGTTTTCTGATCAAGGCTCCTCCATCTTCAGTTTGGAAAGTCTAAGTGATTCATATCGTATGTACCAGACACCAAAGAGGGTTGGCCTAGAACCACCTTTATAACCAAGACATTGGCAATGCCTAATACCGATTGTGAAAACACACCCAAGCCTAGCAGCAATATCTTCTGTAGACTACTTGGAAAGGAGCTTCACCTTATAAAAAGAAGCTGTTGTTTTAATCCAAGCTGTTGTTTGGGGAATACGCAAGGTCCCCTAAGAAACCTAATTCCAAGAGCTTCTGACAATCTGGGGTTATAACTCTTTTATTACAATCCTTTTACTTCCTTTAATCATACTGTGCTTTCTCTCTCACTTAATGTTAGAAAATGAAACGGTGTGTGGTGGACGAAACAGGTGGCTAAAGGGGGGCTGCTTGTGCTCAGTGAGTCCCAGGAAGAAGTCTGTGAAGAGCTGAGAACACTGAGTTGCTTCAAACGTCCCAAGAGTGCCCAGGAGTACCGAGTGTGCACTTTTCTCCACGAGTCTATCACCTCCCCCCCTCCCCACTGCTACTGCCTCATCACCTCTCCTCTGGCTACCGCAATCACCAACCATCTGGCCTCTGAGCTTCTCCTTCCACTGTCCCACTATACTTTAGGGGTCTGAGAATGAGCCCCTCACCATACCCTGGGAAGTCCCTCTTGACGTGGCCCTGCTTGCCTCACTGAGAGCATCGCTGGCCACTCCCCTCTCCCCAACCACCTTGCTCACTCACATGCCAAGCTCGTCCTGCTTTCAGGTCCTGAGCTTAATGCCCTCTGCCTCTTCTGTCTTTCCCTACACCTTGACAGAGTTGGCTCATTTTTGTCATTCTGGTCTCTGCTCACACATCATCTCCTCAGAGAGGCTTCCTTGACAGTGTATATGAAGTAGCCTCTCCACCCTATCCTACCACCCGATCTTTCTTAATTATTTCTCTAATTTTATATGTTTTTACAGCCTTTATTATTACTTTATCATTACCTAAAATTATCTCATCTGTTTTTTAATTTACTTTTTATTAAATCTAGGCCTCCTCCTAGAAGGTAGAGATCTTGTCTTCTTTACTATTGAATTCCAAACACCAAAAATAGGGCCTGGCACATAAGCACCTGACAGACACTGGTTGAAGGAATAAAATGCTCTTTCCCAGAGCTCTAGTTGTTGACCGAGGGGTCAAGAAGCGGCACCAAGAGTGGGGCCAAGATCAAGGCCAGGGCAGGTTTCCCATTGCCCATGAGAGTGGAGATCTACACAATAAGCCACTTCCATCCAATCACCTACGCAGCCTTGACTCTACTGAGCCAGGCCTTGGCAGTACTTACATCTGCCTGGAAAAGCAAATGCCCTAAAAGGAGTGTAGAAAGGTAAGCACTTAAGAAACAGAAAAAAATAAAAGAGGAAGAAGAAATGAAATGAAACTCTCAGTACATTGATATTTTCTTTCCATTGATAAATTCCAAAATTAGCTAGGAGAATAAGGATTCAATTACTCTCACTCTTAAACAACTTATACATTAGTAATTCTGAAGAAAAAACAAGCTTGGCATAGTGGTGTGTGCCTACAATCCCAATTACTTGGGAGGCTGTGGTGGGAGAATCACTTGAGCCCAAGATTTCGGGCCAGCCTGGACAATATAGTGAGACCCCGTCTCTAAAAAAAGAAAACAAAACAGGGAGCTGAATGAATAGCTACCGTAATTTTAAAATACTGTTTAGTATCACAAAGTATATGATTTAAACTATCCCATGGATTCTTTTTCTACACTGAAGAAAATGTGAGCTAGAAGTTTCCATTCTAAAAAAAAAAAATAGGCCAGGTATGGTGGCTCATGCCTATAATCCTAGCACTCTGAGAGGCCAAGGTGGGAGGAGTGCTTGAGCTCAGGAATTCAAGTCCAGCCTGAGCAAGAGTGAGACCTCATCTCTACTAAAAATAGAAAAATTAACCGGATATGTTAGCACACACTTGTAGTCCCAGTTACTTGGGAGGCTGAGGCAGGAAGACTGCTTAAGGCCAGGAATATGAGGCTACAGTGAGCTACCATGACACCACTGCTCTCTACCCAGAGTGACAGAGCAAAACTCTCTCAAAAAATATATAAATAATAAAATAAAAAATAAATAAAAGATACTTAGGTTTAATAGTGAATATTATTCAAGAGTCAATGTCCTATAAATTCAGAAAACCCTAAAGTTTTAAGTACTAAATTTTCTCTAGAAATTCCATGTGCTACTCCTTTGATTTTCAACTACCAACCACAACACTGCCTTCTCCATAGTATATTGATTCATTTCAGAGTTTGACTCCTGCTTTCCTCTTTCCTAATTACTTGACTTTCCCTTGAGCATCAATAACATTGAGCCTATTTAATGTAAAGCAAAAGGAGAAACCAAAATGGTCCCAAACCCTGTGAATCGATCCCAACCTTTTTTTGCATAATCTTAATCACAGTCCTCTCCCTCAATTCATTAAAATATCTCAACAGCTTAGAAAATCCTAAAGATGTAAGTGGTAATCAAACATCCAATACAGCAGATTACCTCTCATATGCTTTTTAAAGATCCTATCTGTGATATACTATGATATGTTTTGGAAAAGACGTAGAACAACCAAGGGACAAATATCCTACCCAGCCTCCCTACTGAAAAACATTCCAGACATCTAGGCAATCTTTTCAAACAGTGTTGTCATCCATACGTCAATGATAAAGATAAGTGATGTTCTGAAGTATCAATCTCTCTCCCATATTTTCTCAAATGTCACATTTTAGATAAATAAAGGTGAGTGGGATACTTATAAAATCCATTCAAGCAAAAAATCCCAATTCATTAAAAAAAATGAGGTTATGAGAAAGTGACATTTTTTAGTCACTGGGAAGCAGAGATCACAGTCCTTGATCTACTTATTTCTCTTTTAAGCAACTGTTACCCCTTGATGTGTTTTTTATAATTTGAAAATGATTAGAGAAAAATCCTACAGGTCCCATGGCTAGCTCAGAAGTTACTAATATATTGATTTTAGCAAAATCGTATCAATTATTTAAAAGGTAGTTTTTAACTGTACACTTGACAAAAGACATACTTTCAGAATTTCCTTCGAAAATTAAAACTAAGTTAACCTCTTGCCAACAAACTGATTATTAATCTCTCCTTCCTTCTCCCAGCTCATTTACCCTCAGCTATAGGTATTTAATTATAAGAGAAAGAAGACATCTTCCTGGGTCCCACATCTTCCTGTAGATGACTATGTCCTCTCTATCAGGAAACTTTTCTCCTCTAGGCATTGTAACCTGGCTTCTACCCCATTATTCAACCGATACTGGGTCCCCAAAGTCATCAAAGACTGAACTACAATCCCTAAACGCCCTCTGCCAAGCTCACCTTTACTCACCATTGTGCAACTTCTGACTTGGGATTCTTTCCTTCCAGACACTTCTCTTCCTGTGCCTTCCAAGATGTCAGTTTCCCCTAGTTCTTTCTACCTCTCTGAGCTTTGTTGGGGAGTGGAGGTAAAAGCATTAGGTTTTATTTTTGGACAGCCCTTCTTTGTGTGTCTATGTCTAATTACCCATGTATATATTGGGGTTCAGTACTTTGTTCTCTTTCCTTCTCACTCACTGTGCTCTTGCAGGTGATCTCATTCATTTCTTTTTCTACTAAATGAGGAAGATTCTCAAATCTCTATATTTAAACCTAACTTCTCCTGTGGGCTCTGTATCACTATTTCCAACTTCCCATTGAGTGTCTATACTGGGATATCCAACAGATACCTCAAATTTAACACTTAGGAAAATAAATTACCTTTTCCATCTGTTATTCTATATTCCTTATCACAAATAATGGTGACACCATCCTTTCAGCCCCCCAAGCTAGGATCCTGTTATCTTTGATTTATTTCTCATCAACCACCATGCAATAGCTCAAGTTCTATCTACTCTACCTTGTAAAGGCCTTCGGCATCTCCTCTCCTCTCCACACTCTCCATCACTGCTTTAACTTAAGCCTTCATGTGGGCCACTGCAGGTCTCCCAGCTGGTCCCAGTCCATCTCCGATGCCGCCCCACCAGAAGTGTTTTTTTAAAAATCATGTCATCCACTTGCTGACAAAATTCTTTCATGATTACCCACTTCCATTAAATCCAAACTACTGAGTGTGGCCTACAAGGTTCTTCACAATCTACCTGCTACTTACCTTCCCTTTCCCATCCTTTTCCCATAGAGAACATATTCCCCAGCCAAATGAAACTTCCTGTGGATCCCTAGACACACCCCACTTCTTCACATGTTTATGCCTTTGTACATGCCACTTCTTTTGCATGGCATGATGTCCTGCCATCATGCATCCGCTTTTTTCTTTTAGAATTCTCAATCTTAATTCCTTAGTGAAGCCTTCCTTCAGCTACCTAGTTGCAATCATCTCTTTCTCCTCTTATTCTCATTGTGTTTTCCCACCACTGTTGTAACTACTGATTTTCTCTCTCTCTCCTCTTCTCACTTCTCTAAAGGAATCCTTGAAAATTGGGAGCTTACAGCATCTTTAGCACATGGTACACTATTAGCACTCAATACATACTGGTTTTTTTTGTTTTTTTAAAAAAACGGTAGGCCAGGCGCGGTGGCTCATGCCTGTAATCCTAGCACTCTGGGAGGCCAAGGCGGGAAGATGGTTCAAGGTCAGGAGTTCGAAACCAGCCTATGCAAGAGCAAGACCCGTCTCTACTAAAAAAACAGAAATAGAAATTAATTGGCCAACTAAAAATATGTAGAAACAATTAGCCAGGCATGGTGGTGCATGCCTGTAGTCCCAGCTACTTGGGAAGCTGAGGCAGTAGGATTTCGTTAGCCCAGGAGTTTGAGGTTACTATGAGCTAGGCTGACACCATGGCACTCACTCTAGCCTGGGCAACAAAGTGAGACTCTGTCTTTAAAAAAAAAAAAGGTAAATTCAATTTATACATGCCCTAGTGAAAATACTTCATACAAATAAGCCACATTAAAAACTCACCCCACAAAAACAGGACCCACACTTTTCACCTCTCACAAAAACCAACTCACGCTGGATAACAAGACTTAAACCTAATGTATGAAACTATTAGAACTCTAGAGGAAAAAGTTGGAAACACTCTCCTAGACATCGGCCTGGGCAAAGAGTTTATGAAGAAGTCCCCAAAGGCAATCACAGCAGCAACAAAAATAAATAAATGGGACATGATCAAACTACAAAGCTTCTGCACAGCCAAAGAAACAGTTATGAAAGTAAACAGACAACCTACAGAATGGGAGAAAATTTTTGCATCCTATGCATCCGATAAGGGACTGATAACTAGAATATACTTAGAACTCACGAAAATCAGGAAGAAAAAATCAAATAACCCCATTAAAAAGTGGGCAAAGGACTTGAACAGAAACTTTTCTAAAGAAGACAGAAGAATGGCCAACAAACATATGAAAAAATGCTCAACATCTCTAATCATCAGGGAAATGCAAATCAAAACCACAATGAGATATCACTTAACCCCAGTGAGAATGGCCTTTATCAAAAAATCTCCAAACAATAAATGCTGGCGTGGTTGCGAGAGAGAGGAACACTCCTACACTGCTGGTGGGACTGCAAACTAGTTCAACCTCTGTGGAAAGCAATATGGAGATATCTTAAAGCGATACAAGTGATTCTACCATTTGATCCAGCAATCCCATTGCTGGGCATCTACCCAAAAGATCCAATGACACTCTACAAAAAAGACACCTGCACTCGAATGTTTTTTTTTTTTGTTTGTTTCCTCCCCTGCACTCGAATGTTTATAGCAGCACAATTCATAATTGCAAGGCTGGGGAAACAGCCCAAGTGTCCATCAATCCAAGAATGGATTAATAAAATGTGGTATATGTATGCCATGGAGTACTATTCAGCTCTAAGAAACAATGGTGACATAGCACATCTTATATTTTCCTGGTTAGAGCTGGAACCCATACTATTAAGTGAAGTTTCCCAAGAATGGAAAAACAAGCACCACATATACTCACCAGCAAATTGGTATTAACTGAACACCTAAGTGGTCACATAGGTACTACAGTAATAGGGTATTGGGCAGGGGGGAGGGGGCAGGGGGCGGGTATATACATACGTAATGAGTGAGATGTGCACCATCTAGGGGATGGTCATGATGGAGACTCAGACTTGTGGGGGGAGGAGGGGAATGGGCATTTATTGAAACCTTAAAATCTGTACCCCCATAATATGCCAAAATAAAAATAAATAAATAAATAAAAACTCACCCCACAAAAGAGAGTAAAGTTGGTGAGTTGTAAAATTCAAAGTTGCCAGTGCTTACAGCTTTGAAAAATAAAAATGCCTGTATTTAAAACATTTATTGAATATAAATAGAGCCCACCCTAGACAAATCTGCCAAGTAGCAGAAGTTTCTCTTTTTCTCCATGGTGACCTGTCTGGGCAAGCTCCCAACTGGTCTACTACATGCTTCCCTGCAGATGGCACAGGACTTCAGGTCTTCAAGGCCACTTGTCAAAAACACCAAAGTTTTTTTTTTTTTTTTAAAGTAAGTAATTTATATATGATTACATTTAGAATACTAGAGTACAGATAATCCCTGATTCATGATGGTTCAATTTACAATTTTTCAACCTTACAATGGTGTGACAGTGACACACATTCAACAGAAATTGGGAGGACACTCTCTTCTAACGCTGGGCAGTGCTATCACCACAGCTCCAGTTAGTCACAGGATCTTGGGGGTAAACAACCAATACTCTACAGCATACCGTGTTGCCAGATGATTATGACCAATGGTAGGTAAATATAAGTGTTCTGAGCACGTTTCATGTAGGCTAGGCTAAGCAATGATATTTAGGAGGTTAAATGTCTTAAAGGTGCTTTTGACTTATATTTTCAACTTAGATGGATTTAGAGGGATATAACTCCATCACAAGTTGAGGAGCATCAGTATTTACTGAGTCAGCCCTTTACATGTTAAGCTGCATGTTTCTAACTTTACAACAAAAGATTTTTTTCACTACTTAAAAGAATTATAAAGCACCAAAAAAACAGGCAGTTTCTTTCAAATAGAGAATCCTTTGAATCACAACAGGTCCCAGTATGGACTTGAGCTAGTTAAGGATGTTTTGTGAAGTGATTCAAAAGAGGCAACCTATGGTCTCTCCATCACACGCCCTGTGTCCCCTTTCTGCCCCCATAAGTGGGCCTTCCACTCCTCCATGGGGAAGGGTTTGCCTGAAAACCTGCTTGTGATTTTTCTTTCAGTTTTGTGAGGGTCAGGGAAGCCTCTGTCCTGCTGTCATTAACTTAATCCAGGACTGGAATGTTTCTTCCCTTCAACCTTGATCTATTCTTCCCCTTCCTGAGCATAAATCAGCTCTCTTGTCAACTTTCCCAATTCACCTTCATCCGATCTGCACCTTCTAATTCCTTTGGCCTAAGAAATACATATTTTATATTTTTCTGCATTTTAATTACTCTTTAATAGTTTCATAGTATAACCTCTTTATCTGACCTTTATTCTACCTTTAATTATGAAACTTTTGACAAATGTAGCACTGGAACACTTCTTCCCTAATAGTGGTTATATTATTATGCAGTTCATATAATCTTACTATTTTGATATTAAACAAAACAAAGAAAAACCTCATTCACATACAATACAGGAGAAAGACCTGAAAAAGCACAAAATAATCTTCTTTTTATTAAGCTCTTTTGTATTTTTTTAAACTAGCCTTCTTCCAGATTTAAAAAAAAAAAAGCATTCTAACTTTACTTTTCTTTCTAAGAGCATAAGATATTTTTATCTTTTCAAGTAGGTGGAAGATGATGCTATTTTCCCATAAAATAGATAGAGCAAATGGGGACCTCAGAGGATAAAGATGTTTCTTTGGGACTGGCCAATTACTGTAAGTTTTCATGTAATTCTCTTTCATTTAAATGAAGTATGACAGGTTCATCTTTCCTCTCTCACCTGAAATAATCTCTGAAATTGAGGATTTGGGATTTTGGTGGTTGGAAATAAGTCTTCGATGGTGTCTTTCTCCTCATCTTTCTTTACCAAGCTCATGGAGTCAATCAAAGCATCAACAGCACTCAACTGTGCCTCTTAAAACAAAGATAAACAGAGAAGCAGAAAGAAAAATTATTACCTCTACTATTCTCCACTAAAACAAATGCTTGCCATTTACAGATATTTGCAGCAACATTGGCAGGTTATACAGTCCTGGCTCTGCCAAAAATATTCTCTAATTACTTAAGTACTTAACCTGAGTCTCAGTTTTCTTATCCATGAAAAGAGCTATTTAGAGTAATTGATTGCTTAGGTCCTAGCCCTATCATTCACTGAACCTTTGATAATGGAGTATCATATCAAAAGCAAGAGAGTTTGTTCCAAGGAATATAGATATATAAAATCTAACTTCCATATGGAGATTCAAATATAATAGTGTTCAATAAGATAACATTAAAAACTTTGTAATTAGCTAAAGGATACAAACATTAAAAGGAAAAATAAAACCCTTCTCGTAATGAAGCATAAGCTTTATAAGGATTTACTGTAACTTTTAGCAGAGTCTAGCAGCTCAACAGGAAGACATCACTGAACCAGAGTGAACTGACTCCTTCTCAGTCTCCACAGGCAGAATCAGCTCTTTCCTTTCACAAAGTCACATGACACTAATCACACTGCGTATCTGCACAGCTGTGTACATATCTTACTCTACTCCACTCAAACCTTAAAAGTTCCTTAAGAGCAGATATATGACATCCTCTTTTTTATGTGTCTCTTAATACCTAACAGAAAGCAAGTGCTCCTCGATAAAAATATACCAAGTCAATAAAATGGCACAGCCCAAAGCATTGTGGATAAAAGGCAACTCTCCCCAAAATGCTTCTACCTAAACTACCATGTGTAACTTTCATTCTGCTGATTCATACAGCAGTTCAGCTGTTGAACTGAGCACTGTTTTGGGATCATTCACAGTCACTAGGCAAAGGTGGAAAAGAGCATGCAGTTTGCAGTTCCTGAAAAGTACATTATGCTTCTCTTCTTTACCTTTTCAAATATTCCTTTTGTACAGTCACAACAAAATGAAAGAGCATATGGATATTCATCATGATGCATTTCTTTCTATATGTTTTCGGGCTTTCTAGGGAAGGTTTCAGGCAATTGCACAGCCATCACCATCCTAAGCTGGCTAATTCCGCATCCACCCAGCAAAAGGCAAAAGACAGGACTTGGATATGTGAATATTCAGTGATTCTTACCTACTACTACAAGCTAGTAACAGGCCAGATCATTCTGGCATTGTATGTTCCTTCATAAAGGTCTACTTGGGAAATAGGCCAAGTAACTTTAAGGATTCATTTTTCCAATGGAGAAAATGTAAACAAATATGGTACTCACAGAAAACAGATCAACAGATCAAAAGATATTTAATGTATTAGCCCCTGAATGATTCATGTCTATAAATAATTTGTCAACAAAGTTCTCTTTTTAAAGCATTCTACTTATCTAAAAGTTTGGAATTATCAAGAGATAGAGACAGAATAATACTGTAACACAGTGGCAACTTCTATACGTTCAGGTCCACACCTGCCTCCACTGTGATGCAGAGGGACTTGTCTCTAGAAGGAAAGTAAAATACAGGCCCTAGGGACACATTTGATTTTTGGCCTTTTCACAGCACACTGCTCCCAAAGGGTCTAACCAAAACAACCACAGGGAGAACCCAGTTCTGAGATTCACCTCATAATTTTCTCATTCTACACTGACACAGATGATACATTTTGTAAAATGAAATATCCACACATCATTTATTGTCCTGTTTGGTATGTGAGCTCTCAATGGTGAGCTCTCTGGAAGACAGGCTCTGTGGCCGTGAAAATCATTTAGTACAACACCCTGACTTTTGCAGCCAGATGCTTAATAAAAGCCTTTCTCATCAAGCTTGAAGTAACTCCTAGAAGCCTGAAATAAGTAATAATGAGACCTGAACTCTCACTGTAGTTACTGTAAACTACAAAGACAGAATAAAAAGAAAAGTTAATCTCTAACATTTTCACTTTTCAGTTCAAAGTTACATCAGATTTTATGCAGGACACTGAAGTCACAGGTTTGATATTGCACATTGATTCACTTCAGCAGGGGCAAACCTTCTGCTCACAATTAGAGATGGCCATTCGTTATCAACAAGCTGCTCCCTAGACACATGCTCTATGTCAGAAGAAGGAACTAGGCTGGGCATGGTGGCTCACACCTGTAATCCTAACACTCTGGGAGGCCGAGGCAGGCGGTTGCTCAAGGCCGGGAATTCAAAACCAGCCTAAACAAGAGCGAGACCCCGTCTCTACTAAAAATAGAAAGAAATTAATTGTCCAACTAAAAATATATATAAGAAAAAAAAATTAGCCAGGCATGGTGGTGCATGCCTATAGTCCCAGCTACTCGGGAGGCTGAGGCAGAAGGATTGCTTGAGCCCAGGAGTTTGAGGTTGCTGTGAGCTAGGTTGATGCCATGGCACTCTAGTTTGGGCAACAGAGTGAGATTCTGACACCAAAAAAAAAAAAAAAAAAAGAAGAAGAAGAAGAAGAAGAGGGAACTAGACAGCCTTTGCAGAGTTTAGGGCAAACCTATCCCTACTACTAGAAAAACACCTGCCAAACCCTCTTCATCATTACTGTGCATAAGTATATGATTGAAATCCAACTAATTTCACTCTGTGAAATCCTAGCCCTGACGAATGGCTGCAAACAGGTGATTTCCCAAGAACAGTCTGTATGTAGAACCAATTAGTAAGCTAAATGGAAATAAACTCACCCGTAGGAGTGTATTTCTTATTATTTTTCAAGGATGAAAACATGTATTGCCGCAAGTCTTCCATGAAAGGCAGCTGCACATATACCAAACACTAATGAAAAAGAAGGGGTAGAAGCAGAAACAACCAAATTAATGAAAAAACATAAAACTCATTCCAAATGCTATGAAACTGGCACAATAGATTTCAAAAATCAGCTCAAATCTGATACGTGAAAACTGAAGTGTTTTGACTTTTGCCATTAGCTGTTCAAAACTGCAAATGGTATGAAGAACATTAAACATAAAAGAAATGCTTCGAAGAAAGACTACCAAAGGATAACTATGAAACGCACATCCAACACAACAATTGAGAAGATTGAGGTGATCGGAAGACTGATCTGAAAGTCAAGACATTTTGCTTTCTCTTTCTAGTTCTGCCATAGTAAGTTCTGAGAAAGAGGAAATGATAAGGAATTTGTACTTTAAATAGGATACCTCTAAATAGACTGAATTTCACAAGGATCACAACAAAATCACATCGTCAACCTTTATTCATAGTCCCTGTTAGTAAAAATGGAGGTAATTTCTTTTCCCATTTGGTTCTGAGAAGTCAAGAAGAATGAGAAGCGAAAAAAGGTCATGGTTAACCTTGCCTGAATCAATTTAATAAAAAGCTCTCTATGATTTATGTTCTTTCCTCACAGCTAGAAGTCTGGTTCACGGACCAGCAGCCTCGGCACTGCTTGGGGAAAATGCAGAATCTGGGCCCACTCCAGATCTACGGTATCAGAACCTCCATTTTAACAAGATCCCCAAGTTCATTCCCACACACATTACCAGTCAAGAAGCACTGCCTGTGATAAAGGGACTGAAGGAAAAAAAAAAAACTTCAATAAAAAAGACGCATGGGTTTTACCTCATAGGCCTCCTTGATATAAGGAAAAGCCACACCAACTTGAGGATTCGCTCTTTTGTCATAAGCATATCGAACGATGGCCACCATGTCTAATTCATCCAAAGCATGAATCAGGGAGGAAAGTGCAACTGCTGCTGCCTAGTAGGAAAGAGGGATGCAATGTATGAACACATACTCAACACGGGAGAATTTTCATAACAAAACTAAATACGTATCATGTTACTCACTTTCTTTCCATTTCTCATTTTTTTCTAAAGTGTCCCTTTACCTATTTCAAGACCAAACTACATACATTGGCTTTTTTAAATGCTTTTCTTACTTTGTTAAATTTTACTAATATTCTTTAAGGGAAAAACACACAGTCAAGTAGGCTACAGTGAAGAAATATTATCTTTATGAGAGAGTTAAGAAACCACTAAGACACTTTCGGGTTTTATCTTCAGTGATGCTTCTGATCTTTATTCTGGGACTCCAGGTAATATTCAGCCCCTACGCTACCACAAATGCAGCAAATACCCACCAGAATCCCTAAAAGGATTAAAAATAATGCACCAACAAAGGAAACATTGGTTACAGACCACCCATGTATCTCAAAGTTTCACTGTGGCCCATGGAGCCCTTAGCCTTTGTGCAGCCAGCTTTCTTGTGGACAGTTTCTAATGGTGTCCCTTCTATCTTCCACTGTTGATAATCTGGAAGTTCCATTTTACTATGTCCATATCCATGGGCCATGTCTGCTGGCAATCTGACCTCTCAGGACACTCAACCCTCCAACTGGAGCCAACTGGAAACAGAGGTTTACATTTGCTTTTGATATTTACTGTACTTCGTCTGGGACTTATCTTCTTTAACTAAATCCTCTCTGTCTTATTGCTTCAACCTTCCTTCTCCTCTGATTTCACACCCTTGCCCTATAAATAAACTCACCCTCCTAAATATCTCAGCCTCCTAAACAAAATCTTTGTCGCTCTCTCTCCATAAATTGCTATCTGTATCTTTCCTTTTCTTCACCCCTAAATATCATGAAATAATAGTCTTGCTGTTTCCACTGCTTGGAGCGCAATTATTCTTCAATCTCATCCAGCTACTGCCCCCACTTCCTTACTGAAATTATCCTCTGAAGTCACCCACAACCTCCTAATTGCCAACTCCTTGGTTCCTATCATATTTGTTTGACAGTAGCATCTGACCACCCTCTTTTCTCCCTCCACATCTTCTTCTTTGGCTTTAGAAACAACATTCTCCCCTGATTATTCTACTTGTGGGCCACTCCTCATCAAGCTCTTCTATTCTCCCAACTGATTTTAAATTCTACTTTTGGCCTTTCTCTCCTCCTCTCTCTCCCCAACTCTACTTGTGGATTATTTCGCCCAGTTCCATGAGTTGAAGAATCAAAAATCTATATATTCGGCTTTAAAACTCTCCTAAGATCCAGACTTAGATTGACTACTGGTTGGCAGGTATCTCATATGGTAACTCACATGGCATCTTCAGGTATCTCAAACTGTCTATGCCGAAAACTAAACTATCTTTTCCCCTCATTGTCCTCCTGGATTTATTTCTATTAACACCATCACACAGTCAATCAAACCAGAAGCCCCAGGATCTTTGATAATGCTACCTTTCTCATACTTCATCTTCAAGTGTTCACCAAACTCTACCAATTCTATCTTTATGCTGTCTCTCTTCCATCACTGCCTCTCCTGTTCACAGAGCTGAGATCATGCCACTCCCTTCCATAAAAACCCAGGGTTTCCTCTACTCCAGCCTTACTGAGCTGATCATTGACTGGTGGCAGGTCTTGTACTTTCCCTCCCCTCTAGCTTTTGCTGATACCATTTTCTCCTAGCAATAATGCCTCCTCCAAATCCCCAACTTTCTAGTTTCCAATTCTTTTTCAAGGTTCAGTAAATCGACACCTTCTCCATTTCAGATTAACCTCAGTCAGCTCTTTCCCTCTGCAGAACTCCCCTAACACTGTGTACTTTTCTGAGTACCACAGCTAACCTGCATCAAAATTAGCTACGTATATTCTCATTTCTTCCAGTAAAAACCTATGACCTCAATTCCTTGCCACCAAAATCCTCTGAGATTTCACAATAGAATCATTTTACCTTTTCAGTTCAGTTCAAAGACTATTTACACATTCTTTGCTAGCCACTGTCTTAGGCCCTGTGAGAAAACAAAAATGAGTCCTTGACCTTACCAAACTAATTCATTCTTTACTAGTGGAAATGAGATATGTAGCAAATACAGAAAGTGTATGTTCTAATAATAGGTCCCATCAGAGAGGACTAGATAAGCAAAACGGGAGTCTGAAGAAGAGATTATTTCTCCATTTGTTTGGAAGTCTTTATTTGTGTGTCTTTGACAGGACCAATGAGGATATTTAAAGGAAGAAAGGATGGGGTCATGATGACTGCTACATTATAACACATTACTACCCTTGTGTATAACTCAACTAAAGCTTCATTTCCTTCATTTTCTCTTCTCCCCTTCTCTTCCACACACAGTGCAAATCCGCATACAAAAGTATAGATTGTCTATATAAAAAATAATTATATGCTAATGACCAGAGAAAACATTCTCAAAAGGAATTATTCACAGAATCACAGAACATTTGAGTTAAAAAGAACAGCATTCATCTAGTTTAACAACCCACATGTACATCTGACTAATTGGTAATATAAAGACTCTGCTTAGAAACTTACAGAGGATCTGACCATCTTACAAGAAAATAATCCAATTGAAGACAGTAATTCTTATTGACAAAATAATTCCTCAACCTGTTAACCACAACCTGTTAGTTCCAGTTCATCCCCTGATACGAAGCATAGTTTAATTTCTATGCCACATAATAAACCTCTAGATGTATGAGGAGTTATGTCTGTCATCTCTCCTGCTCCCTTGCCTACCCACACAAGTCTTCTTCATGTATTTTTTTACTGGAAGTCCTCATATGACATAGTTCCCTTATTCTCTGCTGATCTCAAAAGCTCCAATTACGTAACGTCAATTTTTGACCATGACATCAAAGACTGACACAAAGGGTAGCCCTTTGCCATTAGTAGATGAAAATGTTTTTCTTGAGTGACCTCAAAGTGACCCTATAATATATAGAAATTACTGTCTGCATGAGCCTGGATTTGAATTACATAATTCCCAAGACTGCCATTAGCTAATAAGTCTAGATAACCGCCAAACACAGCATTGTGATATGATATTTCTCACTGTGTACCCAGCATTCTTATAAAGTAACCAGAATTTTCTTTGTGTAAAGGGACAATAAGTGGGAGTTAAAACTTTAGCAGAAGTTTAAAATGCAGCTAAGTTGTTTGACAGTATATACCAGCTCCACGTGATTCCCAACAGGCTTTGCTTCAGGAGAAAGCCATGAACTAGGATTCTAAAATCCATAGATCTCATTGTGCTCTAATGAATCCATTCAGTACACAGTAGAAGCTGAGCATTTTCTTCTCCTAATTTTAACTGTTCTGATAGAATATTGGCATGCCTATCTACTATATCTGTAGCCAGTTACCTTTCAGAAATGAGAAGAAAAAGAAGACTACCCCACTTACATCACCACCTGACCCCCACCCCAAAGAGGCTCTCTACATCCAGTTTACTAGTTCCAAGTACAAAAACTTCAGGAACTTGGAAACCTGCTTAAGCTGCCTTAAACGGATACTAGATTGCAATCTCCCAGTTAAGATTAACATCTTCAAGGAGGAAGTAAGTTCTGACTTAGAGGTCAAATAGAAAATATTTACAAAAAGGATAGGTGTGAGTATAAAATGCAGCTGTCATGGGTTGATAGCCAGGTGGAAACCAGCCCGGAAACAGATTATCCTGGCGAGGTGGGAAAAGAATACAGAGAGAGAGATGGGGAGAAGACAATTTCCTCAGTGATGGAAGCAGAAGTAGTCCATCATCGAAGCACAACTCTAGGGTTTATGTCAGCACTAAACATTCAATGTTCATGAAAATCAAAACGTCAACCTGACCCCAACCCTCGTTAACATTTGACCATGAAATTCCCGCACCTAAATGCAGTTGTTCAAAATGTTTTTAATACTTATTTTGTTGGTCTCCATATCCTCAGGTCATGTGCTCATGCTAACACAAATTCATTTATCATTTCTCCATTTTCACAGTTTAACTGTGATTTTCAGTGAGTTTTTCCACTGCTGTTGTAAGAATTCATGTCATTTTAAACTACATAAAAAAAAATAAAATAAAAAAAAAATAGGACAGTTTCATAGCGCCAAGTAAAAAAATAAATAAATAAATAAATAAATAAACTACAGAAGCCCCAAACAACTCACTTTCATAAAATAACAACTCAATTCTGTAGCACTACCTTAAAGACACGCTGCCAACTCACCTCATCATTTTTTGCTGCAAAGACCTTTAGAACTTGATTTCCCATAAAGAATTTTCTCTGGACCTACAAAAGCAAGAGAGGAAAAAAAAATTGGTTTTGAGCCAAAATAAGTAACATATATAACCATAATGCCACACATTACTAAAAAATTCTATTCAAAATGTTCTTACTGAAAAACACCCAAAGATACTAGAAACAAATTATTACTTGAGGTTCAATTCAATTTAATATAACAAATATCTGAGCACATGTGTCCAACATTGTCTGGGTACTATAAACACAACAGAGAACAGGATATAGTATTGTCCTTGTGGTGCTTAGATAAATATGAAATCAAAGGCAGTGCTGTATCATGGTCTGGGGTTATATAGTGCTACAACACATAAGAAGGGCACCAAGCTCGGTCATGAGGGGTCAGGGGATAGGTCTTTTCTGCCTGTCTGTACTTAGGCAGACCCACTTTTCAATAGGTCAGTTTCTACAAACTGGTCTGAATGAGAGTTCTGCTTTACTGAGAAGACTCATAAGCATTGCCATAATAATCATAAGTTTTAAGTTTATAATCTTCCCAAAGTGAATAATTTTATTTCTGAGAAAAGTATATTTAGTGGAACTTGTTAGAGAATTGTTTGGGACTCTCAACTTCCAAAAAGTAGTTATTCTCACCATTAAAAATCCTACAGACTTTAAGTAAATACTGCCAATTTTCTGCATATGAGTCTTGAAGATGTATATAAAAGTTTGGGCATATCATGAAAAACATTCTCCCCAGCCTCACTGAATTACTCTAACACTGACGTATGCAGGGAATATATGCTCCAGCAATATAAAGAAGTTCAAACCCAGAATACTGGGTAATATTTATTTTCATTACAATGAAATTCTCATTGAGTTTTTCTAGAACCAATAAAAATCTCTTCATCCCTATAGAGCTTAGATAAAACACATATAAAAAATATAATTTATAATTATTAATTATGTTTCATCTGTTTGGCTGTCTATTGCAAGAACATTTAATCTAAGATTTCTGAGACTCTTCTAACAACTTTTTTTAGGATAGTACATGGTATCTGATGGTGAATGACTACATGTCTCATTGTGTCTTTTTTGAGTATCTTTGCATTGGTGTCTAAAAAACATATAACCTACGGACAAGTTTAACATCTTAGAGCTCTACATTAGTCATTAAGAAGAAAGGTCATGACTGACATAAATCAATGATATTCTAAGATTTAATGGTCATTCAAAACCCAGACAGACCTTTAATCCTAAAATACTC
Source organism: Microcebus murinus (assembly GCF_040939455.1). Taxonomy (NCBI): domain Eukaryota; kingdom Metazoa; phylum Chordata; class Mammalia; order Primates; family Cheirogaleidae; genus Microcebus; species Microcebus murinus. The sequence goes on along the minus strand of NC_134111.1, from coordinate 86,897,035 downwards.
CATTTTACATAACAGCTCAGAGAATGCAATACAATAGCAAAGAACTGGATGCTGTTTCTTTAAGGCTACTACGAGCTAGAATGGCCAGCAGAGCTAAGAAGTGACTTAATTGAATCTGTTCTTCAGACTTATGTTAAGACTTCTCTATATCTCAGTTTTTCTCCTCAAAAATCAAAGATGGAAACACTAATCTCCAGACTACTTTTAGAAAAGCTAAAAGTGAAGTAAATATATATTGTAAATGACTAATCATTTCAAGTAACAGCTAGCTCAGTTATTTCGTTCACAATTGTACCTGAGAAGATCTACAAAATCCCAAAACAGAGAAGCACTTCCCCTCCGATTTATATTTCATTTGTTCCTCATCCACTTTAGAGAAAGGAACTATATCACTTCCATAGCGGAACCCTAGAGAACAAGAGAAGAGCATCTGTTAAGCATATGGGGCCTCATTTTCTACAAGCTGAAATTAGCTCTATGCATACATTAACAATACATGCACACTCTAGAGCAAGCTCCGTCTTCTACTCCACTCCCTGCAATCGAATTACTGGCCCTTGTGATCAATGAAGAAAAAGCAGCAGCAGATACACAAAACACATATACAATATAGAGATGATTAAAATCTAATTACATTTTTAAAGTAGCATCTTCTGTAATCTAGTTACCTTGATGATTATCCAGCCTAGAAGAAAAAATGTAGCAAATGCAATGTACTAGTTATTCCCCAAAGAGAAACCATGGTTGACTAAAGTACAGCATGATTTGTAAACATAATAACAAGAACACATTTATTCGGAAACTTGGAGACCCATAGAGAAAAACGCCCATAGGAAATTTTCAGAACAAAATGTTCTCCAAAATGCATGCTGGAGATATACAAATGCCTAACAGAAGAAGCTAAAATTTTCCTGTTTAGAAACATTCAATTGATAAGTTGTATGTTTTTCTACATTTAAATTTATTTTATTTCTGGGATTTGATTGTAAATTTTTTTCTTTTTAATTACTTAGGATATTTATATAAACATGGGCTCTTGGCTCCTTAAAAAGAAAAAAACCCACAAAATTCTAACCCTGTTCCATGTCCTCTACTTTATGGCAGATCATCTCCTTCCAATACAGAATATCTTATATATTTAGTGGAAAAAAGAAGTATCAAAATCCAAGGATTCTAGTCTTTGGTAAAAGCAAAGGAAAAAAGCATCTTTACTCCAAGAAACAAAAAATTTGTATGTTTGCAAGTAGATGTTATGATTCAGTTTTTATTTATTCCAGTTAGTCTGTTAATACCACATATTTAATTTTTTTAAAAAACCTTATTTGTGCTCTATATATGTCTTTTTCAAAAAGCTGGTGATGAAAACAGAAATTCCAACAAAAAATTAACAGGCAATGTATGGCACATGATTAAGAATGGTATCTAAACCAAATGTTTTTCCTCATTTTTTTCTGTCAGCAGTCATTTTCTTACTTGAATTTTTAATAGTAACTTGGAAGTTCTAATTTAAACTGTTTTCTGAAAATACCAACATTATTTTTCACAGATCTAGAAAAAATAATTCTACACTTTATATGGAACCAGAGATGACCCCATATAGCAAAAGCAACCTTAAGCAAAAAGAACAAATTGGGAGGTATCAATTTACCAGACTTCAAGCTACACTGTAAGGCTACAGTAATTAAAACAGCATGGTACCGGCACAAGAACAGAGGCATAGACCAATGGAACAGAACCGAGAACCCAAATATCAAACCATCCTCATATAGCCATCTAATCTTTGACAAAGCAGACAAAAACATACACTGGGGAAAAGAATCCTTATTCGATAAATGGTACTGGGAAAATTGGATAGCCACATGTAGAAGACTGAAACAGGATCTATATCTCTCACCTCTCACAAAAATCAACTCACAGTGGGTAACAGACTTAAATCTAAGGCATTAAACTGTAAGAATTTTAGAAGAAAATGTTGGGAAAACTCTTATAGACATTGACCTAGGGAAAGAATTTATGAAGAAGACCCCAAAGGCAATCACAGCAACAAAAGAAAACATAAATCGGACCCGATCAAATTAAAAAGCTTCTGCACAGCCAAGGAAATTATCACAAGAGCAAACAGACAACCTACAGAATGGGAGAAAATATTTGCATTCTACACATCTGATAAATGGCTGATAACTAGAATCTATATGGAACTCAGGAAAATCAGCAAGAAAAAATCAAACCCCATTAAAAAGTGGGCAAAGGGTCCACTTTTTATGTTTTCTTTTGTTGCTATGATTGCCTTTGGAATCTTTGGGAAAGAATTCATGAAGAAGACCCCCAAAGCAATCACCGCAGCAACAAAAATAAATAAATGGGATCTGATCAAACTAAAAAGCTTCTGCTCACCCAAAGAAACTATCATTAGAGCAAATAGACAACCTACAGAATGGGAGAAAATATCTGCTATCTACACTTCCACTAAAAGTCTGATAACATGAATCTATCTAGAACTCAAAAGACTTAACAAGAAAAAATCAAACAATCCCATCAAGAAATGGGCAACGGAAATGAACAGAAACTTTTCCAAAGAAGAGAGAATAATGGCCAGCAAACATATAAAAAAATGCTCAACATCTCTAATCATCAGAGAAATGCAAATCAAAACCACGATGAGGTATCATCTAACCCCAGTGAGATTGGCCCGTATCAAGAAATCCCAAAACAACAGATGCTGGCGAGGATGTGGAGAGATAGGAACACTCTTACACTGCTGGTGGGACTGCAAATTAGTGCAACCTTTGTGAAAAAGAATTTAGAGATATCTCAAACAGCTAAAAATAGAAATACCATTCGACCCAGAAATAGCATTATTAGGAATCTACCCAAAAGAACATAAGACATTCTATTATAAAGACATCTGCACCCAAATGTTTATGGCAGCACAATTCATTATTGCAAGGACGTGGAAACAACCCAAGTGCTCATCAATTCATGACTGGATTATTAAAATTTGGTATATGTTTACAATGGAATGTTACTCAATTCTAAGAAACAACAGCAAGCTAGCACCACTTATCCTAGATTAAGCTTAAGCCCATTATCCAAAGTGAGGTGACACAAGATCAGAAAAATGGGCTCCACATGTACTCGTCGTCACATTGGTACTGACCAATTATCAATATGGTGCTCAAAGGGTGGTGGTGTTCACAAGAGATTCGGGGGGTGCGAGGATAGACCCACATTTGCGGGATGTGGTGAACAGTGTGGAGGGGAAGGGCATACCTCTAATCTTTGCTAGGTAAAGGCAAGGTTATAAAATCTAAACAAAATGTTAAAAAAAAAACATTTATGTGGTGTCGGGTGGCAGGGGAGGGGATGAGTTTATATATATACATTATAAATGCAATGTGCATTGTTGGGGGGATGGACACGCTTGAAGCTCTGACTCAAGTGAGGAGGGAAGGCAATAGCAATGTAGGTAACCTTAACATTTGTACCCCCATACTATGCTGAAAAAAAAAAGGAAAAGAAAAAAAAAAGTGGGCAAAGGACATTAACAGAAACTTTTCAAAAGAAGACAGACTAATGGCCAACAAACATATCAAAAAATGCTTGACATCTCTAATCATCAGGGAAATGCAAATCAAAACCCCAATGAGATATCACTTAACTCCAGTGAGAATGGCTTTTACCAAAAAGTTCCAAAATAATAAATGTTGGCATGTATGCAGAGAGATAGAAACACTCCTACACTGCAGGTAGGACTGCAAACTAGTACAACCTCTGTGTAAAGTTGAAGATACCTCAAAAAGCTAAAAGTAGAACTACCATTTGATCCAGAAATCCCATTACTGGGCATCTACCCAAAGAAAAAAAAGACATTCTATAAAACAGACATCTCCACTTGGATGTTTATAGCAGCACAATTCACAATTACAAAGATATGGAAACAACCCAAGTGCCTGTAAATACATGAGTGGATTAATAAAATGCGGTATATATGTATACCATGGAGTTCTACTCAGCCACAAAAAACAATGGTGATCTAGCACCTCTTGTATTATCCTGGATATAGCTGGAGCCCACTCTACTAAGTGAAGTATCACAAGAATGGAAAAACAAGCACCACATGTACTCACCATCAAATTGGTATTAACTGATCAACACGTGCACACATAGTAGTAACATTCATCGGGTGTCAGACAGGTAGGAGGGGAAGGAGGGGATGGGTATGTTCACACCTAATGGTACGGTGCACACTGTCTGGGGGATGGACAATCTTGTAGCTCTGACTCAGGCAGGGCAAAGGCAATATATGTAACCTAAATATCGGTACCCCTGTAATATGCTGAAATTAAAAAAAAATTGAAAAATTGAAAAAAACCTGTTTTCTCGTTGATGTACTTAAAAGGCAAATAACTCTAACTTTTGTACATGACAAAAGATACAGAATAGACTATACCATATAACCATATTCCTTCACCCACATGTTCCTCTGTGTAAGAAAGAGAACTCTACGTATTAGAGGATGGAGAGTGGAGGACAGGCAAAGAAAAGTATGTTGGCAACTGCAAAATGGTAAAGGAAAAAAGATGCACTTCTATACTCTTCTAACAAGCAATTTTTAACTATTCCCTCTCCATTGCCCCACCAATAAATTTTCTTTTTGCCTAAGATAATCAGAACTGTTTTCTTTTCTAACAACAAAAAGAAGTGGCACCCTCACCTCTAGACCCTTCTCCTTTCAATCCATCCTACAACCAGGTGTCATATTAATCTTCCTAAAACACAGTCCCTTTCAAAATTATGTGTAAAATCTTAGCCTATCATCCAAAGCCCTCATGTGTCAGTCTGAATTCAGAAGAGGACATAGACACTCAGACTCTGATTCAAGTCCTGCTAGCTTGAGCAGTGTGACTCCGAATATTTTAATGAATGTCTTTCAGACTCAGTTCCCTTATGTAAAATGGAAATAACAAGAATGCCTGTTTTACTAGGTTGTTGTTGATGATTAAAAGAGAAAGTGTAGGCCGGGCGCGGTGGCTCACGCCTGTAATCCTAGCTCTCTGGGAGGCCGAGGCGGGCGGATTGCTCAAGGTCACGAGTTCAAAACCAGCCTGAGCAAGAGCGAGACCCCGTCTCTACTATAAATAGAAAGAAATTAATTGGTCAACTGATATGTATATAAAAAAATTAGCCGGGCATGGTGGCGCATGCCTGTAGTCCCAGCTACTCGGGAGGCTGAGGCAGAAGGATCTCTCGAGCCCAGGAGTTTGAGGTTGCTGTGAGCTAGGCTGACGCCACGGCACTCACTCTAGCCTAGACAACAAAGCGAGACTCTGTCTCAAAAAAAAAAAAAAAAAAAAAAAAAAAGCGAAAGTGTAGGCTATTAGATATTAATACTATCTTTGAGTACTAACCTGCACATGCCCAATACACCAACCCAACTGAACTACTTAATGTCTCTGAGAAGGCCCTCTACTTTCTAGGTCTTGTGGCTTTACTCACACTATTCTTCCTACTATGAGCCAGTTATAATACTAGAATTTATAATTAACCAATGATGGAGCCTTGATTCTAACTCACGTGTGATTTCAAAATTCATATTCTATGCTACTCGATTGAATTTAAAAATTAGAAGAAATTGTAGGGTATTAATTATACTCTACACATAATCCATCAGGAGAAAGGAATCATAACTACCACCATCTTTAAGTTGCCATCCCCCTCAACCCATGCAAATATACACAATGAGATACAGTGCTACAGATGAAAGGAATTTTTTTCAAGGCTTGCAAATCAAAATTATACTGGGTGATAAATTTATGTAGGACTCTAGTTTCTATCTCATTTGATATCTTATAATTTTAGCTCTTAAACATTCAGATATCCTCACCTAGTTTCTAAGTTATCTGAATAAAGATGCCATCTAGACACACTATTCATGCCAAATGGGCATAATATGTACTCTAAAGAGTATATATTAAAGAGTAATGTACTCTTTAGAGTACAACTCTAAAGATTCTATTGAATACAATAATGTAATATAACAAATAATTTTTCTTAACCCCTAAATTAGCTTAAGATAGCATGATTGGTAGGATATAAAACCTGAAATTGGCACTTAAAATAATCACCGTGGAAGGAAAAAATAAAGTACAGTAAACAAAAAAACTTGTTTCAGCCATATTAATATAAGTATTACCCTAGCTAGTGAGTTTTAAACTTTAAAATAAAGACAAGTAGTAAGTCCTATCACTTAAGACATTTAAAACTCAGAGATGGAATTCCCGAGAGCACTCCTGGGAACCATCCTGCCTAAGACCCAACAGATGAGACACCTGGTGTCTCATTATTCCCTCAAATAATTACATCTCTATAACTCAGAGAAATATCTCTAAATTAATAATAATATAAATCCTAGCTTGCCCCTTTTATAGCCCCTTGAAGAAAATCTCTTAGGCAAAAGTGAAAACTCTTACTGGCATACCTTGAATAGTATCCTCTTTAGGAACTTCAGTTTCATCATCATCATTTAAGCAATAAACTGTTTCTTTTTTTATATCTTCTTTTTTTAAGGTTCTTGCATCCACAACTGTCCAAGTCTTTTTAACTTTCTCTTGTAGCATCTTATATTACAAAAAATAAATAAAGGGAAAACATAAAAAGCTAAGATGCTAATTGACAGAAGATGAAAACCCAATATACTCTCTGGTTCACAAACAGAAATCCAGAACAATTACTCTAGCTACATTGTTTTGTTTGCTCTTTCCTATTGTGAAAATCTTATTAATAGTTTATTTCACAATAGGATATACTGGATAACTCTCTCTACATTTCACTCCCCCCTCCAAAGTAATCCACAAATAAATTATGTTGATATTTATACATACAACTTTCTGTACAAAACCTCAGACTAATAAAAGGAGGCCTATTTTAGCACAGTTTTCCAGTATAAAAGAAAGGACAAGCAATATATCAATAGTCAAAAATCAACAAAGAAATTTGAAAAGGAGACAGAATAAAGAAGAAAAGGAAGTGACTGTATTCTCATTCCTAGGAATACTATCAATGGAAAGAAAGAGAAAGAGGAGGGAATCAAACTCTATTACAGATAGCTCTTTAAACGTCCTCTCCTGGCATGCCTTTTACATAAAAAGCTAAACAGAGATTAAATGAACAAGGAAGCAACTAGAAAAGCAGTAATTATGGTTCTGAATATCCCACACATGAATTGTCAGTTCCTTATATAAGCCTATTTATCTGCCTGGTAACATTACTTTTAAAAATGTGTACCTACCACTTACCGATTTATAGGCCACTATCCTTATAGACAAATTGGAACCTATGGTCAGCTGGCAGGGCCAGGGCATGGAATACCTCCCAATTTTCTTGAAGACACACAGTTGCTTCAGACTTTCACTTAATAAAGAAAAATATAAAATGAAAACAACAATTGTAAAATGTTAACTTGTGCTTGATGATGCTTTTAGTTTTCTAGAATGAGAAGTGAGCTGTTGTTGATTATAAAAACAGGAATAGCAGGGGACGGCAGGAAAGTGACAACCACAAGTTGGGACAGAGCCAGAATACAAGTAAGTTGGCTTAGGAGGAAATAGAAGCTGAATCACTTCACTGACAAGTAGAAACAAACATCTCTATCTTCTCCTACTCAATCTTTTCTTTCAACTCCACCAGTATTCTTAACATTTTTTCAGGACCAAGGGCACCTTTGAGGATATGATAAAAGCACACTCACAAATGAAGTCTGCGCACAATATAAAGGTTCACCAACTCCCTGAAAACCATGAACCTAAGGATAAGAACCCCTGCTCTAGGATATTAAAGGTTGGGCACCATCCTATAATATCACTGCTCACAACTCTGCAGTTCATTAGTTAATTCCAATTCTCTTAGGTAAAAGACATAATATGTTTTTACATATACACAATAGAGTTAAATAAAGACTTTCCAGGGGATAAAGGAATTTAGTAGTCCATATTTAGTCTTAAGGTAAAGCAGATACTCTACGTTTCTTAGTGGTGGGTAAAGCTGGAGGGAGTTGAGGGGCACAAACACAATGTAGAGTGCTGCTGGCTCAGTTAAACAAAAGGGAAGATCAATTCTATTTTTATGTGGCACCTAATCAAACACAACAGAAAAGATTTTTAAGGCCGGGCGCTGTGGCTCACGCCTGTAATCCTAGCTCTTGGGAGGCCGAGGCGGGCGGATTGCTCGAGGTCAGGAGTTCAAAACCAGCCTGAGCAAGAGCAAGACCCCGTCTCTACTATAAACAGAAAGAAATTAATTGGCCAACTGATATATATATAAAAAAAAATTAGCCGGGCATAGTGGCGCATGCCTGTAGTCCCAGCTACCCGGGAGGCTGAGGCAGAAGGATCACTCGAGCCCAGGAGTTTGAGGTTGCTGTGAGCTAGGCTGACGCCACGGCACTCACTCTAGCCTGGGCAACAAAGTGAGACTCTGTCTCAAAAAAAAAAAAAAAAAAAAAAAAAAAAACAGAAAAGATTTTTAGAGACAGGTAGAATCTGTGGTATTCACCAAAATAAGGAAAAAGGAATAAGTGATTAAATGCACTTAAAGCATATGGTCCTGACTTCAGGGTGGAACTCCTGGGTAGAAATGAAAAACAGATCTAAATAGAGGTAAAGAGAATTCTCTTAACATTATCCACAGAGTTATAAACAGAGAGGTCTTAAGAGACTCGAATTTTCAGAAATAATTTACAATGAATAGTAGATATTTTACCAGACACCCGCTTCCAAAGCTATGGTAATACTCGGCTTTAGACTTGTTGGAGAATGAATAGGACTCAACTAGATCTAACCTATCTCATAGGACATTACTAGTTCAAGTACGAGTCAGGTCTAAAACCATCACAAGGTTTGGATTCTGTCCCAGACCGGTGTCTAATATGATATATAAGATCTTAGAACAAATGGATCAGTTCCACAAAAGAGCTGATTCACCCAAGCAGAAGTCAAGTTGTCTTCCTAAGATCTTCTACATGAAAATAAGCCTAGTCCAGTGCTGTCTAGTACAACTTTCTATGATGATGGAAATGTTCTATTTCTAACAATGCTGACCCACTAGGCATTGAAAGGTGGCTAATATGACTAAGGGACTGAATTTTAAAATTTATTTAATTTTAATTAACTTGAATTTAAATATCCATATGTGGCTAATGGCCACTGTGTTAGATGGCAAAGGTCTGGTCCACACCCTTATGGCAGACCTAAAGATCAAAGTAGCTTTAAGTTGCTAGGACAACGCATAGGTAGTAATTTATCTGCTTGCTATGCTAATAGAAAAAAAACCTTGTAATTTGTATGGACCTATAATTTTTCTTTATGATATGTGGTTAATATGTTATTTTAAGACATGCATTCTCAAATTTAAAAGAGAAAAAACTTAGAAACACACATTTGCACATATTATGACAAGAATACATATTATGTCAGGAAACTTCACAAGGATTCTTCATTGATTTCTTTGCCAACCTCTTAGGAAATAACAATTCCATTTCCAAAATTTCCATTTTCCTCTCATTTTCAAGGATGTTAGCATAATAGAATGTATTGTTTGTCAATTATAGCTCACCAGAAATATTTAAAAATTGTGGCTGTGAAAAAAATTAGAGTAGATATATACTGCAGCTCCTTAAAAAAAAGTCTAGTTGTTGAATCTTTGAGAACTTTGCCTAAACAGCCTGTATTTTGTGTTTTGACTGATAAACTGGAATTAATTCATCAACACCAAGCAGTATTATCCCTGAGAATTTCAACCCTCACAAGTAATACTGCTTGATAAAAGTATTCTATTGCCACTTTTGCCAAATCGGGCCCCTGAAACACAAAGTATTCTAGATGCTATTGATTGCTCTCAGCTTCTCTGCTCAAAATAAATGTATGTCCATTCCAACCAAGAATAAGACAGATAAAGAAGCTGGTCTCTCCTAGCTTCCTAATCTCTAACTAGATGGTTGAAAACAGCAATCTGCTTTATTATTATACAGTACTTCAAGGATTTCATTTTTCTTAAGTCATTTTGTCTTTACATAACCCATATGAAATAAGTAGGCTATGAATTCTTCCCATTTTATGTTTTTGTGAGTTTTTTTCCACCAGATTAAACCATTTTGTGACCAAAAGTTAAAGAAAAAAATCACTATACTATAGTATGCGGCTTTCTAAAACCTAAATCAGAGGATAAGAGGATACTCACTCAGACCTGAGACCACTTTTTATAATTAAGAATATTTTTTGCAGGAGGTTGAGGCAGGAGAATGACTTGATGCCAGGAGTTCAGGGCTACAGTGCACAATGATCATGCCATTGCACTCCAGCCTGGGCAACAAAGCTAGACCCTGCTTCAAAAAAAGAAATGGAATGTTTTTTGTAGATGTATGAAAAGGAAGGGCCCAAGAAATGTGCCCCAACCTTGGCATAAAGAAGAAATCTACTACTTTACCCTTTACAATCTGACTTGTTAAATCTCTCATGGTATCCATCTATTTCCAAACTTCAGTGACACAAGCCCTGGAAATAAATGAGAAACCATGTGCCAACCATACAAAATTTAAAAAAGGGGATTAAGAGTAGGTATACCATTTCTTTAATAAAACTCAGAATATTTATTAAAGAAATGACTGCTAATTCAAGAGTGGCCCAGAAAAAGAAAAGTACATTAGGGAGACCTCTGATCAAGAGAGAAATTTATATGGGTATGAATGAAAGTTCTTATCAATGTTTTCACTTCTTACCTGAAGGAATAAATTTCATCCAGCCCATCTTCACCTTCTAAAGACATCATCACCTTTTTCACCATCCGAATACCTTCTTTTTGCTGCTCAGTAATTCCTTTTTGAGGCAAGGAGGGTCGATGGTGGTCCAAGGGCAAGTTACCTTCTCCTCTGTCCCCAGTTCCATCTTCCTTGGCAATCGGGAAAGGCAAGCTATCAGGTGAAGATCAGCAGTAATTAAAAAGAGGAGTTCTGAAGCCAAATAATAAAATCAGTTCCAATCCTATGACTGTCACTCACTAGCTATGAGAAAATAGGCATGTTGGTCTATCTCACCAAGCTTTAAATTTCTCATTTGTCAAATGACTTACCTACCTTAGCCAATATTCTTTCAGTTTCAAGTGACTGACAGCTCACTGATTTGAAAAGGGGAAAATTTATTGGCTGACATAACCAAATAATTGAAAGGGCAGGGTTGCACAAGGCCTTAGCAAGATTAGATCCAGGGTCTCAACTGCCACTAGGATTATCTGACTCTCTCACTCTCTCTACGTGTTTTACCTTCATTTGCCTTTATGCTGCCTTCACTCTCTCAGACTGGCCTCTTCCACATTGCCTCTGCACATATTCTAGCTCTGCTATTGTCTGAATGTGTCCCCCAGAATTCATATGCTGAAACTTAATCACCAATGTGACAGCATTAAGAAGTGCGGCCTTTAGGAGGTGATAGTCATGAGGGTGGAGAGTTCATGAATGGAGTTAGTGATCTTATAAAAGAGGTTGAAGGGAGCGCCTGCCCTTTTGCCATATTTGCCCTTCCAGCATGTCAGGACACAATGTTGACCCTTTTGTCATGTGAGGATGAGGATGCAGCAACAAGGCACCATCTTAGAAGCAGAGATCCCTCACCAGATACTGAATCTGCTGGCACTGTGATCTTGGATTTCTCAGACTCCAAAACTGGGAGAAATCAATTTTTTTTTTATAAATTTCCGTAAGTGGATGGTTATTTTTAAGGTGCTTTCTCTATCATTTTATTTGCTATACTTAAAACAGAGCTTTCTGTTTAAATCTTTCTGTGTATGCTTAGCATGACAGATTTGCATGCCCTGTATTACCTATTAGATAAAAATCTTCCAGAGAGCAAAGTATGGTACATAGCGTTTGCATCAGGTTATTGCTGTTTCCATAGTATCAATCAGGAAGGGACAAATGACAAAGAAATGAAGGTCAGGAAGTTACCCTGGAAAAAGAAGTTATGATAACAGTTCTTTCTACCATATATCAGTTCAGAAATAAGTTTTCTCAGTGGCTACTAGAAGAAACTAAAAACTATGTCCAAGAAACAAGCCTGCTCAGAAAACAGTGCTTCTTTGAGCTGCTGGTATTTCTTTAGTCCAACTAGAACAATCGATCATACACAGAATACACTAAACAATAAAACCATAAACTCTACTGTGTATGCTGGAGGAAGAAAGCGTATTACTCAAGAAAAAATATAAGTCAAATAAAAACATGGAAGGGCTATGTTCCCTCTTCTTTAAGCTTTTCTGTACTGCTCACACAAAAAAAGAGTAGCTCTTTCAAATGACATTGACAGAGGTGCACTATGCTTCAACCATGTAGAGGCATCCTGAGATTATGAACAGGGAACAGAAGCTGAGCTGGGCTTCTGAAGTACTTAGAAAACCTCAATTCTGTTAAGAAGTGTCACTTAAAAAGCACTTAATTTCTCTGAAGTACCATCTCAACAAGTACCAGTTAGATGGGTTATTCTGAACTATTTTCCTATAGTCCTACCGAAAGGAGATGTCCCTTGGTGGCCTTAAGAGATACATGCATGCGAGAGAGGTTCTTAATTCCCCATGGCAGGCATTTTAAAAAGCCAAAGGCACACCACTCTGAGCTAGAGGATTCTTGGTATAGCTCTCACTTTGATAAATGAACATCCCCAGGAGATTAATAATTCAATATCCTATACCATCACTCTGCTTTCACCAAAAATAGAACAAGAAAAAATAGGTTTCAAATGCAGCAGGAAGGATTAGTGTAGTGAAAAGAATTTGTTAGGGATATAAGATAGAAAAAGTAAATGCTGGAAGGGAAATTCAAGTGTTTTGTGAGAGGAGGAATTCTCTCCCTAACAAATTGTGAAATATACATTTTTTCCCTCTAAATTTGTTACCCCATCTCTAAAAACACATAAGCAAATTACATTTTATATATGTGTCTGCATCTTTTGTTCTGAAAAAAGTAAAATATAAACATTTTATGTTTAAAATGATTCCTGCCTACCCTAAAACATCTACTGTTTGTAGGACACAGTTCTCTAGCACGGTTTTGTTTTGCTTTTCTTGTTGTTTTTGAAATAGGGTCTCACTCTGTTGCCCAGGCATGAGGGCAGTGTGTGATCATAGCTTGCTACAACCTTAAACTCCTGGGTCAAGTGATCCTCCTGCCTCACCCTCTTGAGTAGCTGGGACTACAGGGCGTACACCACCATGCCCAGCTAATTTTTCTTATTTTTGTAGAGATGGATCTTGCTATGTTCCTCTCCTGACCTCAAGTAATCCCCCTGCTTTGGCCTCCCAAAGTGCTGAGATTACAGGCGTGAACCACTGCACCTGACCTCTAGCGTTGTTGAAGAAAAGAAACCATTAATCCAGTAGTTGTTTGGATAAAGTCTTCTATGTAGGAAGGAGATAAACTGAATATCCTCAAAAGATTCGCTATACTTGATCTTAGCCAAAAGGCCAAGAAGCAGTAAAAAAATTCTTCTAACTCCTCAATTCTTTGGGTCCAAGAATAGTGAACAAACAATGATCTGCTATTGAGATCAATTTTCTCTGCATCACTGTGACTTTCATCTCTTTGTCACCAAAACTTAGAACAGTTCCTAGAATACAGAGAGTAATCAGTGAGTATTTGTGGAGTTGTTAGTCATCTGACAGAGTCCAACTCAGAGCAGAAAGAGAAGACTTCATGAACCAAGCCCTCTGTAAAGGAGTCCCACTTACTGCACTAGGAGATCACAGAATTTGTCTACATATGTTATTCTTAGGATCTTACAAGAATTGCAAGGAGATGCCAGATTTCTTCAAGTTATGAATTATAATATCCAGTTGATCTTTGCTGAATGGGCTGCTGAGGTCAGTGAATACTTCAATATGCCTCCTCTCAAATTTCTTCCCTCTAAAAGAAAGAGTTATCACATTAAGAAATCATTCTCCTGAATTATTTTCTATAAATTCAAATATATTTTGTCACTGAGTGGAGAGAGGCTAACAAATGAATCTAGAGACAGTTAATAAACATGATTACATCCTAGAAGTATATGTATTGCTGATAGTTAAATTCTTATTAAACACGTTATCAACCCTGGTATACCTTATACTTTGAATATCTTGGGCTAAATTTCTTAGCATTATAGAAATATTATGTCCCTGAATTCCTAACTCTAACTCAGCTCAAAGATGTGGTCACAGTGATTAAAAAAGATCCCTTCCAGTCTCCACAAAGAAGAATGTAAACAAGGAAGTCTCTCAGTGTACTACAACTTTAGAGTACACTTAGTTGATACTCACTTTTCAAACACCTTGTTCTGATTCCATGAACAGCACTAGTGGTAGAATTTTGCAGAGCAGTTACAAAGATTGAGAAATGATATTATAAATTTAGGCCTGGGATTTTAGCACATATATTTTTCCTAACAGACAAAGGGTGGGGGGTGTAGTCAAAGACACACATTTTTAAGGCACAGTGATTTAACAATGAATTAGGAAGTTGGCTTGAGTCACTATGCATTTAATATCAACTACATATGAGTCATATCACTTAGCATTTTTAAAAATTCCTGGTAATTGGTTTAAGTCAAATAGGAAAGGAACTGAAATAAGCCAAAAATTTAGTTCTCCCAGAAAAATTCTTACCAAGTATTGCCCTTGCTCTTCTAAAACTTTAAAAAACAGAAGAGGTTGGACTGAACCATTGAATTCTATCAAATGTTTCTTTAGCCACATTAACAGGCTGCTTGATTTAATGAAGCACACAGGACACTGATACATCAACCCACACAATTTTTGGAGAAAGGTTCACATCCAACTCTTCAGTTGAGACACTTACACAGTTTCACGTTGAATCACATCCATGCACACAATTAGTGCATCCAGGACTCAGCTAGTTAAGGGCAGAGATATAACCAAACAGTCCCTTCTTCCCATGAACACGTAACTTTTTTCCAGCAAAGTCCACAGTGATGGAAATTGTTGAAAATGGACTATGTGATGACTTAAGTACTTGCCCAAGTGCCCTTCTTCCACAGTTTATTTCATTAACATAAATTCATGTTTGCTGTATATCAAAAAATACATCCTGACACAAGTAAAAAAAAAAGAAAATAAACAAGAGGCAATCTAACACATTTCATTCATTCAACCAAAAATTACGATGATATTTAACAGTATCTAGAACCCATTTCTGGTGATTATAGTCCATTCTTAAATATGAAGTGAGTCATAATGCAGCATTTGCAAGTCACTTCCAGCACAGCAGCACCTCCCAGTGATCAAGGACAGCACTCTTAATTGCTTAGAAAAATAACAAGAGAAACCCCTTAAACTTAGGGCACCCGTGGAAGAAATTGGAAATCTCACAGTTTGAATATCAATCTGATTTCTGGCATAAAACATCCTCTATCCAGAAAAGGGTAGAGAATGCTAATGCCCATACTCTCCTAAAAATATCTTTTCTCTGCCTCCTCTAACCAGCACCACCTCTGCATATAGTCAATACACATATATGCTTCCTAGTATCTTCCTCTTTTTGTGCCTCCCAACCTCTCAATGCCACTTATGCAGAGAAGAGACATGTGATGAAAGTGCCTGGAGCTCAGGCACCAAACCTGATTAATTTCTCATTAAATCCTAATACATATCACCTGCCCATCTTCAGAGCAAAATACACCCACATACTCAGAGATGAGACTCTGGGCATGTCTCACCAAACTGGAGAGATTAAAGGAATCTGTGATTCCCAGATTAAAGGAAATTTCTTAAAAGTCTTCTCTGGCTAAAAAAGGATACAATCAGCTTGTTGAGAACCTGGTTGGATTTTGCTTTCGATGTCCTCCAGCAAATCAAAATCTGGCAGCATCAGGTGTCTGTGCACTGTGATGTTCTGATACTGATCACCGGCAGCAAGGGCATTGTCAGTGCCATCTGTACCAAACAGGACTAAAGCAATCTCATCCTTGCTCTCAGCAAACACCTAGAGAAGAACATCAGAAGGCTGAAACCTATATTAGAACAACCTGAAAGCAATAAAATACTTAATCTTGAGGAAACAGGACAATCATACTATCCTATAGCAGGTCCCTGGGGCTATAGAATATTGGGTTGGACGAAACACAGGACTTATGATGGACAGTAAAAATTCCTAGGTTCTAAGCAGACATTTCATTGACTATAATTCCCACCCTTCATTTCAGCACAAGTTGGGGTAAGGAAACAAGAGGGTAATATGAATAACTGCTTTTGATGACTTCCAGCCAAATCAGACTCTAATTCTCAATGATAACTAACTATAGGTAATTTGAAAAATTTTAGTCTTTCTGGAATGTCTATCCAAGGTTTAAATTTTCTGGAGAGTAACAAAAAAAAATTTCCAGGTTCATTACCTATATCCCAGAAATTTCACTGACAGGTATATATTGTATACCCTAAAAAAATTCTTGTGCATGTATGCAAAGAGACAATGGATAAGACAGTTTACACTTCAGCACTGTTAATAACAGGGCAAAAACTGGAAGCAAATTATCAACAGGAGAATGCAAAAATGCACTGCAGAATATTTATACAATGGAATATTACACCCCAGTAAAAGTAAATTTGTGCAACATTTCTCTGTGAATACATTAGGTTGAGAAAAAAATAAGTTGCAGAATTACATGTGCCATATAAAACCATTTATATACACTTTTGACAGCTTTATACAATACTAAATATTTTACTTATGAATACATACTTATGTCCAATAGCATAAAATATTCAAGGTACTAACTACTCAAATCCTGACAAAATGAGGAGAAGGAGAGAGAAAAAAAGGATTTGGAAAGGGCTTCAAGTTTATTTTTAATAAAATCCTTTATTTTTTTAATGAAAGAAAGAAAAAGAAATAAAATAAATATGGTAAAACATTAGGATTATATAGCACAAGAAAATGGGAAAATAAGTTTTCATTATATTATTCTCTGCATTTCCTCTTTTATGAAACATTTCATAATATTAAAAAAAAAACTACTATCTGACAGAAAAGGCAGTCCCATCCTCACCTAATTATTAACATAAGCCTTTCACATTGCTGGGGAAGAGTACTGTAAGGGGAGATAATGGAATTCTGTCATTCTTCACTTTTGTGTGGTCTATTAAATCCTCTAGTCTGTAAACAATTCCACCTAGGACTTCCAGGTATATTAATACGTGGAGCAAAGGTCTCTGCTGCTGGGGTTCAGACATGTCTAGCATACTGGCTGGGCAGGTGTCTGCTTCCAGGACAAGAATTAATCTCAAGGCAAGGTAGTTCTGTTCTAACAACGAAACCTCAGACATGAGAGAGGAGGAAATGTTGAGTGTAGTATGGGACTGGCATTAGGTTTTGTCCCCCGGCCTTCCAGATTCACTCTTTCTTAAAAACAACAACAGCAACAACAACAAAACCATCCTATACTGGGGCACAACCATAATACTTGAATAGCCCCAACACAACTATAACCAAGAATGGGGTTACAGCACCCTCTTCTTTGACACCTGAAGGACTCCAGGTCATCAGGATTTTTGAAAATCTAGGATGACAAGTGGCAACACCCAGAAGAAACAGCAGAGGTGTCCAGGAGAAGCAGCAGTACCCAGTGAACAAAGCAGGACCTCATGAAGTTAGCAAAACTGTCAGTCATACCAAGTGGAAGGGGCAGAAATAATAGTAATAATAGTTAATACTTATATAGTGTAGACAATATGCTAAGCACTGTCCTACGCACTTTATCTACACTAAATTTTTTATTCCTCAAAACAACCCTATGTAAAAGGTATTATTATTTTCCTCATTTTACACATGGGACACAGAGGCACTGTGGTAGACAGGCCCCAAGATAGCTACCATCCATTCCTTCTCTCCCTGTATTTGCAGGCTACTCCCTATAAAAAGAGGGAGTCTAATTCCCCCCACTTGAATGTGAGCTGGCCTTCGTGACTTGCTTGACTAATAGAAAACAACTTTCTGGGATTGCTAAAGCTAAGTCATAAGAAGCCACATAGGCAGGGTTTCTTAGGATACTCACTCTTGGGACACTCCTTCTTAGAACCAGCTGCTACACTGTGAGAATCCCAAGCTACAGAGGACTTAGCTCAAAGGCACCAGAAGGCATCATCTTCCAGCCATGTGAATGAACCATCTCAAACATCCAAGCCAGAAGACTCCAGCTCCAGCCACCATCTGATTGCAACTGCATGAGAGGCCTCAAGAGAGTGACTGAACTGAGCCCACCCAGTCATCCCACAGAACGACGAACAATGATACTTTTTAATATGTCGTTTAAGACATTAAGTTTTGGGGTAGTTTGTCACAGCCAAAGATAAAAGAACTAGACACAAAGTAGTTGAAGGACTTTTTCAAGATCATGAGGTTAGCAGAGCAAGGACTCAAATCCAGGCCATTTGGCTCTAGAGATTGTGCTTTTAAATATTACTTTATACTGCCTCTTGTTTCTGATAAAAACCTTAATATCCAGTGGAAAGGGCAGAATGAGGGAAGAACAATTATCAGACTCCAGTGATGGGTGGACTTGCATATGAGTATAGGCAAGAAAACTTCCCAGATTCCCCAAAACAGTGAGGCTGGACTTTATAAGGAGGTTTGTATCTTATGCAGGTAGAGGAAACAAGCAGTTAAAAGATGGGTTACAAGCTCAAGATCAATCTGAAACTTACCTGTCGCTGGATGAACATGGTCATTACCTTCTTTGCTTGCTCATATGGTGATTCTTCACCAGGAAAGGAGTTCCTCATGGCAAAGCCCACATCCATACATAGCACAACAGCTGCCTAGAAATAAAGTCCCAAGGAGTGAGAAAATAACAATCATAAGAAAAAGATTCTGAGATACGTCCCTTGCTTACTGTAATCACAAAACCACAATACTAATGGTATTTAGGGGAGGCAGGATAAAGGGAAGAGAGATATTATTTAATCTAGAAAGTATCTGCCAGGAGAGGAATATGCTCCAGATAGCCACCTCTCCTATGGCCTGGGCCCCAGAATAAACCCATGTTGAGCAGATATGAAATCAACCAATAGGTCAGAGTTAAGTCCAGCCCAACCGAGCCCAACATTCTTCAGACAAAACTGCAGTTGATCTGCAGACCAACTAGCACGAGAATAGATGCTTTTGCTGTGTCACTTATTTGAGGTGTGGTTTGTTAAGAAGCATTTTTTGTGACAACCGGTGAGTACTACAATCCATGTATGCTAAGATGGTACACTGACAATGAGTCAGTTTGTAAACTGGGACTCTAAAATAAAAACTAAGGCACCAAATCTCTTCCAGTAGAGGACACAGATACATAACAAATAATGCCAGCATAATGTTCCACGGCAGAGCTACGCAGTGGGCAGTGAGAGACACAGGAACATCCACCCAAGGATGGTGGAGGGGAAACATGAAGGATAAGGAGGCGGAAAAGGCTTCCTGAATATGGACCTCCTTGATTGAGTCTTCAAGAATGAGTGGGAGTCAATCATGTGAACAAGAAAGTTACAGATGGAGGGAACCACATAAGCAAAGGCACAGTCATTAGATAGACAGCAATCACAGTGGTGAGCAGCTCTTGGCGTCATGTCCTATGAGAAAGATTAATTACAACTGACCATGAAATGAGCATGTTAGGGAAGGATCTGAACAATATGTGCTGTAAAGAACAGTTGGAAAAAAACTAGATATTTGAGCCAGATGAGATTAAGAGGAACATGATAGTAACAGCTGTGATATGAAAAGACTGATCTACAAGAAAGATAACAGAATCAACAGATGGAAGTTACAGGGATATTGGTTTCACTCCATAGAAGGGAAAAAAAGTAACATTTTAGCAATTATCAATAAAGGAACTACTGTTTTCTGAAGCAGTGATCTTGTGACCCTAAAAGTATTTGAAAAACCTGTATGAGCTCCTACCAGGGAAGTTATACATAATTTCTAAATGTGGTTATACCTCAGGCAACATATGAAAAGACTATTTTTCCCTGGTTTACAAAAAATTTGAATATAAGGCACTAATATTAAGAGATTTCTGGAGTAAAAATAGCTTATTTGAAAAAAAAGAAAGTGGTAACAACTACAAAATTCCTTTAAGAGCAATAAAATTCATATCTCACAGTTTCAATGCGCTCGGCATAATAACATAAAAAAACTTAAGTCACAAAATATGCTGCTGCATTTATTTACTATATGTTCATATAAGCTACTTTTTTTTCCCCACTAATTCCATGACAGATTAAAAAAAATTTTTTTTTGGAGACAGGGTCTCACTCTGTTGCTCCGAATAGAGTGCAGTGGCATCATCATAGCTCGCTGCAACCTCACACTCCTGAGTTCAATTGATCCTCCTGCCTCAGCCTCCCAAGTAGCTGGGAGTACAGGCAAGTGCCACTGCCCCTGGCTAATTTTTCTGTTTTTTTGTAGAGACAGGGTCTGGCTCTTGCTCAGGCTGGTCTCAAACTCCCAAGCTCAAGCAATCCTTCTGCCTTGGCCTCTCAAAGTTCTAGGATTATAGGTGTGAGCCACTGCACCTGGCCCAAAACTGCTTTTAAACAAGAAAATTCTAGAAAATTAAAGGTCTTTTGCTAGGAATCAGGTATCCAGAAAATTACATCGAAGAGTTTCACAACATGTAAAGTAGATAAAGATGGCTTTTGTAAATTTAAAAGAGTTAGTTTTGTTTTAACTATTAATAAAAGTTGTTTTAAAAAGTTTTTAGAAAAGAGGAGAGTTGAGGAAGCCTGTTTTTAAAAAAAATAAAAAGGCTTTGTTCTAGAAAAAGTTCCTTGTCCCTCAATATACCTTTCCATTGTTCATTTAATTAACAACTAACTGCAAAGTTCTGCTTCTATAATTGCTCGTTTGCATAGCTGCCAGCCCCAAAAAACCACAAAGGCTTTGTTGGGCTGCTTCTCCCTCCTTACATAAAATAGTGACAGCCCCTGCACAGGTATCAATAAACTAATCTGGCTAATTAAATTCTAGTGTCCGAGTCCCCTTAATCCGCTAGTTTACAATACATGGAACTAACTTCTTGTCTGGAGGCAGAAGAATAGTCTATCTTAAACTTTGAGCTCCTTTCTGGCAGCGGTACGAAAACCAGGAAAGAGATATTGGGCAGTATAGCAACTCTTTATTTCTATACTGAAGCAATACAGCTATTAGGATTTTACTTCAAGTCCATCTGCCACAAAAGTAACAACTCCTCTACTACAGCTACAGAGTTTTCAGCCCCTGAAGGAGGAGGAACAAAGGAGGTGAGTAGCATCATTTCGAGTTCATAATCTTTTAAATCAACATTTACCAACATAGAGTTGAGGGGACTAGGGATCAGTTGCTCAAACTCCCATCTTGTTTAACAGTATTGAATGAATGAATCCCTGGAACCACACCTTCCTTTAGTGACTGACCCTTTTGAGATAATTACCACTCTCCTGCTGTATTTAAAATAAATCCCATTAAAATTGATTTCAGATTCTATTATTAATCTGAGACATCAAGGGTTACAGATTCCTAACATAAAGATTCTCCAGGGCTCTGAAACCCTAACAGCCGGGATTCAAATCCAGGTTCCACCACTTATGGATCATGGGCTAATTATTATAATCACTTCAGTTCTCTATGCCTGGGTTTTCCCATTTGCAAACTGGGGATAAGTAGTTTTCACTTCATGGGATTGTTGTTAAGATTAAATAAAATGGAAATAAAGGGTTTACATTATTTTATCATCCTCTGTGCCTCACACGTTTATTGAATATCTTTCAATAAATGCGAGAAATTAAATTGTTACAAAGATAATGTGACATTTTACATTTCAAGTTATTTTATTCACAGATCGTCCCTCTCCAAATTTTACACGCCTGTGGGGTAGGTGCTTATCATTCACTCCCACATTGTTTTAAGAACTCAGGTTCAAAAGTAACAGAGGAGGTGGGATAAGAGGCTGGAGTGGGAATGAGGGGTAGTGAGGGGAAGCGGTGAGGAGGGAGGTATAATGAGCAGGTGGGAAAGGGAGAAGGGGAATGGGATGGACGGTCAATGGGAAGGGGACAGAATGAATGAGGATCAAATTCAGGTCTTCGGATTTCAAATCCCCAGCTTTTCTCATAGCGCATCCTAGCCCTCCGGGTCCAGCCCACAACTATGATCTTCCCTCTTGCTCCACTCTTTAGCACTGCCGTGATCCCACGATTCCTGCTTCCCAAGCCACCCTCTCCGGATCCTCGGCAGAGGTAAGGCCCAAGCCTACGGCTCGCTCTCTACCTTATTCCCCGACCACGCCATGTTGCTGGTCCGCAGGCGCCTTGGTTGCCTCTTCCGGGCGGGAACCTGCAGCGCCGCAGCTCGGTTCCGGCGGACTTGCTGCCCGCGGTAGAAAGAAAAGCAGCTTCCGGCTAATCTTGTAAGGGGCGGGGAAAGCGTGCGCGGGAGCTCTGAGCATGCGCATATTCCCTCCATTCCGCTTTGGTGAGTGTGTGGAGTCTGACCTGAGACACCAAGTGCTGGCCACTAATACTCATCACTGCTCCGGAAGGCTCATTTTCCTTTTCGCTCATTGAGAATAACACCTACAGAGTTTTGTGTTAAAACCCTGGAGTTAATTTCCTCGAGTATAAGTCCAGGAAGACAATTAAGTTCTCTAAAAGCCTCAGTTTATTCTAGTAAAAAGTGTAATAAAGACTTAACAAATGCGATGACCTTAAACCAACTCCTGAAGAATAAGTAGGAGTTTTCCAGGCAAAGAAAAAAGTAGAAAGGCAAGGTACAAACGCCTGTCGGCACGAAACAGCATCTGCAGAGTCTCTCCCAATAGTCTGGAGTGTCTCCAGCTTGGAAGGAAGGAGGTGAGGTTTTATTTAGAAGGCGAACCTAGAGAGGTGTTCTAGAAATGGCAGCTGTAAATCACAGCGCTTGCCTGGCTCTCTTTCAAGGAAACTGTCCAGCAGGCAGCCCCTGCCCCTCTGAGGGAGACTGGCCCAAGACGAACTTTGCACAGAAACAACTGTTCTTTATACCAGATGACCCACACGCTGACAGGTGATTGGACAAAGCCTCTGGCAACCTGCAAAGTATCTGCAAACCTCTGCCCAAACTGGGAAAATCAAGTACAATCAGTAATCTCTCCTTGGAAATTGGACCTGGGAAAAACTAGAACTAAAGCTGAAAACGTGTAGCGAATCCGTAAGTGAAAGTTATAAATAGGTTGAAGCCAGCACAATCAGACATTATCAGACATGCAGGTGTTACAGAGGTTCGGTACTCGTCCCTGAGGTCAAATCAGTGAGAATGAAGAAGAGGAAAAGTGATTTGAAAAAAAGGAAAGAAGTTTATTAATTTGCTGGCAAAAGAGGAAGGAGGTAGACTAGTGTCTCAAAAGACCACCATCCTGCCTTTAACCACTTTGGTAGGAGCGTCGACTAGTCAATAGCCACAGATGAACGTGCACAGCCAAGCGTGGACTTTAGCCGACAGCCGTGATATGAAGGCGCACAGCTGAGCACCGACTTCAGTCCACAACCAAAAGCTTTTACTTTTACAGCTTTTGTCTCTGTAGTTGCAGTGTGTACGTTCAGCTAATAAGTTACTATGAATCTGTGACCTTTTAACAAGTCCTTAGCAGGAGTTATTATAGTTATTTTCCTAAAGCTGCCTGTAAAGTAAAACAAGTTTTCAGTGCTTTAAAGCTTTCATCCATCACACAAGAGCAAAATGGATTCATCGTCAATACACAGCACAAAATACCATGCAGACTATGAGTGTCGGCTGCGAGCATGGTTTCTCAACCAGTGAGCGCGGGACCCAAGTGGTTAAGTAGAAAAACAGGGCTTTTTAAAAGAGTGGTACTTGGTGGTTGAGCTCAGGTCTACATGACCATGACCATTTTCACATGTCATGGCTTTAGCTGTTGTTTAATTGGTGGTTTCCAGTTGACCTTATCTTCGGTAACAATGATCTTGTGACCCTGAACAATTCTGTTCAGCCATCTCCTTTGGTTTAACATACTAGAAAACAACAGCAAAGAACATTTTTCTGCCCCTTAGATTACTGGTCTTGGGAAGGAATGTAGATTTTAATTCCCAAAAAGCGTGGGAGGTTTTAAAGAGACAACTCATAAAACATTTAATTGCTCTTCTTTAGACCTTTACCTCTGTTACATTCATAGTCCTGTTAATTTAAATAATAAGTGGCTGGAAATGAAAGTCACACACAAATGAAGTTTATTATCATAAGACAAGATTTTGAGGATGTACCCAGCCAGGTAAAACAGGAACTGCAGACAAGCTCTGGCTGTTTTTCCTAAGGGGAAGTTGGAGTGTTCAGCATTTGAAAGGCATAGGGAGAGAAGGAAAAAGGTGGAGGGGGAGGTGATGTAACAAAGTGGTTATAACATTCTTGTGAGGCCCAGGAAATCTACATTTTGCATAAAATGAGAGGGAATATTAGAAGGGAAAAGGGGAGTGAAGGAAGTATCAGTTATGTGGATGTCCCTGGGTAGGTGGAAGAATGTCTGATTCTGTCTTATCTCCAGTTCTGTAAAGATAATTCATTTTAATTCAATATTAACGTGAAATCAAATAGGCTTTAGTTGTAGGTGCTAGACATAGGTACAACATGTATGTCCTTGCTTATGGGAGGTTAGCAAGGAATTTCATTTCATTAATGAATGATCCACCAGGCCAGTTCTTTACAGGTGCCTGAGGCCCTCACATCTCTTTTGCCTAAGGAGTTGGGGCAGAGCGGTGTGGGCAGGTGCCAGAGTGGTCCTGGTAGTTTAATTTTCTTTTTACAGACCCCAGGAAGTTTTCCCATCTTTTGATTCAAACTCAAGGAATTCTTTTAAAGCCGAAGTATTTGTAATAATATTTTTATGGAGAGGTAATGGCCAGACAGCCCAGCTTTGTGAAGGCTCTTGGGCTGGCTACAGCCAGCAAGCACCTGGCAGCTGCCCTTTCTTGCTGCCAGAATGCCCAAGAGGAAGGTCAAGGAAAAGGGCGGCTAAGGAAGAGCCCACAAGGAAGTTAGCAAGATTGTTAGCTACCCCTGCTCCTGCAAAAGTGGAAACGAACCCAAAAAAAGCATCAGGAAAGGATAAATCATAGGACCAAAAAAGTGCAAACGAAAGGGAGAAGGGGAGCAAAGGGCAAACAGGCCCAAGTGATTAACTAAAACTAAAGACAATTTGCCTAAAGAAAATGGAGAAACTAACAATGAGGGAGTCATATACCATGATAAGACATGGTATATGATATTAATCAGATTTGGCTTCTTTCTTTCCTGTTTCATCAGAGGCTAGACCCTGTGACTATATATGGCTACTCCCTTCCTCCTCCACAACAAAATGATGCTGGCTTTGTTGATTCCATTTCTACCTGTCAGTGCAAGGTCCTTTTGGATTTGTTTGACACAGAATTGAGTGTAAAGGGGGAGGATAAGAGGTTGATGGGCTATGGCTAGTGGTAGTGCTGGGGTATGTGTTGGGGGAGTGAGGAGGGAGTTGGACAGAGAGAATAGTATGGGAGCCACAGTGGCACATGAAAGAAATGGGTGGGAGGAGAAAATAACAGACTATTACTTTGGTGAACCTCATGAGCCATGCCTGCCAGGATTCATACTCTTATATAGTCTCTTAACTTGAATCTGTACTGGCCTTATGACTACCTTTATGACTGTAAATGTAGCAGAAGTGACACTGGGCCAGCTCTTGGCCAAAGCCTGCAGAATGCCTAGCAGATTTGGCTTTTGTACCCTGGTGAAACCAGATGCCATGAATGAACCAACTACCATGAGACTGCCATGATGTGCAAGCCCAATAGAGCCACATGGAGGAGCACTATTATGGGTTAAATGTGTCTGCCCAAAATTCGTATGTTGAAATCCTACTCCCCCCCCCATGTGATGATAGTTGGAGACAGGACCTTTGGGAGATAATTAGGCTTAAAAAAGTCATGAGGGTGGGGCCCTCATGATGGAATTAGTGTCCTATAAGAAGAAACACTAAAGACCTTCTCCTTCTCTCTCCCCCTCTCCTCCCCTCACACAAAGAAAAGGTCATGTGAGTATACAGCAAGAAGGCAGCCGACTGCGATGCAAGAAGAAAACCCTTACCAGAGAGTGAATATGCTAGAACCATGATCTTGGACTCCCAGCCTCTAAAACTGTGAGAAAATAAATCTCGGTTGTTCAAGTTGCCACATCTTTGGTATTATCTTTTATGACAGTCCAAGTTTGTTTTGGCAGGCCAAACAGCCTAATGAAAGCACTGAGCACCAATAACCCCAAGGTTGTACCCAGAAGGCCCCTAGCACCTAGTTGGCAGCCACATAAGTAAGGTTGTCTAGGAGCAGATCCTCCAGGCCCTAAAGATCTGTCCCAGCATTAGAAACATTGAGCAGAGACTAGCAGTGGAGCTGTGCCCGGATTACAGAATTATGAGAAAAAGAATCTAAAGGCGGTTGTTTTAAGCCTGTATGTTGTGGGTATTACAGCAACAATAGACAACTAAAACAACAGAGGGTTTTTTTTGAACTATTGCTGTAATGTAGACCAAGTGTTCCCTTCAGGGTAATTAATAAAGGCAAATAAAATATTCGATTTATTTTTAAATTACAATTAAAATTGCTAGAGTATGTTTGAGTTTTGTATCATTCTGAGAGTGACCTATATGAGTGATGACTTTATGAGCATTATACAAAATAAAAATGTGCAGGCTTTGTGCTCTGACAGAGCTGTAACAATGGTTATATGGGTATTTAGGAAAATGAGTTAAAATTTTAATAGAGTACAGATATGAAATAAAAGTTTGTATCTCAAACAGATGTGAGTAGTGATGGTACCATGTTCCACCACTTCCATCAAACCATTAAAAATCCACAAAGAAAAGTTTATCTTAGTAATTAAATTAATTGAGGTGGAAGAGAAATCTTTGATGTTAGACACTAGTTTTCCTCAACATTGCAAAAATTAAGCCCTGGGTGGCCATTCTAAAATGGCAGAGTGAAACTTTTAAATCATCTGAAATTAGTCCTTTTTAAGATTTGAAATTTTGCTTTATAGGAAATCATGGGTTTTCCTCCTTGGACATTAACTAAAATGAAGAATGCCACCTGGCTGGGCGCAGTGGCTCACGCCTGTAATCCTAGCACTCTGGGAGGCCGAGGCGGGCGGATTGCTTGAGGTCATGAGTTCAAAACCAGCCTGAACAAGAGTGAGACCATGTCTCTACTATAAATAGAAAGAAATTAATTGGCCAACTAATATATATAGAAAAAATTAGCCAGGCATGGTGGCACATGCCTGTAGTCCCAGCTACTAGGGAGGCGGAGGCAGCAGGATTGCTTGAGCCCAGGAGTTTGAGGTTGCTGTGAGCGAGGGTGACGCCATGGCACTCACTCTAGCCTGGGCAACAGAGTGAGACTCTGTCTCAAAAAAAAAAAAAAAAAGAGTACTACCTAATGCCAATAGACAAAGTGACTTAGAAACAGCAGCATTACCACACTGAGCCGATACGGTTTATCCAGCTGAGCACATTATGGCTGCCAAGCAACTGGAAAATAGAGTCCTCCTTTTTGATATTCAGCATGAAGATTAGATGACTATGAGCTAAAAGAATTGTTCAAATATGGTATTTAACCCTCTAGTTTCTCCTCTAATGTTCTCTAGTTGCTTTCTGAGAGCAAAGATGAGACTGCTTTAGTTCTATTTGGTTCTAGTCCAGGCTTTTACATACCTCTATAGAGGCCTTTTGAAATAATTTTAGTTTACAAGCCTATTTCTTTACTAGGTGATGAGCCCAACTAGGGTGAAGGCCATGTCAACTTTATCTAGGATCCCTTGGGCATGGTCTCACTCCACTGCACAATGGCCACCTCACCCTTGTCCTAATCATGACTCTTTAGCATTGGTCATTGGTTTCCCCAACCCCAGAAAAATGTGGCAAAAGTGGTCACAAGTTTCTAATGTGGTTTGTGGAAATACTCCACCTAAATAGTATCCCCATAAATTAGTGGTGTGTGGAAAGAGTCAAAACATAAGGATTCATATTAAGATCATTATATATATAGAGAGAGGACAGCCACCATGCTCACCCTTTTTCTGCAAGCTGTAGAATTCAAAGAAATTTTAGAGAGCCTCAAAGACAAAGTGAGCAAATTTTAATCAGCTTTTATTTTTATTTTCTTTGTCTTCATTTCAATTATTCATATCTCTGCAAATGCACCAGAGAGCACCAAAGTAATCTTTAAAAATGCTGGGCATATTTTTTTCTTACCAATCTATTAATAGTCCCCCCCCCCAAAAAAAAAGAGTTCTTCTGAAGGTGGAGTTCAGCACCATACATTAGGCAAATGTCCCCAGCTTTCTGTGGGTGAGCATGGCCAACCCCTCTGGTTGGTTCACAGCAGTTCTTTCAACAGTTCTTTCTGAGACATGAACAAGAAAAAAGCACCAGATATTCTTCAAAATCTGCTGACCTTTTAGCATTTGATGTTTTGAAATGCTAGAAATGATTTTTGTTTTTTAAATTCAGAATCTATTCATCTGGATGAATCTGGTTTACACCCCCTAGTGGCCAGGAAGACACAGGTATCTCAGCACAGTAAAGACCATGTTTGTTAAACTCTAGAAAGTGAGTGAGTAAAGCTGAGTGAGGTTTTGCCAAATAACAGAAGACTTCTTTGTGCTTAGGGCTACTGATCCCTGTTGGGGAAACATTTGGCAAATGCAATCTCTCTCTTTCCAGTCTTTAATCTATAGATTAGATTGAATAGCACCACCCCTGTCTCCACATCCACCACCAGGAAAGAGTTATGCTACTATTATCTAATTGTTCTCTCCTTCCCACTACTCATTTCCAAAAAAATCTAAAACCATGTGATATTACAGAAATTTAATTGCAAAGTATGAGAGGTGCTAATACCCATATATATCACATACGTAGTATATGTAGCTAATATCTATATATAAATCTTATGTGTAAAATTCAGGCCTAAATAAGCAAATAAATGAACAAATAGATAAATAAAACTATATTAGCAGTTTGGGATTCCGAATGTATTTAAATAATTATTGTGAGGGAGAGATTCTTACTTGTCTACCAAAATAGCCATTCTTCCCTTTTCTCTCCAATTAGCATAACCCCAATATTTAGGTGAGAATATAGCTATCCAGCCAAACAACTACATTTCCTAGGCTTTTTTTGCTCATGAGGTCATGTGACTGAGGTCTGGCCAATGAGAAATTAGAAGGGTTGAGTGGGACTTCCTAGAAGTCTCCTTAAACAGGAAGGGTGTGCGCTTCTTTGCCCCTTCCTCTGTTTTGCCAGAAACATGGGTGCAATGGCTGGAGATGTAGTTCAGCACCAGGACTGAGGCTAAAGGCAATGCAGGTCACATACTGTTAATGGCAGAGGAATAGAAGAAGCCAGGGCCCTGGAGAACTTCATAGGGTCCCAGGATGATCTATCTCCAGGCTTCTTCTATACAAGAAAGAAGTACCCTTCTATCTTGTTTAAACCACTGATATTTTAGGGGTTTAATTATATATACAACTAAATCTAACTCTAAATGATACACACCAATCTTTACTTTCTGCTACACTGTGGCACCCCAGCTTCCTAAATGTTTCACTCGGTCCTCCTGGTGGACTTGGTCACTCCTGCGCCTCTTATTCTCCCTGTCACAATAAGTCACGCACTCCCCTGGGGTCCAGGCACCAGAAACATCGTCAGGCTCGCAAACTGATACACAGTGGAGCTCCTTGTCCCTGAAAACTGGTCATTTTAGGGCAGAGAATCAAGAAGAGTTTGTCCATTGGATGGACTGGTTTAGCACAAACTGCCATTTGTGTCCCCTGCCCTCCAGGAACCATCAAGATGGCAGGACAGATCAGTATGGGCTAAGATTTTGCCGAAGAACTGTGGTGGGGAGGGGGTAATTTAAGGAAAGAATCTGGTGGAATTATAAGATGATATATTGGCTGCTGGGGCCAGAGAAGGAAGTCAGTTGTTGGGAGTTTAGACAGTGGAGGTTTCTATTTCCTGGGTGGGGTCCTTGTTGGAAAGGGTGGCTGAGATATTGTCAGATTCAAGCAGCTCCACAATGCTGTAGGGAGAACAGTCCTCCAGCCCCAGCTTGCTGCAGAGCCAGCCACAGAAGCCCTTCTCCATGTCCCGGGCAGCCTGCCACCATGCTCCCCAGGACCACGAGAGCTGGACCACGGCAGCATAGAGGCCCAGGGCAGAGGCCATGGCCATGATGAGCACTGGATAGAAGAGAATGAGGCAGGGGCAACATGAGATCTTGTGCCAGAAGGTCCTCTCCTCGTTGTACACGAGGAAGATGTTGTACCAGGTGATAGTGCCATAGTAGAAAGAGACAACGAAAGAGAGGACGAAAACCACGGGCAGGCAGACCAGTGTCCAGAGGACCACATGGGGCCCACGGTCGGCTCCCACCTGGCAGGCCTCTCTTCCTTCCGATGTTGCTTCCCTTGACAACTCTTTAGGCTTGGTCAGTTCCTGCAGCTCCTTCTCTGTCAATGTGACATGGATGTCCACCATCTGACCCTTTTTCTTCCCGCGTGTGATGGTCCCAGTTAATGTCACATAGCGGCTATCTAAAGGCATGTTCCACATTCCTGCAGGGCAAAAAGGAGGCGAGAGCCAAAATTAGAAGAGTGGATCAGAAGTGCATCACAGGGTCGTCACCTGAGGCTGGGGATAAGGACAAGAATGTCCTTTGTTATAGCGTCGGACACAGCACTGGAGGCAGCACTCAACGACAGACTGAAGGGGTCTCCCTCAGGAGGGCGACCACTGGCACTGCTGCTCCCACAGTGAGCTCTCACCCCACGTGTCAAATGGGGGCAGGGTCAGCTTGTTTCTCATGTTCTCTCTCCACTCTTTTGGGCCTCAATCTTGGCACAATCTCTGTGACATGAAGGGGTGGGAGGAACTTTACTACACATAGCACTTTCTAATGATCCTGTGTCTAGTTAACAAGTGCTGTGAAAATGGTGTTTGTGAATGTCAGGTACTGTGCGTCAAGACTGTACGTGTGTGTGTTAGACTGAGGGCAGCCCACCCTCCCGCCCTTCTCGTGCCCAGCTCTACCTTCTCCTAGAGGGGCCTCCTCACACACCTGTGGGCATCCCAGCCTCACATCCGGGCTCTGCACACACGCTACACACACCCACACCCACACACACACACACATACACACCACACCACACTCTCCCACACACACCACTCCCCTCCACACATACACACCACACACACACACACCCACACACCCACATACACACCACACCCTCCCCCACACATACACACACACCACACACATACACTCCCCCCCACACATACCACACACATACACACCACACTCTCCCACACACCACTCCCCCAACACATACACACAGCACACACATACACACCACACTCTCCCACACACCAGTCCCCCCCACATACACACACACCACACACATACACCCCAAACACACACCACACACATACACACCACACTCTCCCACACACACCACTCCCCCCCCACACCACACACATACACACACAACATACCACACATACTCTGTACACAAACACCACACATATAATACATACCATATACACACACCACATACACACACCACACCCTCCCACACAACACACGCATACACACACACAACACACCACATCCTCCCACACATGTCACATACATACACCATACACTATACACCCCCCACAACACACACATACATACACAACACACATACCCCATGCACATATACCACACACATAATACATATCACATACATACACTAGCCATGCCCCTCCATATCACACACTCATATAAATGACAACACTTATACACCCCACACACATACACCACACACACCACACCACACAACACACTGAACATTACACACACATACATACCAGACAACACACAAACACCCCTGGCCCCCACACGCACCATATACACACATGCCACACGCATCCCACATATGCCCACCCAACCACACCCCCCTCACGCACCCCACCAGACAGCCATCCTTGGGCCACTCTGGAAGTGAGGTTGGAGATGTGGATACAGGGACGTCTGTGGCCTTTGGTGCATAAAATGTAGTCTTGAAGTGTGGGGGGAGGGTTGGGGGAGAACAGGCTCTAGGTGGGCATGCTGCTCATGTTGCATGTGAACTCCTTGCCCCACAGCTGCAAGAGAGAGAGAGAAAATGGAGTCGCCTACAGGGCAAGGCCCTGGATAGTGCCAGGGGCTCTGACTATCCAGTAAAAGGGTTCTGCTGTCCCTCAACCTCATGTTTTCACAGTCTCCTTCATCTCAGAAAAGGACACCACCATCTGTCTTCTCCATTGTTCCTGCCAAACACCCAGGAGTCATTATGGATTCCTCTCTTTTCCTCACTCCCTGCCTCTGATCAATCAGCAAGTCCCAGATTGCATTCTGAATCCAGCCTCTCTTC
The DNA here is from genome assembly GCF_040939455.1 of Microcebus murinus. NCBI lineage: Eukaryota > Metazoa > Chordata > Mammalia > Primates > Cheirogaleidae > Microcebus > Microcebus murinus. The sequence continues at coordinate 86,864,508 of NC_134111.1, read as the reverse complement.
TCTAGCTGTCTCTCCTGCTGTCACCCTAAAAGTCTCCTATCAGCTTCCAGTCTCACTCCTTGTAATCCATTCTTTATAGAGAAGGCAGAGTGATCTTTTAAAAATATAAATGAGGGCCAGGCGTGGTGGCTCACGCCTGTAATCCTAGCACTTTGGGAGGCCGAGGCGGGCGGATTGCTCAAGGTCAGGAGTTCAAAACCAGCCTGAGCGAGACTCTGTCTCTACCAAAAATAGAAATAAATTAATTGACCAACTAAAAATATATATACAAAAAATTAGCCGGGCATGGTGGCGCATGCCTGTAGTCCCAGCTACTCGGGAGGCTGAGGCAGTAGGATCGCTGAGCCCCAGAGATTGAGGTTGCTGTGAGCCAGGCTGACGCCACGGCACTCACTCTAGCCTGGGCAACAAAGTGAGACTCTGTCTCAAAAAAAAAAAAATTAAATAAATAAATAAATAAATAAAAATACAAATGAGGCTGCGAGTGGCGGCTCAAGCCTGTAATCCTAGCACTCTGGGAGGCCGAGGCAGAGGATCACTTGAGGCCAGGAGCTCCAGACCAGCCTGAGCAAGAGTGAGACCCCATCTCTACAAAGAATAAGGAAAAATTAGTCAGACATGGTAGTATAAGACTGTAGTCCCAGTTACTGGGGAGGCTGAGGCAGTAGGATCACTTAAGCCCAGGAGTTTGAAGTAGCAGTGAGCTATGATGATGCTCCTGCACTCAGCACATACATGGTTAGTATAAACTGTTTGTGTTACCAATTTTTGTGTATAAATCAGCCTCTTCCATTACATTAAAAGTTCTGAAAGGGTGGTGGAGATCTCCTCCATATCACCTACAATAAAACATAATAGGTGCTCAGTAAATACTGTGGATTTGTTGAATGAAGACTGCAACATTATGAGAAGAAATATATCACCAACAAAAACAGATCAGTGAGCAAATGCCTGTCTATTCTGGGGGATGCCCTTTTGTTTTCTTCCTGTGGTTTTAAACAAGTGGCCCTAGACAGACTCACCATCATCCATAGGATAGTCTAGGAAATCATCTCCTTCCTCCTCTTTAGGCTGCTCTCCACCTTCCAATTCCCCAGGCTCCTCGTCCGTTTTCTCATTGTCTGAGCGGTAGACGATGATGGATTCTGGGCGGGATTCTTTCTTCTTCTTTTTCCTGCGACCCATTGTAGATTCCCCATCCAGGGCCAAGGCAGCAGCCACAGCCTTCCTCAGTGAGCCCTGGTAGGAGCTTGGGAGCTGGGTCTGGCCTTCCACTGGAGCTGGCTCTTCCATCCCAGTCCTGACCTCTATGCCTTATAAAGAGCCTGACTTGAATGAGCAAATGCACAATCCATATCCTGGGTGCGGTATATGCAAAGATATCCCAAGGATTTGTCCCACCTGAAAGATAGGAAAGCAAAGCCATCAATAAGGAGCAAATAGAATGAGATGGAGAAATTTGGGAAATGATCCTCAACTTGACAGAAGCCTTTCCTTCCCTTTATTTCTCATAACACTTTATTTTGCAAGTGCAGTGGAGATCCTCTTACAAGAATAGATTGACAATAACATTTTGTGTTACAACATTTGTGTCATTTACATAAACATATAATATTATGCAAAGCCCATCAATCTAGTTAGGGGAGGCAGAATATAAGAAAGTTACTGACAGATGAGAGTTAAGAAGAATTCTTTCTCCCCCCATAGATGGAGATTCAGATGGCTGGGGCCAGAAATCCCAACTTCTGGCTACTGAGTCATACATTATAACTACACCTAAACAGATGAGTGCAACTTTAAATAAGCCATCCAAAGATGGTGCAACTTTGCCAACCACATCTACCTTGCTATTCTGTAAAGGAAACCTCTCTCCTCCTTTATAGACCAAGACCTCAGAAAGTTGCTGGGATCTGTCTTATTACTTTCTGTAAAGACAGCAGAGAGGGTGCATTTAACACTCTTAAGTCAAATGCTTAGTAATAGAATTGGGAATTCTTATGGGTGGGGTCTGCAGGATGAAATTGGCTAGTGTCACTACTTCTTCACTGCCTGACTTTGTTAGAATAGAATGGGCACCATTATCTTTAAATTTTTTTTTTTTTTTTTTTTTTAGAGACGGGGTCTCGCTCTTGCTCAGGCTGGTTTTGAACTCCTGACCTTGAGCAATCCGCCCGCCTCGGCCTCCCAAGAGCTAGGATTACAGGCGTGAGCCACAGCGCCCGGCCCCATATCTTTAAATTCTTATGCATACAGCTTGCTGGACTATGGAACTCATCTGGCTGACATGTCTAAGAACACAAAGGTGTATGCATGAAGAGTCAGGACTTTCCAAGAGTCTCTCCAAAGAGAGACTTTCCAAGGTAAATAATAGGGGACACGGAGCTCTCAACCATTAGAATGAGTAGACCTTGGGTATTAATGACCTCAAGCAGGGCTCTTCTTCTAAAGTAGCTCCAACACAGAGGAGAGTGGGCCTCTACCCAGAGGGGACTAGGTATAGAGGATGAACATATCCCCCCCTAAAGGTTAAGGTTTTCAAGCTTTGTTGTTAAAAATGTATATGAATTTTGAATTCTACTCTTTTAAGTGTCTGTGTTTAATGCAAAAATGTTTCCTTGGTCCAAGTACTCGTAAAATTGTCACTCAGAAATCCATATCATGGTAATCCACAATTGGGAGACAGGTAAACAAATCATACCTGCCTTAAGGGTATAATTACCACAGCTTGGGAGGTTGCCTTAAGCCACAATGTATTCCTAGTTAGAGCTTCTGTTTTACTCTTTAGTTTCCCGGGGCAGCTTGTGAAGGGCCTTCCCTGGCCCATCTATACAGTGTGGGTTTTCAAACTAGGGGTTGATACTCCAAGCAGATTAAAGAACCAGAGATTCAGAGCTGGGAGAAAGTTTACCTCCAATACCCCATACCCCTTCTTTGAAGATGTGCCAAGATGTTCAGTGGGAGATAGAAATGCCAAAGAGCATAGGCGAGAAGGCAAGTTGCAAACCTCATATTTCTTGTTCACTTGTCCTTTCTCTTTATTGAGGGAACAGTGTTCTTAGGGACATGTAGCAGGGCAAAGTAAACACACGCATGGAGGTGATAATCATTATTAATGGGCTTTATGAACATAAAAATGTGTGGTGTTCAGCACTCTTGAGTGGCCAGAATGGGAGAGGCCAAGGTTAGAGCTTCCTGAGCCCAAGGACAGAATAACACAGAAAACAGGAGCTAAGAGATGCTTTGGAGTCAAGATCTCTAAAAATTTCAGATAGGGCTGCAGTCATCTGAAGGCTTGAATGGGGCAGGAAGATCTACTTACAAGAAGGTTCACTCACATGGTGCTGACTCAGCTCCTCTGCACGTGGGCTTCTACATGGGCTATCTGAGTGTCCTCACCACGTGGCTGGCTTCCCCCAGAGTGACTGATCTGAAAGTAGGTGTTCACCTTGACCACCCCGACTCTACTCTTGATCCCATCTCTTCCTCATCCTTGATTTCTTCCCTCTCCAATAGCTGCAACTTCTCCTTTCCACCGATTCCTTCCTCTTTGCCTTCAAACAATCTCAGAGTTTCCTATCTGGAAAACAACTTTGTCACTTCCCCTATCTGACTGTCCCATTTCTCTCCTTTTGTCACAATCAAGTTTCTCTATCAAATAGCTTATGGCCACTCATTACCAATTCATCCCCTCAGTCTTCTGTCTCCTCTTTTACCATCTTTTTCTCCTTACTCCCAAGCCCCATTCCTAAACACACACCCACACACAGGTCACTTGGAAAGGTGAGGAAAAAGGCCAGGAAATTAGCCTTTACCAAGCCATATGTGACAGGCTATAAGGTAAACTCTTTATACATGTTACCTTATTTGCATGTCTCAACAAGCATGATAGGTAAGTTTTATTTTCCTCACTTGACATAGTAGGTTCATTCATGTTAAATAAACCAGTGAAAGAACTTGGATTTAAGCCTATATCTGCACAACTCTAAAGCCCAGGATTTTCCCACCACAATTTAGAAGTGTTAGTGGCTGCAGTGGAGAGCTGGTGGTTTTCTTTTTGTTTGTTTGTTTGTTGTTGCTGTCCAGAACCCTATTCCACCTTAGTTTAATGACAGGGTCACTCATTTCTGTGAGGAACACAATCTTGAAAGTCCCCGATGTAACCACACTGACCACTTCATCATTATTCTCCTTGTCCACACCAGCACCTCTGATTCTGCTAATTTCCACGTCTTTCTTGAACCTTCCCTTACCTCTTTTGACTTTGTACACTCATTCTCTTGTTACCTTTGAAACCCTCCTTTTGTCTCTTTTGCTCCCTTATCTGCCTTCTCCAATCCATAATTGCCAATGGTTTTGAGACTCAATTCTCAATTCATTGTCCTCTTTTCTCAACAAAACACTCTCTTCCTCCCGTTGAAATGCACAGCCTTCCTGCCCACAGCTATAGGACCACTTCTATGCCAAGAACGCCCTAATCTGGTTCTCAAGAATGTATTTCCAGTTGCCAAGTAAATATTTGCTAATTGAATCTCTCATCATTTTTTGGCTAAGCACGTTCTAACCAAACTCATTACCTTTATTTCCAGCAGAAAACTTCCCAGTGTTACCAAGAGGAAAGAAGAGGGAAAAGCAAGGAGACAGGGATGGGGAAGGAAAATCCACAGGGTTTGCAGAGTGTCTACTTTCATAAAATAGAACATTTACTGATTGTCTAATTTGTTAGGTTCTGTGTTAATTGATTAGATAGACCACGTATTACTTCATTTAATTACACATTCAATAAATAAATAATACAGTTTAGGATAGAGACTAAAAAAAAAAAAAAAAAAAAAATAAATAAATAAATAAATAAGCTATTATTTATTTATTTCGAGATGGGAAGGTCTCACTATGTTGCCCAAACTGGACTTGAATTCCTGGGTTCAAATGATCCTACTTCCTCAGAGCCTGGAGTAGTTGGGATTTCAGTCACGCACCATCATGCCCAGCTTCAATGAATATTTATTGAACAATACCACGTGCCAGACATTGCATAGTGGTTCTAGGCACAACAATCTTATGAAGCAAGTACTATTTTGCAGAAGAAGACGCTTGGACTTAATAATAGTAACAACTAAAACTCACTGGATGCTTACTATGTGCCAGGTGCTGTTCTAAGCACTTTATGGTAATCATACTGTTCAATCTTCACAACAAACCAGTGAAGTAGATACTATTATGATTTCCATTCAGAGGAGAATTTGCTCAAGATTACATAGCTAGTAAGTGGTGGGGCTGGAACTCACACCCAGGTTTGTTCATTTCAAAGCCCATGTTCTTTTCCCTGTGCCTATTGCCCGCCAACATTTACCTAAGGTTCTATGACTTAAACTTGCAGGAATTTCTTTGATGAGCCCATTTACTAGGTTAGGAATATGTTCCTATATTCCTAATATTAACCAGTTTCTAAATCCCGTTAATCATTCCTGCAAAATCTCATTGTTAATCTACTCATTGAATTTCTACTGCCACCATACGCTAGAATACAGCCTTCACACTACTCCCTCCAAGCTGGTTTCCTGCCCTCCATTTCAGAATTCTTCCTGCATCATTTTAAATGGTGATTAATAAAACAAAACAAAACATTATTTGTATTTTGTCCAGTAACCATCACCATCTTGCCATTTCTGACTAAAATATATCTAAAAGGACTGCCTGGTGTTCGAGGCTTTCCATGTTCATGCCCCACCCGAGGATGCAGTAGCAATTTTTGCCCTTCCCTTCCCCACGAGCTGACTACTCAGCACAGCTGCTTATGTTGGTTTCCTCGCCTTCTTCACTGTTCACCACCACTATTGAGCCTGGCTCAAGATAGACTCACTCACACCCACTCTGTGACTAATCCAGCCCACACATCTCTCCCCTCCCACCCCAACGCTGTTGTTGCAGGAGTATGGCAAGAATTCAGTGAGTGCCCAAGTGTAAGGTGCCTACTAGGTGACAGATATGTCATAAAAGTTAGTTCCCATTCCCTTTCTGCTGCCTCTGCTACACTGTACTTCAATACCATCTGCCATCCGTACCATACTCTCAGTACTCAAGTGCCCAGCATTTCAAATCACTGTATTGATTACAGATGGGGTTGTGAGTTTTCATTCATCTCCCCAGGTACATTATAAATGTCTAGAGATCAGGAGCCGTCTTACACCTCTTCTTCACCACCAATGAGAAGACTCCAGGGCTGGACATGTGGCAGAAAGTCAGTATGTACTTGTTAACTTGACAGGACAGAGAAGAAATGAAAATGCCTATTCAGAAATATGATATAAATGACTCTTAAGAAAGGAGTGCTTCCACTTCTTTATAGGCAAAAGAGAAATAAAAACGAGCAAACAAAAGAAATAAAGAAGAGAAAAATTTAATTAAAAAAAAGGAAAAAAAAAAAAGAAAGGAGGGCTTAATTCTCTTCCCCATTTTTGTATACTTCATTGGGCTATTAGTATTTAATCTGAGAAGCAGGTTCTATGAGAGAGAAGGTAAATAATTTTTAGATTCCATGAAAGAGAGGAGTAAACACTTTTTTAAAACTCAGTTTCCAAGGCTTTAATCAATAAAATGAAGAGAAGAGATGGGACTTTTTCTTTTCTCTGGAAGTTGGACTTTGCCCATCCTCTACCTCCACCCCAGTCTAAAGATTATTAACGAATGTGATATTGCAGCATGCTAACCTCAGTCAACCATTAGCTCTGGACTCTTGGCCATCCTAAGGGGAAAGCAGGTTTCAAAGAACATGTTTATACTTGGGAATTCATGCTTAGAACAACTGTTTTTAAGCCACTCTTGAAGAAAATTCTCCAGGTAATTCTTAATCCATCAACTTTGCCCTCATTGCTACCACTGCGGTCTAAGAGCCCATCATCTCTTACCTGCGGTTCTAAAAAATGCTCCTTATCTTCTGGTTTCCAGTCTTGCTGCCTTCCAATCAATTATCCACTCAGCAGTAAGAAAGGTCTTTTGAAAACATAAAGAAAAACATGCATTTTCTATTTAAAACCCTCCTGTGACTTCTCATTCTTATAAAGTGAAATCCAAACTTTCCATGTGGCCGGAGGACCTGCAGGGTCTGGCCCCTCCCCGTCCTGCCCTCCTGTGCTATCCCACCTCCCTCACACCTACCTTGCTGATGTGCTGCTCCACCCTTCCCCATGCACACTGTCACCTACTTTGTTTCCCCAAGTCCCTGTTCAAATGTCTCCTCCTCTGGGGCCTTCTTGACACCCAAGCTAAAAAACATTCCCTGCCCTGCTTCTCATTGTTCTTCATCCCAACAGCCTATTTCCTTTCCAAGGCTTGTTGACATTTGTAATTAGTATTTTTTTTTTTTTTTTTGAGATAAGGTCTTGCTCTGTCACACTGGCTAGAGTGCAGTGGCGTTATCGTAGCTCATTGCAACCTCAAACTCCTGGGCTCAAGCAATCCTCCTGTCTCAGCCTCCCAACTAGCTGGGACTATATGTGCCCAACAGCATGTCCAGCTGATTTTTCTATTTTTTGTAGAGACAGGGCCTTGCTTTTGCTCTAGCTGGCCTTGAACTCCTAGATGGAAGGAATCCTCCCGCCTGAGCCTCCCAAAGTGTAAGATTACAGGTGTGAGCCACCACACCCAGCCTGTAATTAGTATTTATTTGTTCTTTTATTTGTCTATTGTGTATCTCTTCCACTGGACTATAAGCTCCATGAGGTGGTACCATACAAACAGGCTAATAAGTAGGTGTTTGAAAGTTTTTAAAGTGACTCGGTGAAGTGGTAGCAATTAAGAACTAGCCTGGTTTTGTCGAAGACAGACTGAAGAGAAGTTTAATAAAGAGACATTAATGGCAGGGCATGATAGCTCACACCTGTAATCCTAGCACTCTGGGAGGCCTAGGCGGGAGGATCGCTCAAGGTCAGGAGTTTGAAACCAGCCTGAGCAAGAGCGAGATCCCGTCTGTACTATAAATAGAAAGAAATTAATTGACCAACTAAAAATATGTAGAAAAAATTAGCTGGGCATGGTGGCGCATGCCTGTAGTCCCAGCTACTCAGGAGGCTGAGGCAGAAGTATCACTTGAGTCCAGGAGTTTGAGGTTGCTGTGAGCTAGGCTGACGCCACAGTGCTCTAACCCAGGCAACAGAGTGAGACTCTGTCTCAAAAAAAAAGAAGAAAAAAAAAAGACATTAATAAGCTCCTTTATATGCCTAGTTATGGCACAATTATTCCATCTATGTCTATTTCCTCTGTTTTTTTTTTTTTTTTTGAGACAGAGTCTTCCTCTGTTGCCCGGGCTAGAGTGAGTGCCATGGCATCAGCCTAGCTCACAGCAACCTCAAACTCCTGGGCTCAAGCGATCCTCCTGCCTCAGCCTCCCAAGTAGCTGGGACTACAGGCATGCACCACCATGCCCGGCTAATTTTTTCTATGTGTTTTCAGTTGACCAATTAATTTCTTTCTATTTTAGTAGAGACAGGGGTCCCCGCTCTTGCTCAGGCTGGTTTCAAACTCCTGACCTTGAGAGATCCTCTCGCCTCGGCCTCCCAGAGTGCTAGGATTACAGGCGTGAGCCACCGCACCCAGCCGTATTTCCTCTTTGTTAATGATGGAAGTTTCAGCTGGTCACACGGTTTTCCTGGTAAAGATAACACTTCCCAACACCTCTTGCAACCAGGGGTGATCATGTAATTAGTCTCTGGCCAATGGGATGTGAGCAGATGTGATGTGTGCAACTTCTCTGTCTGGCCCCTACTTCCCCTTCTCACCTTCTTGAGGGCTGGAACATGGGCTGGATGAGCCATCTGCAGCATACGCAGACAAGGGCAACCCCCTGAGGATAGCAGAGAAATGAGATGAAAGGAGTAAGAGCCACCCTAACAGTCATAAACCCTGTTCCTGTGGACTATAATATGAGAGAAAAAATAAATATCTATCTTTTTAAAATTCACGATTATTTATTTTGGTCTCTTAAGGCAGCCAGACAGAAATCCCAACTAATGTACTGGGATTATCCAAGGTTATTTTATATCTCAACCCGTCTGCTATGTTCCAATTTGTCAGCCCTGGGGCACAGGCAGACCTTGGTATGCATTTCAGAGTTAGAGCACAAAATGGCATCACCCATAATGGGTGGTTCAAGCAGCTGTGAGTCTCCTGGATGGGCCAGGAATTCTGAAACTCAGCTGTCTAATACAAAGGAGATCACTGTTACAGGCTCAAGCTCCGCCAGAAACACACTAGAGAGCTCAACAAAGTATATGATCCTGTTCCCTATTTGTAAGGAGATGGCCAACAATGTACCAAAAACAAGTCTTGTTGAAAGAAACCAATAGTTCTTAGGCATTCAATAAAAATCCAAGACTCACAACACAATGAAATGAGTATACCTGTCCAGCTGTAGCATCTCAGGGAGGGCTGAGACATCAACAGAAAGTCTGGTTGTTACTCCCTGCTGGCCAGTCCCCATCCAATCAATCAGTCAGTCACTAGTCTCCCAGGTGACCATAGGAGCAGACCTGATCCACTGCCTTCTCCAAACCCATCCAGATACTCAGCAGAACTTGTGGACTTGGTAGATAGAGAAGCCAGGAAGCTTTGAAGCCTCTGCCCTTATGTTTGTTTCAAGGAAGCAAGTAACATATTTGGATAAAGTGTGGCTGGAATAAGCTAATAAATGGCAATGACACCAAGCCTTAGCAATTAGACACAATAAGGAGTGGTAGGGACTATGGCAAACACAAGAGCTCGGATTTCATCTAAAATAGGAAGTTACTGTTCCCCTCTTCCACCCACCAAGCCAGGTCCTTTCATAGAGGAAGGCAGGCATATTTAGTATGAGATGTCTGAAATTTCATGTGAAAATTTCTGATTTTAATTGTTAAGATTAGTCCAAATTTAAACATATTACCATGTGGACAAACAACCAAAACAAAACAAAAATGGGCTGTCGTTTTGCCACCTTTGGCTGACAACGTTCCCAAATCAAGGTGTGCCTACTCCACTGGGTTAAGAATATTAGGATACAGTCCGGGCGCTGTGGCTCACGCCTGTAATCCTAGCACTCTGGGAGGCCAAGGCGGGCGGATTGCTCAAGGTCAGGAGTTTGAAACCAGCCTGAGCAAGAGCGAGACACCGTCTCTACTATAAAAATAGAAACAAATTAATTGGCCAACTAATATATATAGAAAAAAATTAGCCGGGCATGGTGGTACATGCCTGTAATCCCAGCTACTTGGGAGGCTGAGGCAGGAGGATCGCTTAAAGCCCAGGAGATTGAGGTTGCTGTGAGCTAGGCTGACGCCACGGCACTCACTCTAGCCTGGACAACAAAAGCGAGACTGTCTCAAAAAAAAAAGAAAAAAGAATATTAGGATCTGGAGCTTTGCACCTTTACCCACACTGAATCTGAACTACAGGGGCTGCAAGGGGGCAGTATTGTCGTTTTTAAGCTAATTTACTACTACTACAGTGAATTGTGCTTTGCCCCAGTTCTGCTATTCCTTCAACCCTTCTCTAATTTGTGTATCTGTCACCCAAAGGGCTACCTGTCTGGGTTGGCCAGACTCCCCCAGTCACATCTTGGTTTACCCCATTAGGCTTCCTACCAACTAGGAAATAAAATGTTTATTATTTTATCACAGAAAATTGCCATTTTCCCTCTCAGAAAGACAGTCTCATCTGTGTAAAAACATGGAGGGTGATTAGGCTCAGACTGATGCCAAGTGACTGGAACAGCATCTGGAAACTCGTAGCCGCCGGCCAGTTGCTGTGAATTGGCTGTGAGCACAGTCAGGCTGTGCCCTGTTTCTTTGTGATCCTGTGAGCAGCATTTCTCTTGCCCTTGCCTAATCTGTCTGGTCCTGAAAGGCTCTCACACTGAAGCAGGTTCATCATCTAGGGAGCATCTGACTCTCCAGGGGAAATATTCCTGGCTGCCAGGGTAGTTGGTTACAAGGAGCTGGAGCATCTCCTTATTGAGAAAGCTATACGACCTCATCTTTGCTACCTGATCTTCTGTTTGCTTATTGTCCTACCTCTGGTGGCACACAAACCTCTTCCACCTCCACTCTCACTCCCAACATACCTACATGCTAGAATATAAACTGCACAAGGGCAGGGAGACCTGTCTTGTCAACTGCAGGGTATCTCCCATCCCTTGAGCAGTACCTGGCACATGGCAGGTGCTGAATGTTGTGAGCTGGTTAAGAGCCTCGCTCATGTGAGCTGGCTCAAGAGTGGTCTTGCCTCAAGGTGTCAAGGGTGGGACCAGACACCTCACTGACATTCCTTCAGCACTGAGATTCTGGGAGTCTAACTGGAGAGAATCCCACAAGCCCCTGTCAGTCTGAGCCAGCAGCTGCTTTGCAGAAGGAAAAAAATAAAGTTGCCAGGCAGATGGGGTGGGGGAGGGGTGGGAAGTCGGGTGAGCAGCAAGAGCATCTCAGAAGATGAAGGGAGTCATTGCTAATGGGGCGTGACGGGAGGGAGGGGTGTAAAGGATCATAGCCACAGCGATGCCTTTTTCCCCAGGACAAAAGGGGCAGTGATGCAGAGCGCAGGGAGGGGCAGCATTTGATTTGGCCAAAAGAGTGGTCAGCACGGCACGGCGTGGTTGCCCAGGAAGGAGATGCATCCTCTAGGGGTCAGAATTAAAATCTGAAAACAAAGGGCTTCTGCACAGAACTACTGGTCATGCCTTTTGGGGTTAGGGCTTTCAAGCCCTGATTGAGGTCAGAGGCAGAGGCTAAGGGACCATACCTGCTTATTTTTAACAAAAGCTCACTTGAAGAGTGATGTCTCTTAGTTTCTACCTGGATTGTGAAAAACAGCTTTCTGACAATTCATCCTGCAACTTGCTTGCAACTGAGGAATGGCCCTTGTCATCCTCAGTAGGCATAAGTGGCTCACAGTCCCTAGTCACCTTTTCACTGCATGACATCAGAAAGCCCCTCTCACTCCACTCAGCAGCCACATAGAGGCTTTGGTACAGCCAGGCTACACTGCCCCTCCCTGGCAGATCTCTGAGAGTCTATAGGTCCAGACCTGGTCATGAACCATGTTAAATTATATTTTTGATAAAATTATCTTTCAAAGGAATTTAAAGTGTCCCCACTCTCAAGAAGGAAAGTCTGGAATTTTCTGGAATAAGATATCCCTAAGAACTAAGTCAATATTTCTTGTCCTGTTTAAAAGAAAATACTTTGCCATTTGCATCAAACCACCAGAAATTATATTTTTCTGTAACAATACTTTGAAATTTCCTATTTGAATTTACTTTGTTTTAAAGGAGATGACAGTATTGTAATTTTTTAAAAATCTGGTCATAAATACATAACCAACTAAGTTGTAGAGGTAGGTGATTCCTCAGTAAACTATCTAGCAAATAGGAACCAGAAGAGATTTCTTCCTTTCTTTAATGAGTATAGATTGGAATCTATAAGCAACACAGAGGAAGAAGTGTTTCTAAAAGGAGGTCAGAGAAGGGGAACCGAGGAACAGGGAGGAAGGGTAGCTGTCTAACAAGAACTGCAACCTTGCGGGTGGGTGGCACCGTTGGAGGAAGTGATGTCTGGTTCCACTCCCAACCAGACCCATTTCCAATCAGCTCTGTGAATTCACGGTGGTAGACCCAACAAAGGAATAATAGCATTTGTTTGCTTTTACATTATTTTAATACTCGGCAATGGAAAATACAACACTCTGACAACAGACTTAAAAATAGCATCCTGCCTTCATTGATAAGACCACTGCACCTGACACATTCCGCCAAGTTCTTAAGGTGAAGAAGTCTCAGTGGGCCAGTCCAGGTGTAATGTCATTCTGGTGGGTTGACAGAGGAAGCAAGATGAAAAATAGGAGCAGATCAGAATAATAAATCACCATTACTGGGCACCAAAACATGGAAGAGAAATGTCCCCCATCCTCGGCAGGCTTGCCCTCTCGCATAAGGAATGAACTAGGATATCAAACACACACACCTATGGATGTGTCTTGCAGGAAGCAGGCACCCTTCAATGAGAGATCTCTTCTGGACTTGTTTTGCAGCCCGTTGAAATGAATCAGATCTCAAATCTGATAAAGCTTGTTTTTTCCCCTTTATTCTTCAGTGAGGAGCAAGAGGTGAGGTGGAGGTGGGCCCTAGTTTATTTTTTAAATCATCTTTTCCCTTGGTTCTGTGGATAACTGCAACTGTGCCTCCTCTTCCCCCTCACTCCCTTCCCCAGGCTCCCTCCCGGAGTATGAAAGGATCTGGAAGCCGGATTTCTTCCCCTCGGCTAAGCTTGCCCCTTGTCCCCTGCCCAGCCAGCGGCAGGCAGCAGCTGGGGCCCGGCATCTCCCGACAAGCGACGCGGGTGGGCGCAGCGAGGGCGCAGAGCTGCAGCCTTTTTCCAGATGCACCGGAGATTCAACCTTAATTAACTGTGAGAGCGATAGCCCCGAGGATTGAATTTTCAAAATAGAGCACACCCCCGCTTTCTTTTTCTTTTTTTGCATTTCCCTAAACCTCTCTCAATGACATCGAAATAAAGAGAAAGAAGAAGAACGAGGATGCTCACCCACACGTGCCCGGGACGGATGCAGGCGGAGGATGCGGCCGCGGGGAGCGGTCCTGCCCTGGGAGGATGCGGAGCAGCCGCGGCGCGCGGGCGGGGCCGGGGCGGGCCCGGGGCGGGGCCTGGGGATCACGTGGGCACAGGCGCGCTTAACCCCGCCCACCTCTGGGCGCCGGGTGACCTGGACTGGCCTGCGCCGGGGACACTCGTCTCTCCGCGGCAGCCATGGCCTCCTGGAGCAAGGGCACTAGTTGCCTGGCGGCCTCCTTGCTACAGAACCAAGTGGCCATCGTCACCGGCGGGGCCACGGGGATAGGAAAGGCCATCGCGAAGGAGCTCCTGCAGTTGGGTACGTGAGCAGGCCCCTGGCCAAGGTGTCCAGAGCTAGGGGTCCGTAGAGACAGGGCTAGGGTCACCTGGCGTCGGGAGCGTGCAGTTGCAGAGCCTAGGGGACGTAGATGTGGGCGAAAGTGTAGCACTGCCAAGAGAGGGCGAGAAGAGAGCGGTTCTTCCTGAAACAGTGTGGGGCCACTCCTTTATAAACTTAAGGGAACACTTAGAGCTAATTTCCCATGCCCAAGGCAGGCAATAGGTAGATCTGCGAAAACACGTGCTGAAATTAATTTTATGTTCATATTTGAAATTAGTCCATTCTATGTATTGCCTAATCTGAGTGATTGGAAAACATGAGAATGTAACATATTGAAGATGTAAGCATATTGAGACACTCTCATCATACTGTCTTCTCACATCTCTTAATCATAACCACAGCAAGAACATATAGTGACTATTTACCTTGACTTGGGTGAAGGAAGGCCCTTCCAAACACATAATGGAGGGAAGAAACCACAAAGGGGAAAATAGATAAATTTATCTATTTGAAGATGTAAATATACATATGAAGATGTAAATCTTCATTGAATTAAAAAACAATGTAAGTTTAAAGGCATATGAAGAAAAGTGTTTACAGCAGAAGACAAATAGTCGTATAAGGTACTCTTACAAATGAATAAAGACCCAACTTACTAATAGAAAAATAGGCTAATGATATGGACTAAGCCTTCCAAAAGAAAAACTCCAGACATGCAAAAAGTATATGAGAAAATAATCAACTTTAATGATAATAAAATGCAAAATAAAACAATAAGATGCCATTGTTTTTCTAACAAAATTTTGAAACATTTGGAAAAATGAAAATGTTGCTGAGGGAATGAGAAGGCAGGCAAGAATGTAAATTATTACAACCTTTCTGGAGGGCAATTTGGAAAATAAGATCCGAAGCCTTTACAATGTTCATTCTCTATGACTTGGTAATTCCTTTCTTAGGAAATTACTTTAAGGAAGTAAGCAGAGAAAAGCAAAGATTTGTATACCAGGATGTAATCATATATGCGTAATGAAAACTAGAAATAATCTATCCATTATGAGAGAAACAGATAAATCAATAACAATGAAATATTATGCTGCTGTTTATCCTGCTTTTGAAGATTTTATGTGGAGAAATACCACATATAATTGGAAAAAGCAGGATTCTATGCAAAATAGCATTCCAATTTGTTAATGAAAAATATATATGCAGAAAAAGAATGGACATTTACAACATTGTTAGCAATTCTTTTTTCTAAAAACAGTTTTTTTTGTTGTTGTTGTTGTTGTTTTTTTTTTTGAGACAGAGTCTCGCTTTGTTGCCCAGGCTAGAGTGAGTGCCGTGGTGTCAGCCTAGCTCACAGCAACCTCAAACTCCTGGGCTCAAGCAATCCTCCTGCCTCAGCCTCCCGAGTAGCTGGGACTACAGGCATGTGCCACCATGCTCGGCTAACTTTTTCTATATATATATTAGTTGGCCAATTAATTTCTTTCTATTTATAGTAGAGACGGGGTCTCGCTCTTGCTCAGGCTGGTTTCGAACTCCTGACCTCGAGCAATCCGCCCGCCTCGGCCTCCCAGAGTGCTAGGATTACAGGCTTGAGCCACCGCGCCCGGCCTAAAAACAGTTTTAATTATGAGTGATGAAGGAGCTTAGAGAATTTCACTTCAAAATAAGACTCCATGATATAAAGAGTATTTTGAATTAAAGGCCCTTAGAGATCCACTGGTGTTGGTAGGGGCTTTCCCTCTGTCTCCATAAAGACTGGAGGGATCCATCCAGAAGAACAATTCTCTTTCCAGACTCCTTCCTGTTATCTCAATTTCTATTGCGGCAAAGAAGATTAAAAATGCAACCAGCCCTGCCCAATGCATTTAAAAAATAATGCCTATCTCTCGGGTTAATTTCCAAAGAGTAGTATTTACAAGTCAGTCTGCTTCCCTCATCCATTCATTCTCCCAAGTTTCTACTCATTCTCCCTAGTAATGATTTATTGCCCCTCAACAGAATTACCTATATTCCTCATCTCCCTGCTTCCCTCTAAAATGAGGGTATACAAGCTTCTGAACCCCATTGGGATATTGGGCAACCACTATGTGATTCTCCCTGTGCACAAGGTAAAAAAATATGTGATTCCTTTCTCTGGTTAGTCTGCCTTATTGTGAGTTGATCTCTCAGTGAACCTTCCGAGGACAAAGGGAAAGTTTTCCTTTCTCCCCAACAGTGGTTAAACTTGTCTTCGTCTTTCAATTTTAAAATGAATATGTAAATTGCCTATGGTACCATTGTGTTTCCAAGATCTGGCATAGTATGAACTAAAAAAAAAAAGTGTTATATTAGAAAAAAAAGAAATGCTATATATTTTTATTTTAAAAAATGGGAAAATAACATTAGCCAGCTGAACCATGGTATAGCCTCATCACCATTAATAACCACTCCACTTCCAATACCAAACTCTATCCCCTCTTAGGAAAATCCATAATAAAATCAGAATTGTTTATCATTTAATCCAAGGTCAGGTGCTAGGCTTCCCAGCATATTTGTTAGGATCCTAGTTTACCTTATAGGACCCTTAATGGGTTTTCAAATATTTCAGTGTTCTCCATTTGTTAAGTTCAAATTGGCCAAACACTGTGTATCACCTGGAGTAAGGTGGCAGACTTTATTTTTATTATCAGAGACTGAAACAAGGACAGTGATCTTGTAATCTTTTGGAAGCCATGGTTCCCTCTGAGATTCTGATGAAAGCAATGGAGCCTCTCCCTAGAAAAAGATGCTATCTATATACTTAGAAAAAGTATATGCATAATTTTTTTGTTGTTGTTGTACTGAAAATGGATTTCCCCAGTGAAAGAATATAAAATAGTTTTTACTATGACATTCACATCTTTATTTTTTAATGCCACAATTAATGGCTATTTTCTGAAAATTGTTACATATTACTTATTGGGCAAATAAAATAATATTAATAGTAGCCAATTCTTTGTCCAGTGAGAAGGCCACTGTTTTTTGGTGTGAAATACAACTTGAATTTTAAGGCATGGTTTTTAAAATGATGATTACTGTGTTGTTTTTCACATCCAAATGATTTTGACTTTTCCTTTTGCTGAGAGGACACAAAAAGTCCTAGCTCTCAGGAGTAGGATGTAGCAGGCAGAACTGGATCCCCTTTGTACATTTGACAGATGCCTTTAGGCACAGGGAGTCTTGATTTCATCAAGGAATACTGAAGACCATTCAAATTGAATTCATGTCAGATCCTTTTCTTTCTCTAATCTTTCGCTTTCTGTTACCACAGCAGAACGTACAGATATAATGCAAGTGGAAATTGTGAGACAAGACAGCATTTTTTCTTGCTCTACTGACTGGTCTGTAACCAACACCAGGGACTTAAAAGGTGCTTAATAAACGTAGTATTCTCAGTTAAAGATTGAAAGCAATCAGTATCAGCCCAAACAAGAATGCAACACAATGGGTTGCAAGCCCCTGATGTGGAAATAACTCCTTATCCATAAGCTATTTCTGTACTTTACTCTAACCAGGTCCATCAAGCTTCCTGAATTTCTCTACCTACTCATATAAACAAAAACAGTCTATCCAAATCATTTAGCGTAATGAAGAGAAGGATTATATCTAACAGTTTTCTAGTTTATTATGAGGCGGCATAAGAGGTCTGTAATAGATTTAAATGTTATAGAAGTATATAAAAGCAAAAGTGAACTTTTCCCATTCTGTCCTTTTCCTAAATCCCCTTCCTGGCAATTTTCTATGAATCTACTAATGTGCACTCATATACACACCTGTGTGTATTTTATTATTTACAAAAGTGGGATCACAGTATTCTTATTGCTCTGTAACTTTTTTGGCTTGAGATATCTTGTATTTCTCAATGGTAGTACCTGTAGTTGTTACCTGTAGTTGTTACCAACCAGGTTCATATGCCCAGTGCTCAAGAGGAAGCCAATTCACTGAGACCAGCAGGGTCTATAAGGCAGAGACAGAGTTTATTCTGCATAGCGCCATGCGGGGAGATGGGAGAAATTTCTCAAATCCACCTCCACAAGAATTTGGGAGAAAGGATTTTAAAGACAGTTTGGTGTAGGCAATTGAGTCTGCTAATTGGCCGGGTTTGGGGTGGAACAGTAGGGTTGTAGCAATTGTATTCTTTGCTGACCAGGTTCTTGAGTGGGGGTCACAAGTCCAGTTGAGTCAGTTCTTTGGTATGGGCCTCTGGTCTGGGTGGGTCAGCCGTTCTGCTGGAATGCAGGACCTGGAAGATATTTCAGAAACTACCCCTAGGTTTCAAAAAGGTCATATTATTTATGGAGAAAGCTAAGAATCTTTGTGACCACCAGTTATGTGGCTCCAGAGTGGCAATTATAGAGAAGTAAACAGGGGGATGGTGGCTAATTGTTATCATTATTTTTAGGTAGGCCTGTGCCTTATTTTTAGCCAGGCCCTTACCACAGTTCTTGCCTTGCACCCCTTTTTATTAATTTGTAAGGATGGTCTCATAGTAGTAGCTCATTCATTTCAAAGTTGTCTAGTATTCCCTTGTATGGATAGGTAACAACTTATTTAACCACTTCCTAATGGACATTTAGGTTTCTAGTGCTTTAGCCACTATTGTGGTCTTTTTCCCCTATAAAATCTTTGCACCCCAGTTCAAGTTTGAATGTAGTGAAAAGTCCTAGAAATTAAATAGTCTGGGCCAGGCGCGGTGCCTCGTGCCTGTAATCCTAGCTCTCTGGGAGGCCGAGGTGGGCGGATTGCTCAAGGTCAGGAGTTCTAAACCAGCCTGAGCAAGAGCAAGACCCCGTCTCTACTAAAAATAGAAAGAAATTAATTGGCCAACTAATATATATAGAAAAAATTAGCCGGGCATGGTGGCGCATGCCTGTAGTCCCAGCTACTCGGGAGGCTGAGGCAGGAGGATCACTTGAGCCCAGGAGTTTGAGGTTGCTGTGAGCTAGGCTGACGCCACGGCACTCACTCTAGCCTGGGCAACAAAGCGAGACTCTGTCTCAAAAAAAAAAAAAAAGAAATTAAATAGTCTGGTAAAGTTGTATTCTAGTATAGCTCTACTTGTATTAGACGACTGTACTGAAGTAATCAGGGTTCAGTTAGTAATCAATGATAATTTAGTAAAGTACTAATTAGATGATCTATGTGAATCATCCTATTTATATTTTCATTGTATCTTTTATTTGAGATCTTGGGCAAAGTTAGACATTAATCATCTTAATATTTCTAAGAGTTTCTCTTTTTAAATGGTTTTAGGAAGAGTTTTAGTGGGACGTTTTAAAATCTCTTCTCAGCCTATGCCCTGTTCTGGGAAACAGCAAATAATGCCCATGACCAAAGCAGAAAGATCGAAGAAAGAAGTGAGGGTGGGGGAAGGGGGAGTGTGGGGCAGAGAAAGTGTCTGATCTTTCTATTTCACTGATCAGCTCACTTATGTTACACTAAATTTATTAAAAAATAATTGCAGCTATAACATGAGGATGGCTATAGTGTCACTAGGTGACAGGAATTTTTCACTTCCATTATAATCTTATGGGACCACCATCGAATATGTGGTCAGCCATTGACTGAAACATTATGAGGTGCATGACTATATTTCAGTTCTTTTTCCTCCTGGAAGAAGAGGGCCCCTCCTGGAAACAAAAGAAGAAAGGAATAAGCATTCTTCTAACAGTATAATTTATGCATTATTGAAAATTAACATACATTTTTGGTAAATTGGATTATATTAATATTTTAAAGTTAGACTCATAAGGTGTGAATCTTTTATATTTTTGCTTTATAACTCTCTCAGATTGCCCATTAGAATTTCCAAAAATTGTCACCACTTGTAGTTTACTAAATTATAACCTAAATTTGAAAAATAGTTTTTTAAATGCTTTATTTTAATATGCAGTGGCTTATTCATCCTATATAACTAAAATAGTTCATGCCAAGTGGAGAGCTATTTTACTCTTTGCATTTATAAATATAAAGCATTCATATACTCCTCATGTGTGTATTGAACGCGGACATGTGTTGGCATAACGGAGCAATGATGGGGTCCCTACTTTCAGGACATGACAGTGAGCAGGGGAGACTAAGTCAATAGGTACTTATGATACAGTGAAGGCTTAAGTGCTGTATTAAGGTGAGGACAGGGATATAGGAACACGTAGCAGGAACAGTGAACTTATGCTTGATGAGGGAGAGGAAGAAGTGTTACCAGGGCTTTCCAGAGGCCGTGAGCCTCTTCCTTCTTTCTGCTTTGAAGCTGACATGGCAAGTATTTCTGATTTCTATATTTGAAGTATATTTTACATATATCTTACATATATATAAATACGCATTTATGTACATATAGGTATCTGTACATATTATATGTATATACACATATATACATGTAAAATATACATATATACACATTTTTATATACACATATGTAACATTTTACATGAAAAGAAGGATTTCATGTAGGATGAGCTAGGGCATAAGGCAGCAATGAGCAATAAGGTTTCAGCATTACTTAGTAAGATAAATGGATATTCCAGCATGTTGTAGCTTACTGTTTGACCTTATAATCCATCTAGGTTTTGTTATTATTATTATTTTTAGAGACAGGGTCTTACCCTGTCTTCCAGGCTGGAGTACAGTGGCATGATCATAGGTCACTGTAGCCTTGAACTCTTGGCCTCCAGTGATCCTCCTAACTCAGCCTCCTAAAGTGCTAGAATTACAGGCATGAGCCATTCACTGTGCCCAGCCTAACCCTTAATTTAAGAGTTCTTTATATATTGGGGATGTTTGTCCTTGATATGTGATATATGTAAATATTTTCTCCTAGTTTGTTAAATTTTTAATTTATTTTTGGTGTTCTTTGCTATGCAAAAGGTTTTTTATACAGTCTGTTTTATTTAATCTATTGATTGCACATGAATTTTAAGTCATAGTTAGCTTTTACTAACATTCAGGTTAGAGAGAATTTAATCTTTGGGGTTTTTTTTTTTTTTTTTTTTGGTTCTTTTCTTTGTTTTGTTTCTTTGAGAGGGGGTCTTGCTTTGTTGTTCAGGCTGGAGTACAATGGTGCAATCATAGCTCACTGCAACCTCGAACTCCTGGGCTCAAGCAGTCTTCCTGCTTCAGCCCCCAAAGTGCTGGGATTACAGGTGTGAACCACCGTGCCCAGCCCCCTCTGGGTTTTTTTCCCCATCTTTATTGAGGTATAATTGACATATAATTAATGCACAAATGTAAATATGCGATTGGATGAGTTTTGACATATGTGACATACTTATGTTTTGACATACCTGTGAAATCATCACCACAATCAAGATAATTTTTATAGTTTTCCATCTTATCTCCTTTGTTATAGGCTTATTACCTGTAACTCTTTTTATTTTTAGTGGTGGTTTAATATATATATTTAACATATCATGGTCTATCTTACAGTGATTGGTAATACTGTACCACTTCACATAGAATTTAAGACTGTGAATAGCCATTGCACTCCAGCCTGGGTAACATAGCAAGACCTTGTCTCTTAAACAAACAAACAAACCAATAAGTAAACTACTTAACAGTTTATAGGTAGTCCTTGCTTTGCATTTGCTTTGCATTTGTGGGATTATAAGCGTGATTGTGCAAGTTGAAACTGCAAACCAAACTTAATAAATAATGGGAAAATTACAAATGTTTCGTGGCCTTTACAAATTTTTGTTAAAGCATTAGAAATTCTTTTACTATCAGTTATAAATATATAGGGAAATGAAAAAAATAGTACAACTAGACCAAGCCAGTTTTACTGGGGAGTTGTTGGTAAAAGGGCACAAAGTCTCAGTTAGGAGGAATAAATTCTGGTGGTCTTTTGTACAGCATGGTGACTATAGTTAATAACAATGTATTGTATGAATATATTTTGAAATTGCTAAAAGAGTGGATTTTAAGTGTTCTCACCACAAAAATATGATAAGTATGTGAGGTGATGGGTATTTATTAGCCTGATTTGATCATTGCATAATGTATACATGTCTCAAAACATCACTTTGAAGCCAATACATTATTTGTACCCAATTATCATTTGTCAACTAAAAGTAAACTAACATGAAAAAATAGTAAACATTGAGAAAGTATTTTATTTGTATGTGAAAAATTTATCAAGAATATTTGAATAGTGCTTGCATTTTCTTCTTGTTGTATACCCTACAATATGAAACAAGAATTTTTTTAATGCCTTGCTGAATTGTCGTATCCCTTTCTATGTTTGGATCAGCCTCCAACATTTAAGCTTTTACATTTCAATGTCATGAAATATTTCCAAGAGTTTCTTTACTGTTTTGTGGGTGTCATTTTCTCTGGGACATCTTCATCCTCTTTGTTACAACAACTTTCTTCACTGATGTTAAGTTTGCCTCCACTGAGGTCTTCTGGCTGCCTATCTATGGTCTCTAGAATGACAGCAGTGTGAATATTCCTGTGGTCAGCTATTCCTCTTTTGACTTCTTTAGTGGTCAATTCTAATTTCACTTTCAGTGTCACCAATTTTCATTTCTTTGTCTCACTCTCATTTTTGTTGGCCAGTCCCTCTTTTGATCATCTATTTTTATAAAATGTCGCATGGATTTTATTGTTGGGAGACAAGGAGATGACATAATTACATTTTTTGCTGTCTGTGCATAAACTGAAGAAGAGATGCACAGTGACTGATCAATGACAGACGTTGAAAGAAATGACATGATTAATCACAGATGTGCCTCTGTTGTTTACATAGTGATTTGAGGTTTGAAGAGCCAGCAGTGAAGTTTGTATTTTATGCAATTACTCACAGTTAATATGCTGTGATAACAGAAATTTGAACCATATTGTTGGAGGACTGGTGTCATTGAACTAAGCTAAAGTAACTGAAATTAGTGCATGTCAGAGCTGAGCAAAACAAAGACTGCCTATACTTGCATTTCACCCTTCCTAGTCATTGGGCTGTTATTCTCAAGGAGAGGGAGAGAAGCATTGCATTTCTACATACATTATAAATCCCAGAATACATAGTTATTATGTTGCTTTAAACTACCAGTACCTTTTAAAGAGATCTGAATAGAAAAAAGAAAAGTCTTTATATTTACTCATGTAATTACCAATTCTTGTTCTCTTTCTTCTTTTGTTTAGATTTAGATTTCTATTTGGTATCATTTCCTTCTGCTTGAAGGACTTCCTTTAATCTTTTTTTTGTGGTGTGGGCTGCTTTGATGGATTCTTCCAGCTTTTATATGTGTGAAAAAGTATTTTGCCATCATTTTTGAAAGATATTTTCACTAGGTCAAGATTTCTATGTTCTTAATGTTTTTTACTTTTTTGAATACTGTAAAGATGTTGTTTCACTGTCTTGTGGCTTGCATTGTCTCTGAAAGCAGTCATATTTTTGTTATTAATATGTATATTAAGTACACTAGCTGCTTTTAAGATGTTTCTCGTGATCACTACTTTGTTTTCTCTATTTAATTACATAATCAGTGTCATTTCTGGATATGTTTTTTTTTTTTGAGACAGAGTCTTGCTTTGTTGCCCAGGCTAGTGTGAGTGCCGTGGCGTCAGCCTAGCTCACAGCAACCTCAAACTCCTGGGCTCGAGCGATCCTTCTGTCTCAGCCTCCCGAGTAGCTGGGACTACAGGCATGCGCCACCATGCCCGGCTAATTTTTTATATATATATCAGTTGGCCAATTAGTTTCTTTCTATTTTTAGTAGAGACGGGGTCTCGCTCTTGCTCAGGCTGGTTTCGAACTCCTGACCTCGAGCAATCCGCCCGCCTCGGCCTCCCAGAGAGCTAGGATTACAGGCGTGAGCCACCGCGCCCGGCTGGATATGTTTTTATTAACTGACTTTTCTCAGTTAATAATATGGGTTGTTATTTCCCTGCTCCTTTCCATGCCTGGTAGTTTTTTGTTGGATGCTAGATATTTAAAACTTTACTTTTGGGGTTCAGGCTATTTTTCTATTCTTACAAATATTCTTAAGCTTTGTTCTGGGAGGCAGTTAAGTTACTTGGAAACAGTCTGATGTTTTAAAAGAGGCTTGCTTTTTTTTTTTTTTTGAGTCAGAGTCTCACTCTGTTGCCCAGGCTAGAGTGCTGTGGCGTCTGCCTAGCTCACAGCAACCTCAAACTCCTGGGCTCAAGCAATGCTATTGCCTCAGCCTCCCGAGTAGCTGAGACTACAGGCATGCGCCATCATGCCTGGCTAATTTTTTCTACATATTTTTAGTTGGCCAATTAATTTCTTTCTATTTTTAGTAGAGACGGGTCTCGCTCTTGTTCAGGCTGGTTTTGAACTCCTGACCGCCTGAGGCTTGCTTTTAAATTGTGTTGATATGAGCAGCCTTTAAGTCTATGGCAAATTTTGCTGAGGCCATCCTCTTCTGAGTTTTTCACTCAATGCCCGGTGAAAGGTTTCTCCTGGTGGGCTGACTATTCTCAGTGCTGTGTGAGTGCCAGGGCTTGTTCCTCCTGCTCATTTTGGATGGTTCTTTTCACTTTGATTTACTCCTGTGTGCTGATCAGTACTCTGCTGGAGACTCAAGGCGGGCTCTGATCTCTGGAGTCTTTTCTCTGTGTACCTCTCTTCTCTCTATGCCTGTGCAGTCTGGCTGCCTTGGCCTCCCTGCACTCCCAGCTCCATCCTTTCCATCCAGGGAGACTTCTGGGTTCTGAATGAGATCCTCCTCCTGTGCTGCAGTCTGGAAGCTCACTCCAGGCAGTAAGCTGGGACAATCTGACGGCTCATATTGTTTGTTTTCACTCTCCCAGAGATAACTGTCTAGTGCTACTTGATGTCCAATGGCTGAAAACCATTGTTTCATATATTTCATCCAGTTTTTTAGTTGTTTCAAGCTGGAGGGTAAATTCAGTTCCTATTACTCCATCTTGTCCAGAAGCAGAAGTCCTAATTCATGTCTTTTTTCTTTTAAATAGGACCACATGAAATAATTTCTCAACATATTATTATTGGAATTTGGACAACACATGAAAGCATATTTACTTGTTCTATGGCTTGTTTCTCCTCAGGGAGTAATGTGGTCATTGCATCCCGTAAATTTGATAAGTTGAAATCTGCTGCAAGAGAACTACAGGACAACCTACCTCCCACCAGCCAGGCTCAAGTCACTCCCATACAATGCAACATCCGGAACGAAGAGGAGGTAATGCAAATATATCTGTATAATTTATTCCCATATTTAAATTTGCAACAGTGATGCCAAAACCTAGCTGTGCTTCGGGTTCTCCCATGGTAGCTGTCTTAGGTGAGGTTCACTAGAGGCAGAGCCTGCAAAGGAGATTCTTGTGTTAATGCTTTACTGAGCCAGAGAGGGAGGGAAGCAAGAAGTGATCTCAGCTAGAGACTGCCTTTTGTCCTTTCAGTCATTTATTTTTGGGGGCATTGGCTTATGCTTTGACCTTTAAGTCATTTCTTTTTTTTTTTTTTTTTTTTTTTTGAGACAGAGTCTTGCTGTATTGCCTGGGCTAGAGTGATGTGGTGGCATCAGCCTAGCTCACAGCAACCTCAAACTCCTGAGCTCAAGCAATCCTCCTGCCTCAGCCTCCTGAGTAGCTGAGACTACAGGCATGTGACACCATGCCCGGCTAATTTTTTCTATTTTTAGTAGAGACAGGGTCTCAATTTTGTTTAGGCTGGTCTCAAACTCCTGATCTCAAGTGATCCTCCCACCTCGGCCTCCCAGAGTGCTGGAATTACAGGCGTGAGCCACTGTGCCCAGCCAACATCATTTCTTGATGTTCATTTAGACCTAATTTTATTGCTATCTTCTTATTCTTGGTTGGTAGCTTAAAAATTAATACATAACTAAGGCCTAGCTTACTTAGGGGTGAGCCAGGCCCTTGGATATATCTTTTTTTTTTTTTTTTTTTTTTTTTTTTGAGACAGAGTCTCGCTTTGTTGTCCAGGCTAGAGTGAGTGCCATGGCGTCAGCCTAGCTCACAGCAACCTCAAACTCCTGGGCTCAAGCAATCCTTCTGCCTCAGCCTCCCGAGTAGCTGAGACTACAGGCATGTGCCACCATGCCCGGCTAATTTTTTCTATATATTAGTTGGCCAATTAATTTTCTTTCTATTTATAGTAGAGATGGGGTCTCGCTCTTGCTGAGGCTGGTTTTGAACTCCTGACCTCGAGCAATCCGCCCACCTCGGCCTCCCAGAGTGCTAGGATTACAGGCGTGAGCCACCGCGCCCGGCCCCTTGGATATATCTTGTCATCAAAATTACAATTTTAGGCCGGCGTGGTGGCTTATGCCTGTAATCCTAGCACTCTGGGAGGCTGAGGCAGACGGATTGCTGAGGTCAGGAGTTTGAGACCAGCCTGCGCAAGAGAGAGACCCCCGTCTCTACTAAAAATAGAAAGAAATTAATTGACCAACTAAAAATATATATACAAAAAAAATTACAATTTTAGCTTTGTGATCTATGGATATTGGATACAGGTAAATTACTCATTGATGTAGGATTTTTAGGTTTATTCATTGCCAACTTCATGTTTACTTATTGCAGTACGTGGAGTTACTGCTCACTGTGAGAGACTGCAAGCTTTGTTATACTTCTAGTGCAAGCAGTCAGTCCAAGTAGCAAGTTAGGTTATTAAACTTTTAGTGTTTTTACTTTCAATGTTCTTCTTTAGGTGAATAATCTGGTTAAATCTACCTTAGATATTTATGGTAAGATCAATTTCTTGGTAAACAATGGAGGAGGCCAGTTCCTTTCCCCTGCTGAACACATCACTTCAAAGGGATGGCATGCTGTGATTGAGACCAACCTGACCGGCACCTTCTACATGTGCAAAGCAGGCAAGTGCTATCAATATTCACAAATCGATGGGTCTTTATTTAGAGATCATAGAGAATCCTATTAGAGACTCACAAGTCCCATGTTGTTAACATTTACTGCCCTGATTTTTTCACATACAACATAGGAATGTAAATTAGTACATTTCTGGATAGTAATTTGACAATGTTATAAAATGTGGATAGCCTTTGATCTTATAATTTTATTTCTAGGAATTTATCATGAGAAAATAATTAATGATCTGTACAAAGATTTAGCTGTAAAGTTGTTCATGAAAGTAGAGAAAATTCTCACACTTAGTTCATTTTTAAGAAATGAATTTGTTAAATCTGTTAGAAGGACCAACTCCTAAATTCAGAATAGCACAGAGAGCCCACAAGCTTTCTGACTAACAACTAATTGGCATGCCTGTATAGTCTTTCAATTAAAAGTTATTTTTCATAACTGGTTAATATTAACTTCCTTAAGTTGAGTAGCTCAAAGCTTTCCTTAAAAATTACTCCATTACATTCTTATGATGAAAAATGTAGAACAAGTATAACTCTGATCCAAAAAGTCTTCACCCCAACATAAACTAGGCTTTATATTTCATAATATCTACAAGTCAGAAGTTTTGCAGATATCCCCAGACTTCACCATCAGCTACTAGCAGTATCGAGCTCTGTGTACATTGTAATTCAGGATTGGATGCTCCAGTGGAGAGAACCAGAAACAACAGGGGCTTGAATAAGACAGTTTATTTCTCTCACATTAAAAAGCCCAAGTAGGTAGTCTATGGATAGTATGATAGTTTCATAATCATTATGGACTGAGAATCCTTCTTATTGCTCTACTATTATTGACCTGCAGTTTCCATCTCATGGTTCAGGATGACTGCTTCACTTCCTGCCATCATATCTGTATTCCAGACAGCAGGAATGGGGAAAAGTGTAATGCTCACCCATTCCTTTTAGGGACACTGTCTGGAAGTTGCACTATTATTTTTACTCCCATTCTTCAGCTAGACTTCAGTTAAATGATCCCACCTAGCTGTAAGGAAGGGATGAGTCTTTAGGTGGCTATGTGCTTCATACAGATTCTATTTCTATGAAAGAGGGGGAGAATGAGTATTGGGAGACAACTAGTAGTCTTTAACCCAAGCTTTATAACTCAGTGCTTTCACTCCTTCTCACACACAAGTCATCAATCTTACCAATCCAAGGATCCTGGCAAGTAACTGTTAATATAAAGTCTGCAGACTCTAGATCTGGCCATGATTTTTATTAGCCAGAACTGAATTAAAGAATACAGGCATCATTCTTGGAAAGTTGAAACCTTAGATTCTCTCTCTAAGATGTACCTCAGTGCCACAAATCATTGCATATCTCTAAATGAAGGAAACAGAATTCCCATCATTGGACTTGATACCTACCCAGAACCTAAGTTGACCCCTGAGGGGGCCTGTGCAACATTGGTGAGGGTTGCCATTGACATGGGGTACTGGCACGTTGACAGGGCTTACATCCACCAAAACAAGCACAAAGTTGGGAAGGCCATCAGGGAGAAGATAGTGGAAGGAAAGGTGCAGAGGGAGGGTATCTTCTAGTGTGGAAAACTGTGGGCTACGAATCATGACCCAGAGATGATCCACCCAACCCTGGGGAGGATGCTCAAAGTTCTCCAGATAGATTAAAATCCCCATGGCCCCTTAAGCCAGGAGATGAAATCTATCCTAGTGATGAGAATGGTAAATGGTTATATCATAGTTCAAATCTGTTTGTCACTTTAGAACTTGCAAAGTTGTTGGCTTAGTAAAATCCCTTGGATATTTTAATCTTGCAAATTTTAATGACAGGCAGCTGGAGCTAACCCTGAACAAGCCAGGACTCAAACACAAGCCAGTCAGCAACCAGGTTGAATGCCACTCATCTTTCACCCAGCCAAAACTCTTGAAATTTTGCCAACACCATGACATTGTCATTATTGCATATAGCACTAGGACCTCTAGGAATCCAACTTGAGCAAATATGTCTTCTACACCTTTGTTAAAGGATGAACTTCTAAACTCATTGGGGGAAAAGTACAGTGAGACGCCAGCTCAAGTTGTTTTGCATTTCAACATCCAGTGAGGGGTGGTTGTCATTCCTAAAGGAAAGGATCAAAGAAAACTTTCAGACCTTTGATTTTTCTTTCACTGAAGAAGAAATGAAGGACACTGAGGCATTAAATATCATAACAATGTCTGCTTGATGAAATGCTTATGTGATGTGATCACCCAAAATACCCATTCCATGTGACCACTGACCTCAGAGAGCTCCTGGACAGACTTTTCTCTCCCATGTGTGCCAGGATCTTGGGGTGGGTAGTTCCTTTGGATATGGAAGTGGAAGGGCTTTTACTGTCCTCAGATGAACTGATGATGGAAGCATGCTCAACTTTTTTTGTGTAGTGTGAGTGACTTTGACTCAACAATATTGAAGAAAAAAAAATGTTTTCATCTATTGAAATAATTCCTGAAAAATTGTCAGCTGATATTTTATTAGATCAATGCCTTCTAAGTCCCAGACAGAAAAACATTAGGCTTTAGAAAAAACTTCAAAAGCAACATATATAAAGACAACTCATGAATCTGGTTACTACCATTGGTGGTCTGAGTTCTTTAGCAGTTAAGGGATGACAGAGAGAGTGGAGAGCCAGTCTGAGCCAGTGTGTTGGCAGTGGCCTTGATTGTAATAGAGACACAGCCAAGATAAGGTCCACATATGCATCATTAACAAGGAAGTGATTTAGAGAGAAAAGGCTAAGTATAGAAAAGTCTTAAAATAGAGTTAAACACCACCGTGGTCAGCAAAGCTATAGTGATTTTGTTGTCATTGTTCGTTTCTGTCCAATGTATGTTTGTTAAGCATTTACCTACTTGAAGAATGGATACTTCCTTGTTCTCTCTTGCATCCTGAGTTTCCACACGATTGGCAAACATAACTTTCATTGTCATGTCACTCTTGCCCACACAGATCATAGAACCACTGTTATGTGAAGTGGCTCGAAACGAGCAACATACACAAATAAAACCCTGCATTGTAAAATAGTCCATAGATGGCCATTTAAAAAGAAGGAATAATGGAACTCTAGGAGACATTTTGAAAGAAGAGGCTTTATAAAGTTATTATGCTTAAGACTTTAAGAGTGTTATTGGCATAGCTTTGTCAATTTTGGAAAGTAGCAAGATCAAAAGAACACTGGTAATATTATTGTATGTAAATTTTTTAAAGAATGAATAAGATTATTAGAATTCAGCAAGAGAGATGTACCAATTTTCAATTAAACTAGAGAAATACATTTTGTGCATTCACATTATGTCACTCTTACCAGGTGTGAGAGTTCTTCAAAAATTATGTTTTCCCAAGACCATTTACTTATAGATAATCTTCAATGACCTGAAGACATTTCTGAGAAATTATCACTTTAAAAAATTTGATCTATACTCATTGTTTCCACTGATTCCAATAGTAATAGTTCTAAAGTTGCCCTCTGGAAAATATTTTGTTCACAAGAAATAATACAGTGTGATGATTTGTTTTGTACCAAAAAAAAAAAAAAAAAAGGAATACAGGGCCAATAGTTTTTATTTGTTTGTTTTTACTTTTTAAAAATAGGACCTTTAGATTTTAGTCTCTACAAGTTATATTTTTATGCCATAATAATAATAGTGACAAATTGAAAACCATGTAAATATTCTAGAGTAAAGTATTAGTTGAGTGAAATTTTATATATCTCTATGATAGAGAATTATGCAGCCATTAAAATATTGGTAGATATATGTTCTTATTGACATGAAAGGACTTTTTATAAAAATAGTAAATAAAAATGTAAAACATCAAACAGGTCACATGCTGGAAAAGGTATCGGAGGAGGGTCAGGACACTATTTAATAATTTAATATGATTGTCATTTGTCTGCATCCTGCAGTTTACAACTCCTGGATGAAAGAGCATGGGGGATCCATTGTTAATATCATTATCCTTACTAAAAGTGGATTTCCGTCAGCTGCGTAAGCATTTTTATATTTTTTCTTTCTATGTCATTGGGTTGTTCTCTGAATGGGGAGGAAGAGGGGTAGGGAATATTTCTTAAATCAAGATCATTAATACCTTTAATGAGTTGCAACCTCAATACTTAGCATTTCCCTTTACTTGAACTTTAAAAATGTACTTCTAAAACATTCCCATTCAGATTAGGATGGCCAAATTTACCAAAAAAAGAAAAGAAAAAAACAGGATGCCCAATTCAATAATTTGTTAGTATAAATATGTCCTAAATATTGCATAGGAGAATACTTGTGCCAACAAATTATTTGTTGTCTATCTGATGTTCACATTTAAGTGGATATCCTGTGTTTTATCAGGTAACTCTAATCCAGGTGTTATTAAACTTGCCGTCACTGTCTGAAGACTGCTTGTTTATTAAGGTGTGGAAATGAAACTATTCTATGTTAATCTGGATTTGAATACAATAAATATACCCATTTGATTTTAGACAGGACTGCTAAATTGATACTCCTAACAGATAACCCAGAATTTTCCCCCAAAAGTTTAGAAGGTTTTGTACTTCTAATTAGCCATTCTATAAGCAGAGAGTTTGCTTCCTCTGTGCAAATTCTAGTACCCTACTCAATTCCTACAGTATTCAGAACTCCCTCATTGTGTGGAATAGAAATAAAATTCAAATGGGCTTAAGGAAAAATCTGGGGCGGTGGTTCTTCAAGTGTGGTTTTTGGACCAGCAGCATCGGCATCATTGGGAACTTGTTAGAAGTGCAAATCCCCCAGGCCCACTCCAGATCTGTTGCATCAGACACTCTGGGTTCAGGGACCGGCAAACTGTGCCAGCCCTCCGGGGCAATTGTGGTACCCTCAGAACCATTGCACAAGGGGCATGTTAGGTTCAGCCGCCATGTCGGCAAGAAGCTGCCTCTCCTTTTGGTTTTGCTTTCTTCGTGTCTGCCTTCATTCCTTGGCAGGCCTTCTCTGCACGTGGCAAAAGGAGTGCTAGCAGGAGTTAGAGGTCAACACTCTAGCTATCTGTAAAACTTCAATGAGAGAGTGTTTCTTGAATTGAACCAGAAAAAAAAAAATACTAGTGCCAGCAAGTCCCAGAGAGGAGACCCATGAACTGACCCCGCTTGGGTCACAGGTGCAGCCATCAACCAAATACAGTGGGAATGAGGTTGCTCTACTGTGCATGGCCAGCCGAGCATGGCCAGAGGGACTGGGGTCCACACCACTTGGACATAGACTGAGAACAGGCAAGAGTGGTTCCGTAAGTGGAAATCAAGGTGATGTTACCAAAAACAGCAAAGCATGCAGAGCAGGTAAGTGATACTGCTGTACTTCCTTTTCTTGCTCATTATTCATTACTTACCTTTACTTACTTTTCTTACTTTGCCTTTCTTAGAGTCTTGGAAGAAATAAAGTCAGTTGAGATTGTAGGTTCTATCTGGTATTTCCCATTCTCACAGGAAACTACTATTATTAGTTTAGGGGCATATTTTTCCCCACTTTTATACAAAAATTGTATTAATATACACACTATTCTGTATCTTGCTGTTCTCATAAATGAATAGTATATCCTGGAGATATTTTCTTAAGAATCTTAAGAGATTTCTTCTTATTTTCCATGGTTGTCTAAAATAGCACTTTCTAAATCATAAAGTATAATTTATTTAGCCATTTTCCAATTGATAAAATGTGAGTTGTTTCCAACCTTTTGTTACTAACAAAACCAAATAAAACACCTGTAATATATAATATTGTATATGTATCATATAGCATGTTCTTTAAATTACAAGAAGTGTAATTGCAGAGTCAAAAGTCATGTGCCTTTGTAACTTTAACAGATCTTGCCAAATTACCCTTCATAGAAGTTGTAGTTCCCTTATTATGATCCTTTATGTAATATCTAAGAAATAATGAGTTTCTTGGCTTAAAGTAAATTTGTTGAGGAAGCCAGTGGCTTTTCTGATATTTAGTTGACTAGGAAAAAAAAAACCTATCTTGTCTCTGCCATGGAAAAGGAACGTTTCAGATATTTCTTGCTTTTGTTCTCTTAGCAGTAGTTTCCTTCTCCAGTGGCTTTCAAACTTTCTATCATGACTCATAGTAACAAATAAATTTTACACCTTGATCTAGTAAACACCTGTGTGAGGGTGTGTTGTGTTTGTGTCTCTGTAACTGAAACAACAACAAAAATTCACGAAACAAATCTATTCTCACTATGTATGGTGTATTATAGTATTTTGTATTATATTGTATTCTCCTCTATTTTTGTTTTGTTTTTTGTAAGTTTTAGTTATTACTTGCAAAATTTATTTCACTACTGGTATGGTGTTGTAGTTTCTAGTTTGAAAGACACAGGTTTAGGTGTCTTTCACAGTAGAAAAGGAGAGTGAGTGTCAGAGGTTGAGCACGCCTTTGTTTTAAATTTTAGCTCTCTTAAGAGACACATGGTGAATGTTGGCTGTCTCTCATTTACTTAACCAATATTTCATAGAAGTATAGTGCGGTACAGGTACAAGGTACATCTGGGAATACTAAAATGAATCTAGCACTAACCATCCACATTCTCAGGGAGCCAACAATTAGTGAGGGAGCAAAGCATGAAAGCAGTCCAATGGGCTTGAACGTGTTGGGCGTTCTAGTAAAGGTATTTGCAAGTATGCTAGTAGGGAGCACCAAAGAGGATGACATTCTGGCACAATGTCCCAAAGGTTAACTTGGAGTTTTGTAGACATACAAGGAAGAAAAAGGAAGGCAAGTAAAGGAAACATCCATGCAAAGGCGGAGAGATTTGAAACACCATGGCACTTTGTGGAACAACACATAATTCTTCGTGATGGAGGGTGGTGCAGCAAAATTAGGAGCTGGGAATGGATCTTTTTTTTTTTGTATCAAGTATCTTTAAATAATGAAAATGTATTTTTCAGCTAATGGCAAATATATAAAATCTATGACTGAGGAATTTGGAATATCTCTTGAAGTTCACTATAATAGAAATTTGACATATTTGACTCTTAATCTGATTTTGATAGATTTTTAGGTTGGAAATGGATTCTTATTTTTTTAGAAATGAGCCAGTAAGTTTACTTGGCATGCTGGCTCAGTTGATTCTTTCATGAGAGTCTGAAAGACCATCCAAATAGAACAGGAGAAAAATAGTATACCAGGAAGCTGCTTGAAAACCACAAGTTTAGCAGTTGAAAAGTATAATTTAAAATTTTTTTTTGTTAATTTCTTAAGTCTCTGTAAATTCTGATTCCTAATATTTTTAGGAAGCCAGATATTGCATTTTTATAGGGAATGAGGGAAGGTTTTTTTTTTTTTTCTATTCACTTAGATATCAGGCACTGAAAAAAAATTATATAAATATAGGTTGAGTATTTCTAATCTGAAAATTCAAAATCTGAAATGCTCCAAAATCTGAAACTTTTTGAGCACCAACATGATGCTCAAAGGAAATGCTCATTGGAGCATTTCAGATTTTGGATTTTCAGATGAGTGATGTTCAAGCAGTTATGTATATGCAAATATCCCAAAATCTGAAACAATTCAAAATTGAAAACACTCTGGTGCCAATCATTTCAGATAAGGGATATTTCAATCTGTGAAATATTCATTTGAGAGAAGGTAGAAAATGCTGTGTTTTTTTTTTTTTGTTTTTTTTTCTTTTGAGACAGAGTCTTGCTCTGTCACCTCGGGTAGAATGCAGTGGTGTCATTATAGATCACAGCAACCTCAAACTCCTGGGCTCAAGGGATACTCCTGCCTTAGCCTCCTGAGTAGCTGGGACTACAGGCATGCACCATGATGCCTGTCTAATTTTTCTATATTTAGTACAGATGGGAGTCTCACTCTTGCTCAGGCTGGTCTCGAACTCCTGAGCTCAAGCAGTCTTCCTTCCTTGGCCTCACAGATTGCTAGGATTATAGGCACTCTGCATATAGGCACAGGCACTGCACCTGGCCCCAATACTGTTTATTTTTAAAACTTGAAATTTTTCTGCAGTGTCACTTGGAGATAATCTTGAAGAAGTTACTTAGAGAAGTTTTAGTCTGATGGTTGTTTTTGTTGATTTGTTTTTTTTGTTTTGTTTTGTTATCAACAAAAGAAGTACAGAAATGCAAAATGTAAAAGTCTCATGTCCTTGCCCAATTCATCCCATCTCGCTCCCTGAAGTTAAACATTTCAGGTAAGATGGACAAATGGAAGAAATGATATTATACATATATTTCTATGCTTTTTAAAAAGCACAAATGGAATCATATTTTGAATACTCTTCTTCAATTTGGTTTTTAATTTAATATTAAATATTGAACCAATTTTGAACTAAAGTGTATCAAGACTTCCACTTCAGGTCAAGATGGAGTATCCAGGACAGAATTTAACCTCTTACTGAAGCAGCTATAAAATGGACAAAATATATGAATCAGTGGCACTGAAGACATGGGACATCAGGCAGTGAAGGACAGTGATCTCTGAATGACAGAACAATTGAGATGAACTCTGTGATTGTCCCAACTTACCGCCTTGGGAAAGTTTTGGGATCATGATTCAGGTTAGGGGAACTGAGGCAGAGCCTGGCAGTCTTCCTGAGTTGAGGAAAAGGATGAGGACACCAGAGATGCCCAGGTGGCTAGAGTTTGCAGGGCAGAGTACCTGAGAAGAGAGAAGTCTAGACATGTGGAGATCAGATAAACACAGGTATATGAGAAACCACCTGACACTTGGGCAAGAACCACTTGCAAGGACTAGAGGGAAGAGTGCTCAGAACTCATGCAGGGCCTAGAATACTGCCTATTCCCAAAGCCAGGCTGGAAAATCTCAGAACAATAAAGACTGGAAAACCTGGCTCCAGTACTAAACAGGATCTAACTTGAGTAGTAGGGAAAACTATCCCTAGGCTAAAACCAGTCCTGGTCCTACTAAACAGAAGTTAAAGGCAAGGCATGAAAGGATCATACTTTTTCCAAGTAACTTAACAGCATTCCTCAGCAAAAGCTCAACAATATTTACAAAAATATAAAAGTGTCTGGCATCTAATACAAGATTAAGTATACAAAGAAACAGGAAAGTACAACCCTTGATGAGAAGAAAGGTCAATCAGAAATGACAGAGTTGGCCGGGCGCGGTGGCTCATGCCTGTAATCCTAGCTCTTGGGAGGCCGAGGCGGGCGGATTGCTCAAGGTCAGGAGTTCAAAACCAGCCTGAGCAAGAGCGAGACCCCGTCTCTACTATAAATAGAAAGAAATTAATTGGCCAACTGATATATATAGAAAAAATTAGCCGGGCATGGTGGCACATGCCTGTAGTCCCAGCTACTCGGGAGGCTGAGGCAGTAGGATCGCTTGAGCCCAGGAGATTGAGGTTGCTGTGAGCTAGGACGCCACGGCACTCACTCTAGCCTGGGCAACAAAGCAAGACTCTGTCTCAAAAAAAAAAAAAAAAAAGAAATGACAGAGTTGATAGAATTAGTAGATAAGGATATTAAAACAGTTCCGATTGACTGCATTCCGTGTGATCAAGAAGCTAGAGAGGAAAGATGGAAAATGCTAAGTTGGGAAAAGGAAGAGATTTTTACAAGACCCAGATCAAACTTCCGGAGACAAAAACTATAGTGCCTGAGATGAAGAATGCACTGAATGAAATTAAGGCAGAATAGACACTTCAGAAAAAAATATTAGTGAACCTAAAGACATAGCAATAGAAACCTTCCCAAAACAAAATAGAGATAAAAAGATTGCAAAAGACAAACAGAGCACCCATGAACTGTGAAATAGTTGAAGTCTGTGAAGGAGAAGGGAGTGAAACGGGAACAGAAAAAAAATTGAGGAAATGATGGCTGAAATGTTTCCAAATTTGATAAAAACTAAAAGCCTACAGATCCAAGAAGCTCAACGAAGGCCAAGAACAAGAAGCATGAACAAAAGTGCACCAGAAGCCGGGCGCGGTGGCTCACGCCTGTAATCCTAGCACTCTGGGAGGCCGAGGCGGGCGGATTGCTCGAGGTCAGGAGTTCGAAACCAGCCTGAGCAAGAGCGAGACCCTGTCTCTACTATAAATAGAAATTAATTGGCCAACTAATAAATATATAAAATTAGCCGGGCATGGTGGCGCATGCCTGTAGTCCCAGCTACTCGGGAGGCTGAGGCAGCAGGATTGCTTGAGCCCAGGAGTTTGAGGTTGCTGTGAGCTAGGCTGACACCACGGCACTCACTCTAGCCTGGGCAACAAGCGAGACTCTGTCTCAAAAAAAAAAAAAAAAAAAAAAAAAGTGCACCAGGCACATCATAATCATATTGAGTAAAACCAGCACTAGAGAGGAAATCTGAAAGGCAGCTAGAGGAAAAAGATACATTCTGTACAGAAGCATATTTCTCCTAAGAAACCATGCAAATTATAATAGAAGATAATGGAGTACCATCTTTAAAGTACTGACAGGAAAAACATGCCAACCAAGAATTGAAATATCTTTCAAAAATAGAGATGAATTAAATACTTTTTCAAATGTACAAAATCTGAAAGAATTTATCACCAGCAGACCTGTGCTAAAATAAATGTTGAAGGAAGTCCAACAACATTTACTAAGTAATCTGTCTTTTGCCAGTTGATTTTTTTTTTTTTGAGACAGAGTCTTACTCCTTTGCCCTGGGTAGAATGCAGTGGCATCATCACAGCTCACTGTAACATCAAAACTCCTAGGCTCAAGGGATCCTCCTGCCTCAGCCTCTCTAGTAGCTGGGACTACAGACAAGCACCACCATGCCTGGCTAATTTTTTCTATTTTTGGTGGAGACAGGGTCTCGCTCTTGCTCAGGCTGGTCTCAAACTCCTGACCTCAAGCAATCTTCCCACCTTAGCCTCCCAAAATGCTAGGATTATAGGTGTGCCACTGTGCTCCACCTACCAGTTGATTTTAATTGCCTTTGATTGGAATAATTTTCCTAATTAGTTTGTAAGTTAATTTTCAAACATGAAGTCATCCTATATTTGGTTCTGAAGATCCTGTAATTAGAAATTCTAAGCGATAATATCTCCATATATTCTGCACACGGCCACATACAAATGTAGACTTTAATATTTTGCATCTCCTATCTGAAAATATGTTAACATTTATTTAAATTTTGACGTGTCTAGAAATTCTACTGACAATATTTCTAGTGTGCTATGTGAATTTTATATCCCTTATTATTTAAAATAGAAAATAACCCCATACTTGTAAGCCTTAAAATTACCAATTTGTTTTCTTTCCTCTATAGTAATAGTTCTTCAAAATATTCTTATGCACGTAGTGATTTGGGGAACCTTATGTAGGTCTACGCAGTGTGAGATTGTTTGACCATTAGATAGCTGTGATTTGGCTTTTATATTGAAGGACCCAGTTTTTCTCCATCTTTAGACAGAAAGTCAACAAGAGAGAGAGAGTCATAACAAGAATGCTGTGGTAGAGCTCTGCCAGGCCATTGGTATACCTGTCAGCTTGCTTAAGAGAAGAAATGTAATACCACATGTTAAATTGGAACTAACTGATGAGCACACATGTGCATAGAGGGAATTCAAACTCAGTGGAAATCAAAAAGGGGGGATAGGGGAGGACGGGAGGGTCATAAACCTACCTAATGGGTACAGTGAACACTATTTGGGTGATGGGCACACCTGTAGCTGTGACTCAAGCATTTCAAAAGCAATCCATGTAACCTAAAACATTTGTACACCTTTAATATTTTGAAATTTAAAAAAAGAGAGAGAAATGTTCAAGAGAAGCTGATTATAATGTTGTTTATGTTTTGTCTTTCAAAGGCACAGTGGAGCTGCAAGAGAAGGTGTTTACAACCTCTCCAAATCCTTAGCTTTGGAATGGGCCCATAGTGGAGTAAGGATCAATTGTGTTGCCCCTGTAGGTAAACATTCTACATTGAAACCTGCTGGCAAATTGTGCTCTTCTGATTCCATTGGTGGTATTGATAGAGATATTTGTTAATATGCAAATATAGTACAAAAGATTGACTTTAAAACATAGATAAAATCAGAAAGTCTAATTTACATTACAGAAGTATTCTTTGATTTACCGTCAGATTGTCAAGAAGGTAAACTTAAGCCAGTGGTTCTCAATCCTGGCTTAGATATGTTAGAATTATCCATGTAATGTTTAAACAATAGTGATGTGTGAGCTTTACCCCAAACCATGGAGTCTAGGCATTTATATTTTAAAAGCAGCCTAGAAAATTCAAATGCACAGTGAAGGTTGAGAACCACTGCTTTAAGGAGTGAATTTTTTCAGATTTTTAAATGATTTCTTGGTAAATCATTAATCCTTTATTAGGAGAGAGAAACTTAAAAGTCAGAGTTCTAGCAAGGAACTCCCAGTTAAAGTTAGTAGTAAAGAGAAAATTTCTCTGAATCATAATGTAAATGATTGGGGGGCAGAGGAGGAATCATAATATAGCCAACTTCAAAAACTATTATTTTTGTGAAACAAGCTATGGTCTAAGTTTTCTTGGCGTTACATACTGGCCATGTACTCCAAGAAAAACATTAAATGAAATATCTCACTCATCCTGCACAACTCAGCTCGAATGTTACCTCCGTGATCTTTCCTGGTTTTTTGCTGAGAGATACTAATCATCCCTCCATCTGAAACTCTGTAACATCTTTGGGTAGTATTTATAGATCTATGTATATAATATGTATAGATATTGCTATCCATACTACTCAGTGGGAGTTAAGCATGACTGATTTCATGCTTGAAGTTAGTAATCTCATCTCTAACAAAATTGCAGGCACCTGGCCAGAAACTTCATATTTTCCTTCAATCCTCCACAGCTGATAATTACCTTCCACATATTTTACTCAAATATTTATAAAATAAATTAAATATAGTTCCATTCTTAATGTTGACATCTTTCAATACTAGCCTCCAAAAGTTCATATCTTGAAAACCTTTAGTGGTATGTTAATATTATAAGCATAATACTAATTCATGTTTGTTCTCCAGAGATTTTTTTAGGTTAAATGGCCAAACTTTAATACAGTACTACTAGATGATTTCATCTTCTTTAAATAAAAGGTTACAAATTATTTAATTGAAAACCAATATATTGCCCCAGTATCATTTGGAACAATCAACACAACCAGATTTTCTCATTTGACTTTCACTCCTCTTTCCTGCCTTCCTCCCTATAGTAGTTTATTGTAGTTATGAATCCATAACAAATAGCTTTATCCTGTGGTATACAGTTCTTGAGCAATGTTCCTGACTTTATAAGCCCTTGAAAGCTAAATAAAAGAACTCTTAAACAATGAAAATTTTGGTGTATTTATATTGGATTCAGATGTTTTATTTGTGATTTCA
Organism: Microcebus murinus; assembly: GCF_040939455.1. Lineage (NCBI taxonomy): Eukaryota > Metazoa > Chordata > Mammalia > Primates > Cheirogaleidae > Microcebus > Microcebus murinus. Next base: position 86,824,353 of record NC_134111.1, on the reverse strand, counting down.
ATCCAGGTGAAAAGCCAAGAGTATGTTGGATTGTCTAAGTCTCACATAGCCATAGCTCATTTCTCCCTTGTACAACAGAGAAGCCTAAGTGGGATAAAGTAGATGGAGTCCTCTTGTCCAATTGTGTCTGTTTAAGTGCTTCTCTTATTTTCTACTTATATTATTATGCTCTTCAGAAAGCAAGACTTTCTTGAAAAAATTCAGGGCTCAGCTGGTTGTTAAGGGAGAGGAGGTCACAAAATGAACATTCAGATAATGCATTTGTGGGTAGCCGTTGACTGTACTCCTTTGACATATTGAGAAAAACTAATATTAGAACTGTTGACTTTTGTGTTTTAACTTAAGTCACTAATGTTTGATATTGGTCAATAGACTGCCTTAGTATCTTTATAATTAGTATTTAATTTTATGTTTGTTTTTGTTTCTGTTTTATTTTTAAACATAGGGAGTAATTTATTCCCAGACTGCTATGAGCAACTACGGTGATTTGGGACGAGACTTTTTTGAAGGGTACTTTAGGAATATCCCAGCTAAACGAGTTGGTGTTCCTGAGGAGGTAACGTATATTTCTAGCACTGATTGGAATTACTATGCTTTATACTTTGGAAATTTCTAACATTCAGCGTCCTTTTCATGTGGTATAGCTGGCTGATAGAGATTATTTTTCTCACTGCCCCCCAACCATTTCTCCTGTTCTTTCTGGCTCTCAGGAACATCCTGGTTGTGCTTTGACTACTGAGAGCAGTCTTTAATTAGGAGTGAATGTAGTGTGAATTAATAATAGCATATTTTTGTTGTTTCATTATACTTTTCAGCTACATTATTTTATTATATGGCATTTGTTGGTACATAGGACCCTAAGCAAGTTAGACAATTAAGAAAGTTCCATTTGAGATTTCGGTAAAGAGATTTCAGTAAGATTAAAGTCCATAAAAATCAATAGCTTTCCAAAATGCCAGTGAATCAGTCTTAAAAAGTAATTTTTTTAAAAAAGGGATATCTTTTCCATAATAATGAAAACTAAAATACCCAGCAGTAAACTTAGCCCTAAATAAAAAAAGAAATCACCTTCCTACTTAGTGCGATAGGCAGTGTGTCAGTTTCATAAATGAAAAAACAAAACAAAAACTTTTTTACTGAAGAATGGAAGAAAGACCAGTATAAATAGAAACATATTCCTCAATGGGAAGAATCAATTTTATTGAAATTCAGCTTTACCCCATAAAAATTCTAGAATAAAATGTAGTAAAAACAGTTGTGGACATTGGCCTAAGCAAAGAATTTATGATTAAAACCTCAAAAGGAAATATAGGAACAGCAAAAATAAATAAATGGGACTTGATTAAAATAAAAAGTTTCTGCACAGCAAAGGAAATAATCAATAGAGTAAATAGACAACCTACAGAATGGGAGAAAATATTTGCAAACTATACATCTGACAAAGGACTAATATCTAGAATCTACAAAGGACTCAAACAAATCAGCAAGAAAAAAACAAATAACCCCATCAAAAAGTGGGTGAAAGACATGAACACATTTTTTTTTCAAAAGAAGATAGACAAATGGCCAAAAATATATGAAAATATGCTCAACATCACTAATCATCAGGAAATGCAAATTAAAACCACAGAGAGTAGAATGATGGTTATCAGAGGCTGGGAAGGGTAGAGGCGTGAGAGGATAAAGTTGGGATGCTTAATGAGTACAAAAATATATTTAGATAATTAGAATGAACAATATTTGATAGCACAACAAAGTGACTATAATCAAAAAGTTAGGGTATACTTTAAAATAACTAAAAGAGTGAAATTGGAATGTTCCTAATGCAGATAAATGATAAATCTCTGGGTGATGGATACCTCAATTTCCTTGATTTGTTTAATTCACATTGTATGCCTGTATTAAAACACCACATGTACCCTATGAATATATATAAATTTTATATACCTATAATAATGAAAAATAGAAAAATAAAAAATTAGTAGGCTTCCAACACTCTCCATCAAAACTGCTGTGATATCAGGACAACTTCATTTACCACCCTCCCCATTACCTACTGCAAGCCTTCCACACTCTCCATCCACTTGATTCTTCACACTTCATACCTGAGAATCTAAGAAGTCTTCCTTGACCTCTGCCAAATTAAGTCTTCCTATTTTATGCTATCATAATACCACTTATTTTTTCCTCATGGCATCTATCATCACTGCAAATTTACTTTTATTTGTATCATCGGTATTACATTTATTATGATTAATTAGTGGTATCAATCAAGTCACTTAATAACAAATCAATTTAAGAAAAACTTAAAAACAAAAAAGAAATATTTATTAATTCATTTAAAATAGTAGTAATAAAAGCATGATGTGTTAACATACATAACATTTTTAGTTAAAAATAGCTACACTTTCAAAAACAAGAGAAAACAATTGTTTTACATTTATTTTACATTTTTACATATCTTTTTAATAGGCTTACTAGCTCACAGCTGGACTCTCACTTCCACCTCTGCATTTAGTCTGTCGCAATGTCGTTTTGGCAAAAGCATATGAAGTAAATCTGGCTTCATGCAAGTATATAGTTGGAAAAGGAAGGAGCATTTTAATAGCGTTTTTGGATAATTGTGGATGTTCTTCTTTGATATTTAACAAATGGCAGTTTCTTAAAGATTGGCTGCAATGTGAAATCCCATGGCAGTGAACTTTGTGTACTCTGTTACATTAAAATTTTTCTCACACTTTAACTGGATCTTTCACCCAAATGTGATTTTGTAACATCAGGCATTGGTCTTTTAGAAATTATTCGTTCACTGAGTTATGCAGATCTTCTGAATATTGACATACAATCCATTACACAATACTGAAAGATCACATTTGTTAATATCTCCACTGATATTTTCAGAAAAGTCATTGAGTCTCATGGTGACAGGTGCAAGTTTTCCAAAATTCTGATTTTCACTTGAAAGCTCAAATATTAACAACAAATGCTGTCAGTTGTTTTCCTTTGAAGTGGCAGTCTCACTTTGTTTTTGAAAAAACGTGTGCCAAATACCTAAATATGAATAACTATAGTTTGTCAGTAATTCTTTCCAGTAAGAAATGGTATTCATGAAAAAAGTTCAGTTCTGCCTTCAGTGGCACATTCCTTTCCTTGAGACAACAATTACACTTCTCTATGCATCAGAAGAGCTTTATGTGTATATTTCCCATTTCATCACACAGAATAGTAAAAGGATGTGAACTCCATGGTTGAGATTTAATTCACTGAACATTTTTTGCTGCTTCATCAAGGACATTCTAAAGTGAAACTGGCTTTTCCCCCCTCTGGAGTCCTTGCCAGTGAAGAATATGATGACTTGCTAGTGTAATGACTACTAATACAGTTTTGTGTTCCTGCTGTGATTCACGCCAAGACTCCAGCAATTTCTCCCATCACTTCCCATGTCTATTGACATTGGTACCATCAGTACCAATGTCAATAGACACAGTGAAAAAGACAAATAAGAACTTAGTATTTTTGACCTTGCAAATCCCCTGAAAAGATCTTGGGGACAACCTAGCATTTGGCCTACTTGGCTTTGTCAGCTGCTGATGTAAGCAGTTCCTGCAAAGAGTTTGGTTGTGACAGGCAGGAGACAGAATGGTGAGATCAGAATCAGGAGAGAGTTTTGGCCCCTGCCTGATGTGCCCCAGAGTCTGTAGGTGGGCAGAGCTTCCACACCAGGCTATTGGCTGCCTACTTAGGAGTGAGTTGCCTTCTCTGAAGTGACAGCCCCTGGAGAGAGAGTCAGGAGGGTCAGAATGTAGCTGTGGTTTCAAAAAGAACTGCCTGGGTTCAAGGTTCAAGTCCACTGAGTATAGTTTAATGAATGCCTAATCTATGGGTGAAACACTGTATTAGGAGCTGAGTGATGCAAAATCTCATTTGGGGGTAAGGGCTACATTAAGATTCCTTCATTCTGCAAACATTTGTTTAGTGCTTATTTTATGCTAAACACTGTCTCTTGACAGTGTTAGCATAAACACCACTCAATATTTGAAACAAAATTCAGCACAAAGCTGAATTTATTGCATGTTTACATGAGGAGGAGGTGTGGCTGGTCAGGCATAGTCTTCTCTAAGAAGAGCTGACTACGGATCTTTTTTGTTTTCTGGGAGGGTGTGTGGTTTACTGGGATTTGCAGGCTATTGGAGGTCGTGGTTATTTGGGTGAGATGGTGGCTGTTGGGCTGGTGTTTCAGAAATGAGCTGATTGGAGTGAGTGTCTTCCTGCCTGGCCGACTTTAACAAAACGTTCTCACAGGGTGAGTTGTTACTGATCGATTAAATAGGTTTAAACCGGCTTTGATGATTACTTTTTTCTTTTTCCCAACGATTACACTGCTTGCTAACCCGCTACCCAGTTCCAGGTTTTCCATAGCAACCCCTGTTTTCTTATGTCAGTTACACCTGCCCTTTTATGTCAATTCTGCTACACCTTAGGGATGGTAGAGTCATTAATTCTGATGGGGCTAAACAACCCTAGTGGAGAACTGAGTGGACACATAGGGCCACCTGGGCAGGGTACACTGAAATCGCATCAATTGCGTGTCAATAGCCATATTTGCTCTCTACAGCTGACCATGGTGCACTGTGGGAAGACGGCAATCTGATTAAAGAAAATCCTACTGAAGTGTGGGTGAATAATGGTTGCTCTTTGTCCTTGCATTTACATTTTATTTTATTTTTTTACATCTTCTACAATTTCTTTTCTCAGTATTTCATAGTTCTCCCTATATATGCCTCTCACCTCCTTTGTTAAATGTATTCCTAAATATTTAATTTTATTTTCTTTTTTTTTTGAAATTTTAATTTTTAAGATTTTTTTTTTTTTTTTTTTTTTTTTTTTGAGACAGAGTCTCACTTTGTTGCCTAGGCTAGAGTGAGTGCTGTGGCATCAGCCTAGCTCACAGCAACCTCAAACCCCTGGGCTCAGGCAATCCTTCTGCCTCAGCCTCCCAAGTGGCTGGGACTACAGGCATGCGCCACCATGCCTGGCTAATTTTTTCTATATATATTATTTGGCCAATTAATTTCTTTCTATTTTTAGTAGAGACGGGGTCTCGCTCTTGCTCAGGCTGGTTTCGAACTCCTGACCTCGAGCAATCCGCCCACCTCGGCCTCCCAGAGAGCTAGGATTACAGGCGTGAGCCACCGCGCCTGGCCTAAAATTTTTTTTATTTTAGCGTATTATGGGGGTACAAGTGTTAAGGTTACATATATTGCTCATGCCCCCCCCCCCGCCTCGAGTAAGAGCTTCAAGCGTGTCCATCCCCCAAACGTTGCACATCTTACTCATTGTGGTTGTATATACCCATCCCCTCCTCTCCCCTCCCACCCTCCCGACACCCTTGATGGCTACTTTTTACCATGGCTTGGTACAATCTGCCTTTTCCTAACAATGTGGGGATTTTTAAATTATTAGTTCCATACTAGGTCTGTCTAATAGAAATATAATAATAGCCACTGATGTAATTTTAAACTTTCTAGGAGCCACATTAAGAAAAGTAAAAAGAGGTGAAATTAATTTTAATAATATATTTGACTTAACCCAATATATCCAAAACATCACCATTTCAACATGTAATCAACATAAAAATTATAAATAAGATATTTTACATTCTTTTTGCCATACTAAGTCTTTTGAATCTGGTGTGTGTACACTCACAGCACATCTCAATTTGGACCAGCTGTGCTGGAAGTGTTTTAGTAGACTCGTGTGGCTAGTGGCCTCATTTAAGTGCTGTTTTCTGCAATCTACCTGGGAGGAGGCTGTGGGTGCCCTCCAGGTTCTCAGAGTCTCAAAGACCCAAAGTCCTATAAACACAAATGTAAGCACTTTTAATAGGGCCAGGACTGGGATGAGGCTAGCAAGGTGTGGGTACAAAATTTAAGGACGTGCTCACCCTTAGGGGTGACTGCATACCTGAGAGTGAAAACTTCCTTAACTCTTGCACCCTGGGCACCTCATTTGCTTCACCCCAATCCTGGCTCTGCCTGGCGGCCTTTTAAAATTGCAGATTCTAGGGCTCCATCCCAGATTTTACAATTCCTATGATCCTAGAAGGATCTAGAAATCTAGAGTTTCAGTAAGCTTCCCTAGGGATTCTAATGCAGGTGTTTAGGAAATTCCCATCACCCTTTGGGAAATTCTGCTTCTGCCAACAGCCTCAGATAAGAGTTCCTTTACAGTTAGTGAAATAGTTTCTTTCTGCTTGGTTTTGGGAGTAGATGTTGCTGAACTCATCAGTTCAGTATCTGAATTTTTAGGGGATGCAGTAGTTCCTCTTGTAGAGACCTCTTATAGAGTGTGTTGCTGGACTTTTGGCCTGACAGGAGCAGAGACTGAACAAACCAGAATGCCGATTTATTGCTACACAGACACGTTGACCATTTCATAAAAGGCATGTGGTCGTGATGGAAAATGGGGTTGTGGTGGGCAATGAAAGATGTGGAAGGAACTGAATAGTTTGAAATGGGAAAGCAGAAATGAAGCACTGAGCTCACTTTTGGCTTGGCTTCTTCACATGCTATAGCTTGTCCGACACAATCTAAGGCTCCTTCATGTCTTGCCACCTTTTCCCTATTCACTTACCTGATGTCAATGATGCTCAGGTACACAAAGGATGTTGTGTCAGATTACGGTGCACGCACACTGTGGGATTCATGTCACGATCATGTGCTTTGAGATGTGCTTATTAGGGAATGCGAAACAGCTACAGGTGGGGAGGATTTGCTTTTATGTATGCATGTGTGGGTCTCTGCTTCCAGATCTCCCCCCTGGTGTGCTTCCTGTTGTCTCCTGCAGCTTCCTTTATCACTGGACAGTTGGTGGATGTGGATGGGGGCCAGTCTCTCTACAGTCATTCATATGAGATACCAGGTGAGCAATGAAGGAAGGTCACTGGCTCTATGCTTTTTCATGTTCAGGTGTTCAAAATTTCTTAAGTAGTTTCTGTTACAGAACATCAAAATGTGCAAAATGCTTTTATATTCATGATATGATTTTTTAAAAGAAATGTTCCTAATCACAGAAAATATCTAAATATCTCTATTATAGAACTTAGCTTTGTATAGCTAAAAAGTTTTTATGCATGTATAGGTTGGTAGAATTTGAACCCTGGAAAATATTCTCAGTATGACTATATATGTATATAAGAAGGAGATAGAAACGAGGCAAGAGGCTGCTACATTTTTACGGTTTAATTCATTTTTATTCCTCTAAAAAGTGGCTTACATATCTGAGCAGAAGAATCAGACCTACTAGATGGGGAGGGGAGGCACGGTGCTATTTTGTACTCTCTTTGGGATATATATTGAAATAAACCACATGAAATTGTTGTATTTATCATTTTTATGTGCAAAAACCAGTAGTTTTCTAAGTTCCAACAGATACTGATATTACAGACAAATGTCAGTGTGTGAGTGCATGTGTATGTATCTCATGACTAGACCATAGAACTTTGAGGTTGGAAGGGTCCTAAAAAATCAGATAGTCCAATATCCTAATTTTATAAATGATAAAACAATCCACAGAAGTAAAAATGTATGTCCAAACTAAAAACTCTGTATCATTCTAAGAATGTGGAAAAAGTTATAAAATATAAATGTATTTGATCTTCTCTTGCTAAAGATAATTGATTAAGTGGCTACTAGCAAACTGACATAAGATTTATGCAACCCAGGTGTATTTGAATTTCTTATCAGGAACTGAGGTTCAACCTACAGGTTTAAGACCTTTTTTTGCATTAATAACTGATGGCTATATCTGAGAAGGGGGAAAACCTCCAGCTGTTTACTCTCTGCTCTCCCACCACAACCACCATCAGCACAGAAAACTTCTGTGACCAAATATGTGGGGATTCTTCCCCACACACTAAGCAAACAGCAGTTCTGCAGCAGATACCAGCTGGGTGTCTCCTAATTCATCTGTGACACTATCTATCAATACCTGGAGGTAGCATCAGGTCTCACAGGTGAGGGCTCTGTCTCACAAGAACTTACCCCCTCAGACACCCGTCACAAGTCTGGGCCTCTGGAACTTCTGACCCACCAACTTCAAGCTGGGGTTCCCACAACTCCCTGTTTGGGTTCCATTCATTGCCCAGAGCAGGTCACAGAACTCAGGGAGACACTTAGGTTTACCGGTTTATTATAAAGCATATACAAAGGATACAGATGAAGAGGTGCATGGAGCAAGGCATGTGAGAAGGGCACGGAGCTTCCATGCCCCCCCAGCTCAGCACCCTCCAGTAATCTCCGTGTGTTTAGCTATCTGGAAGCTCTTGGCACCCAGTCCTCTTGGATTTTTATGGAGGCGTCATTACATAGGCACAATTGATTAAATAAACCACTGGCCATTGTTAATCAACTTAACCTTCATCCCTTCTCCCCTTCCTGGAGGTAGGGGGGATGAAGTCCCAACCCTCTAATTGTACCTTGGTCTATCTGGTCACCGGCTACAGAGAGGCTGCCAGCCATCAGTCAATCATTAGCATACAAAAATACCTTACTTTGGAGAGTCTTAAGGGTTTTAGGAGTTGTATGCCACCAAACAGGGTCAAAGACCAAATATATATTTTATAATATCACAGTAGAACTTTAATTTTATTTATTCTCCCCCCCCCATCTATAGTTTTTTACTAATAACATCAATGTGGTGATTTGCATAAGATACTACAGTTTTAAGGATCTCAGTTGGAGAGATAGGAATGCCTACATGGCTATGGATTATGGTTTTCTGAAAGCATTCAAAGCAGGGGGTGGGAGGAGAGAACCTTTCCACTTCCCCTACTAGTAGAGTTGAATCAGTATTTGTTATGGTGGGTTGTATTGGGTTTTCTTTAGAAAGGGAAAGAAATTCCAAAGTCTGCTTCACCAGGCTTCCAGTGAAATGATTTTCTTTGTACTTCTAATGTTTTTTTTTTTATCAGTATAAAAATATATATTTTTTAACTTTTTGAGGAAAGCAACTACATCTATCTTTTAAGAATATGCCCCCCTCCCCAATAATAGGTGGGCATATTCAACCTTTCAACATGGTATTTTCTTTAAGATTACCAGGTCCAAAGCAAGAGTGCCTGGGATGGAAACCTGGCTCTACCCTTGTTAACTGTATGATCCTGGAAAGTTAAATTCTATAAACCCCCCTTTTCTATAATGTGGGGACACATAATAGTATTTATATCATAGAGCTGTTGGGAGGATTAAATTAGATAATGCACATTTAAAGCCCTGTGTCAAATAGGATGCTTGTAGTCCCAGCTGAAACTGGCCTCACCAATAAAGGAATGCACTGGCTCACATAATTGAAAAATAGGTTTTCTCTGTAGCTTAGTGATTTTCCCCTCTTGCCTCTGTTTTTGTTTCCACAATGTTGGCTTTATCTTAAGGCTGGCTCTTCTGGTTGCAGGATGGATGCTTGCTGTTCCTAAGGCCGCATCCTTCTTTGTTCCAGCTAGACAGAGGGAGAGAAAGAGATGAAGGACTTGTTCCAGAAATTCTAATGAAATTCTGAGATCCACTCTGTTTTAGACCAGGTTATGCAAATGTCCATCCTCAACTAATAACCACAGCCAGGAAACGTAGTGCACTGACCAACTTAACTCAGCTTGCATGCCCCAGCCCTGGGGCTAGGCTTCCCCAGAAACTTGGATTTTCAAATGGAAACAGAGGCTGTTGGAAGGAGGAGATGGGGGACCGAATGGTGAGGAGGCCACTTTCAGTGCCTGGTACAAAGTAAGCACTTTATTTTAAAATTATTGTTAAGGAGACACTATTGAATATCTATAGTATGCCAAGCACTGTACTTACAGTGTCATTTTTAACCCTTACAATTTTAAAAGGTAGATAGATGTTGTCAGATCCTTTAATAGAGGAGAAAACTGAGGCTCAGGAAAAGTAATGTCCCCAAATTCAAGGAAGCTAGTGAATGGCAGACCTGGGATTCAAATCCAGGTCTTCTGTCAAACAATTGTCCAAAGGATGTCTTTTTGGGGTGCTGAGAAAATGGGTGAACCAGGGACAATACAAGTGGGTTTGGTGGGAACTAAGAGGACAAAATGAGGGTAACAGATGTGCAAGTGACATAGGCTCTCCACTTACTTAACAGATCATGACAACTGGCCAGACGGCCCAGGAGACCTCACTGTTGTCAAAAGGATGAAGGAGTCTTTTAAGCTCAGAGCTAAGCTCTAAGCTGAGGAACCAGGAGGTGTTCTTTATCCCTGAGTGCCTTACGTCTTGAGAATGCACTTCTGTACTTTTTAAGAGCTTATAATTTGTATGGAAGAAAATTTTTGCTTTTTTAATGTTACAATGATATCTAGGCAAAAATTATTCCTGAAATAAATGGACTTTATGTCTCAACCAGTGTCTTTATAACCTACGATTTAAAAAAAATTATAAGTAACGGAAGTGAACATATTTAAATGATTTTACTTTTAATTTCTAAAAAAGGTATTTGAAAAATGAAATAATTTGAAATCAATAATAATTAAAGAGATCATGAGCTCCCAGAAGGTTTTATTATTTAATTGTAAAGGTAGAAAATAAATCTAAATTGTGGCATAATTGTGATTATTACAACTAGGATTATACAGTGATTTCCCTTTGGTGGAAAATAGTTTTGGATCAATAAAGCCTTATGGTAATTGTTGATGTGTAATTTGTTTTGTTCATGAAGTCAAATTTGTATAACCTCTCTTAAAGCAAAAAAAAAAAAAATAAAGCTATCTGTTGTGGGTTTTAAAATTTTTTTGCAGTGCTTGATTTGTGTCTTTATTTCCTATGCAAAAGTATTCCTTTTTCCTCCATGTATCTCCTTTTGTATGCAAAAACAATTAAAATTAAATTTTATGCAAATATATTGGGGTTCAGTATTCTGCCTTCATTTGATTCTGACAGTTAAACCCTTATTTATGAAATACCATTAACAAATTGCATGTGTTCATTCTTTGACTTGATCAATTGAGCGTCTTTTAAATGACTGAGAGAGAAGTAGCTATTTCCCCTTTCCTGATCGTGACACTCACGTAAAGTCTCCACAATGTTGACATCTGTATGTTTCTGATTTAGACATGGAGCCTGCCCTGCATAGCACTAAACTTAGCTACAACTCCATATTAGAAGTTCTTAAACTGTCACTGGGCAGTGATCATTATCTGTATTCTAGAATTGTAAGTCTAGGCTCTGAGACTTTTGTATACATCATAACAGTGTCTCGTCAATAATATTCTTGTGTTACTACACTTAGTAAATTTTGCTATCGAGTGACTATTCCTGAATAGGCTTAATCATTCACACAGCTCATTATTTTGAGATTCTACTATGTGCTCATCATTATGCTAGGAATCAGACATGCAATGGTGACAAAAAAAAAAAATACACATGGATCTTGCTCTCATTGATTTTAAAATCCAGAGTGAGAGAGCATGCACACGTGTGTGGGCCAACCATGAATCAAACCACACCCATAAATTTAAAATTCCCAAATGTGCTAAGTGCCACAAAGGATAAGGCCATGGTGCCAAAGGTGAATAATAGGAAGAAAAAGACATCTGGAGGAAAACAAAACGATTCTATAATTACTCGTGCTAAAAGAGTCTGTTGATAAAGATGACCCTTGTGGATGCTATCCCTCACCCACACAGTGATCTTTTGGTCCGTGGCTTGTGTCAGTTCGGGGCCTCTGAGAAGCAGATGCCAAGATGTCATAAGATGTGCACGAGACTCACTGGGGAATATGCCCGTGGAGGGGAAGGCAAGGAGCCTGGGATGGCACCAGTGGCCTTTGGACTGTGCTGCAAGGCCGACACCAGTAAAAGGGGGGAGGGAGGATTGGGCAAAAAGCTTCTCAGGCTTCGCAGGCCAGGGTTGCTGTCTGTGTGCGGTCACAGAGTGGCCCAAGGGAGTGCCCGGAGGTACTCAGCGGGTCACCTGGGTTCCACTTGTGTTCCTCCTTGTCCCACTATGTAAAAGTGGCCCTATCTCCTCCTGCTGGTGCCTCGACAAAGGGAGTCCAGAGTGTCCTGGCATCAGTCATAGTTTGTAGCTATGGGACTTTGCCGTGCCCCCTGGCAATAGTCGCCTGCCCTCCTTGGGACCAGATTTCCAGTGCTGCTGTTCCTTGGAATCCCACAGTGGATCACTGGGAGTGATGGAAAGTTGGGCTACTCCTGGTTTCACCCATTGGTTCCCAGACATGTTCCTAAACCTACTGGGGACATGCATCCTGAAAAATGGTGCTCCATCCTGGCCCCTCAGCTGTGCGTGTGGATGTGATACAAGCAGTGGTTCCACCCTCAGGGACCCGCCTCGCGTCTCCTTCACCGGGAAGTGGGTTACCTGGTTGGATGCCATGTCGCATGGGATTCCTGCCTATGGACCAGGCTTTCTATAAGCCCCCAGGCAGTGGAGGTGTCCGAGTCCCTGTGGGCAGAAAAGGCAAAATCTTACCTGAAATAGGTGTCTGTTGCTATGAAGAGTAACACAGATACCACACAACAATCCAAACAGGGAAAATTTCATATAAAGCATTATTACCTGTTACAGGGGATTGGAGTGATGAGGGTGAGGCTAGCAGGAAGTGAAGAGAACTTTAAAGAATGTGAGAATAGCAGGTGTTGGGAGCAGCCGGCACTTCTGAAGAGCCCAAGGAAGAGCTGTCCCCAGCGCCCCGGGGGCTGACACCCAGACCTAGTCAGGAAGCCATGGCTGTGGCTCACTGGATGGCAGAGAAGGCACTGTGGTGCTCTGTTGGTGGAACTTCCTAGAAACCTGCCCTCGAGGGTGCTGGGGAGAACTGCACAGGGAGACGGCTCACCAGAGACCCCTGCTGTGAAACTCCCTGAGGGAAGGGCCAGGCAGCTGGTTTGGGAGGGGCCAGCGCTGCACTGGCAGGAGGCAAAGACCTCCTCCTCCTGCGACATCTCTCCATCGCCCTCTACTGACCAAGCCTCAGTACCCACTGGCCCAGGGAAACCTAGCATTCTTGGGAGGCTGAGGCGGGCGGACTGCTCAAGGTCAGGAGTTCGAAACCAGCCTGAGCAAGAGCAAGACCCCATCTCTACTATAAATAGAAAGAAATTAATTGGTCAACTAATATATATAGGAAAAAATAGCCAAGCATGGTGGCACATGCCTGTAGTCCCAGCTACTCGGGAGGCTGAGGCAGTAGAATTGCTTGAGCCCAGGAGTTTGAGGTTGCTGTGAGCTAGGCTGATGCCATGGCACTCACTCTAGCCTGGGCAACAAAGCGAGACTCTGTCTCAAAAACAAAAACAAACAAACAAAAAAAACCTATAATACAGGAATACTCTGAGATCATATTCAAGAAAGGTTTGCTAGATCAAAAGCTGGTGTTTATTTGGCCCTTGTTTTTAGATAGCCCAGATCTCTAGGACATTTTGAATCTCATCTTGTGGACCATACTGATTTGTGTGGTAACCAAGGCCCTCTGTTGGTTAATGCCAGCTTGCAAGTGGCCGGGGCTGGGTCAGGTGAGAGGCACGCCTGCACTCTGCCTGGTGCGAGTTGGATTGTCAGGACCTGCCAAGTCCTGGTGCCGTTAGCATCCGCACTGCCTTCCTGATGGTCTCCTCACTCCTCTGGTCTAGGTAGGCCTGCCACCTGTCCCCATTGGTAGCCTCCAAACGTGCTTTCCTTGATGTTGTTAGTTCCCTAAAAGGAACTGACACTTCCTTCTTGAAACCCCCTTCTAGACTGAGGGCCACCCTTTGCTGAGGTTACTAACCTTTCTGCTTACTGCTTCCTTGCATCCTGTCTGTGCTTTTTTTTTGTCCTTTTCTATTTGTTCCTTCAGAGCTCTTGTTGGACTCTCTTTCCACGAGTTACAGACTTTAGAGTCCACTGGAGTCCAACTGCCTGGGTTCGAATCCCAGCTTCTATCACTTACTTGCTCTGTGAGGCCTTTGAGACAGCTAAGGAATTTGAATACAGAATTACTGGTTGTTTTGTTAGATGTGATAATGCCATGACATTTATTATTATTTTGATGTCCTTCCCCATCATAGAAGAAATGTTGATGTCTGGGATTTACTTTAAAATATTCCAGCTTAAAACAAATGGAGGAGGGGCTGGGGTAGGTGAAGGGAGATGTGCAGCTTGGTAGTGATTGTTTAAGCTGGTGATAGATAACGTGTTATATGGTTGATTCTACTGTTCTCTCTACCTTTGGGTAAGTTTAGAAATTCCTGTAACAAAAAGCGTAAAATGAAAATGGGCTCATTAATTACTTGGATAGGGATAACATAGGAAAGAGTTAGCTGGTATGTACATAGCTTTATATACATGTAATGGTTATTGGGGTGGAACAGGAGGGAGTTTGCATGAGCCTGTAGTGGTTTATGGGGATTCATGAGTGTGGTGGAGGGCCTAGAGGGCCAGATCCCAAATGGAATACGGATTTGGTGGTGCAGAACTATTGCCTCTTGACCTGGAGAGACTCCACGTGCCCCAGGCTGAATTAGTCAGCATTACCAGTAGGACAGCTGCGTAAACAGAGTCCAATTATTTGGCAGTGATGATGTACCTGAGTTCTTATGCTTTGACCAGGGAAGTTATATTCAGTTGGTAATTTGGAAAAAACTCAAACAAATCAGCAAATTAAAAACAATATTCTTTGTTTGAATATTTTGGCCCATTTGGCTTCTATTTTTCATTTGCTGAGACTGAGTCACAAGTTTAGTCAGAGTTTGTAGTTCTAAGTATGACTCAACAGAGTCAGCTTTTTCAAATGGGAATAATTATCATGGACTTAAATAGCAAAGATTTTAAAAAGAGTCCTTTCTGTAAGTGATTCAGAGTAGATGTAAGTCAGAATTTCTTACCCTGTAGTTTTAACCTTTTGGGTAGGGGATGTATATAGATATTAAACTGATAAGAAGAGATACTACACTTGATCTTAGCCAAAAGGCTGAGAAGCAATTAATTTTAACATTTTGGAATAAAAGCTGTATACCATGGGTTATTTTGTTGGATTTCTTTGGCTTCCTGCTCTCAGAGGAACTAAAAAGAGAGGAATAGCCTATTCCTGGTTTTACTGAAGCCCTTTAACAATCCTTGGTGGTTTTATAGTAAAAGCTGAAGAGAAGGGCAAAGATCTTACAACAGGTGTCTCTATGGCAGATGAAACTCCCTGGGAGACTTACCTGGCATCGAATTTGGGTTTGGGATTAATGGGATTGATTATGGAGGGCACGGAGGTTGGTATGGATATTAGAGGAATTGGGGAGAGTGGATATCTTTACCCAGTTTTTTCTAATTAGTTGTTACCGTTTTACTTGGAGGAATGAAACTCAAGACAGAGATTTCAGTGAGATACAGAGTAGACATTTTGATGAACAGGCAAAGTTAGTGTGTGTGTATGTGTGTGTGTGTGTGTGTGTGTGTGTGTGTGTGTGTGTGTGTGTGAGGGAGAGAGAGAGAAAGAGAGAATGGGCCTCATGGTGGGCTTGTGTGTTCAAATTGGAGAGCAGAAATAAATTGCCCACAAAGTCAAACTGCAGAATCAAAATATGATGGATAACAATAGCTTGCATTTATTAAGTGATTACTATATGCCAGACACTGCTAAGCACTTTGCATGTATTATCTCAGTTGAACCTTACAAAAACCTTGTGAGGTAGGTTCCAATATTACCAGCATTTTATAATTGAGGAAACTGGCACAAACAGGTCAGGTAACTTGTTCAAGATTGCAGATGGCAAAAGTGGATTGGAACTAAAGGAGTTTCTCTTCAGAGCCTGTGACCACTGCAATATAGTGAGAGAGACAGACTAGTATCCAGGTACTGGGTAGTTAAAAACATTTAATGGAACTTTTCAAATACACCCTGGCGTAAAGAGAATAGTGTAATAGTTCCCATCACCCAGCTTTGACGATTATCCATATTTTTCTAGATTTTGTTTGTCTAGTTCTCCCACTTGATCTGTCTTTAGACCAAATTCTAAAATTTTAACCTTCTTTAACCTTTTAATTTGTCATTGCATAGCAAGTAGTAATTTTAATGTGATTGACAATATTAACGTGAACACAAAAATGTGGCTGTCCACGGGAGATTGAGTCGCCATGGTAGCATGCAAACGCCTATGTGGCCACCATTAGCATGTGCACCTACCACAGCCATGAGAGACACGCCCATCCACATGCTACAAATGTTTGGTTTGCTTGGCATATACATCCCTCTTTTTAGAAGGATGCTTCAGGCTCTCAGAAGTGAATTCATTAAACCATTTCCCTTTTCTCTGAATGCATGTCAAAAAGAAATCTAAAGTTTTGATTTGCAGGGCAGCTTTGCCTGAAGGAAAATACTGGGCTGGCTTGGCCTATAGGCATTTTCAGCTAGTTTGGGAGCTTTGTGTCAGTCTAGAGCATGTATTGCAGTTTCTGGGGAGCTTGTGAGCATGACTTAGCATCCTTGAATTTTGAAAACTGTAGAGAGTGGAATACCAAGTTTGAGTTTCCAGTCTACAAGCCCACAGGCCAGGCCGGAGGCAGTGGGAGTTTGTTGCATCTCCTGCCTGGTCTTTATCAATTTGCCTTTGCTGCCCTAACTCAGCAGCCTCAATGCTTCTTTGCATCCCCTTCCAACAAGCTGCTTTCATCCTTGTATTTTAAAGAGAAATTATTTATTAAGAATGTATTAATAACATGTCCTTTTTTTTTTTTTTTTTTTTTTTTTTGAGACAGAGTCTCACTTTGTTGCCCAGGCTAGAGTGAGTGCCGTGGCGTCAGCCTAGCTCACAGCAACCTCAAACTCCTGGGCTCGAGTGATCCTTCTGCCTCAGCCTCCCAGGTAGCTGGGACTACAGGCATGCGCCACCATGCCCGGCTAATTTTTTATATATATATCAGTTGGCCAATTAATTTCTTTCTATTTATAGTAGAGACGGGGTCTCGCTCTTGCTCAGGCTGGTTTTGAACTCCTGACCTTGAGCAATCCGCCCGCCTCGGCCTCCCAAGAGCTAGGATTGCAGGCGTGAGCCACAGCGCCCGGCCTAACATGTCCTTTTGATTATACTAGTATTTATATTGAATTGCTATTTGTAAGTGCTCTGATCACAAATTTGCATAGGTTGATTGGTCTGCACTTAGTTCTATATTCCAGTGGGGGAAAAATATCAGAACTGTGTGTCTCTCTCTTTTTCTCTCTCTGATGGATAGAAAGATAGATCCATATTTTTTTCATTGTTTAAATTGTGGTATAATTAATATAAGATTTGCCATTTAAACTATTTTTAAGTGTATGATCCTTATTGTAACTATAGACAACCCTAAAGTAGAATTCTGGTTTCTCAAATAGCAGGATAAATTCAAATATGCATTACCTTAATGTTATCTAAACTCCAATTCCCAAAATTCAAGTATGTTTGAGAAAATATCTAGAGTATATTAAGATAAAATAGAACTCGATACACAGTTACTGGAAAAATGTCAGATATGTCTAGAAAGACCAAATGGAAACTCTGCTGGGTACTAGGGGTGGAATGGTGTTGGCAGATCATTATTTATTTAAATATAGTTTGATTCACATAATTTTTAGCTTCTAATAAATATGTTCACACTATTATTTTGTCTTTCTGTCATCAAACACCAAACACATTAAAGCAAAATATTCATATGCGATTCTTCAGATTTTACCTATAAGAGATGAATAATTTTCATCAAGTATTTCTTAACTGATTGTTTGGGGTGTGCTTTTTTTTTTAGACAGGGTCTTGCTTTGTCACCTGGGCTAGAGTGCAGTGGCGTGATCGTAGCTCAGTGCAGCCTCAAACTCCTAGGCTTTAGCCACCTTCCCAGCTCAGCCTTCTGAGTAGCTAAGACTACGGGCACAAATCACCACATTCAGATGATTTTTAAAAACTTTTTGTAGAGACAGGATCTATGTTGCTGAGGCTAGTCTCAAACTCCTGGCTTTAAGTGATATCCCTGCCTCAGTCTCCCAAAGTTCTCAGATTACAGGCATTAACTAGCACACGTGGCTAGAAGCTTGATTTTCAATACAAATAGTTCTACCTGACTTGTCTTGTGCAATCTAAGTTTACTAAGGGCAGAGTAAACAATATTTTAATAATTTCTCAAAATTAAGGCCCCTATGTAGAAGGTTAAATGTCCTGGGGAAGAGGTTTTTGTATTTGGTTTTTTGTGTTTTTTTAACCCCATTTAATTCAGGTGAAATTGACATAACATAAATTAACCATTTTTAAGTGAATGATCCAGTGGCATTTAGTACATTCACAATGCCATGCAATCATCATCTCTGTCTAGTTCCAACGTATTTCCAGCACCCCATAAGGAAACCCCATATACGTTAAGCAATTGCTCCTCCCATTCCCCAGGCCCCCCAGCTCTAGCAAACACCAGTTGGCATGATGTCTCTTTCTATGGATATCTTATGTAAACTGAACGATATAATATGTGACCTTTTGTGTCTGGCTTTTTCACCTACCATGATGTCTCTGAAGTTCATCTACAGTATCAGTACTCCTAGGGAGGAGTTTTTAATCATTTTAATATGGATGAGACTGCCTCTATTTGTGGACGGGAGTTTCCTGAAACTTATTTCTAGAATGTTCCATCTGAAGAGCAGAAGGCTTAAATGATAATGCCTGGAAGACTTAATCTTATGTTGAAGAAATCTGAGGAAAGAATTGCTGGCATTTCCAGAGGGAGGAAATCCTGTGCTTGTGTCACTCCCCACTGGGATGGTGTTAGGCGCAGGGTTGCCAGGCGGTGACTGTGGTGATGCACCATGCAGACCGGCCCTCAGGAGGGAAAGGGTTGTTCGGCAAGCTGCTGGGAGTCTGCCAACAGACAGCCCACAGCTGTCAGCCCCTTCTGGGACAACCTCAGCTGAAGAGAGCTGCCTCAACCAAGGCCACGTTCCCTTCTCAGGTGGCCCTCACTCAGAGATTGACTATCGTGGCAGAGATATTAAGGGCCAGTTCTCATACACCAACTCAGAACAGCTCTGAATTTTCTTTGTCGCTGACTGAGGGCCAGTCCTGCTTCTTTTCTTCCCTTCTTTTCCACAGGTGTTGATTCCATGAGCACTTCCTGATACATCTCCTATAGCTCCATCTCACAGTCAGCTCTCCTGAGAACCCAATCTATGATACCAGATTTTTCACATGGTTACACGCGGTGTCCCAGAGAAGGAACAAAGGTCTGCTCTTTTGCTACTGGAGGCTGTCTGTGGGCATCAGAGGTCTTCTCTCCTAGTTTTACAATTTTTTAACGTCTTTAAATCAACCTCTTCTGGGTATTGGCGGGGTGGCAATTAAGGATTTTGCCTTTATTTGTAAGCTTTACATTCCTACAAAAACCATTCTCCTATCTGGCCAAGATGTGCATTTTCACTCATTGTCTTATATTTTCAAGGATGTCATGGTGCCAAGAACCATGAAAGGTATATATTCAAATTTTGGGTCAAATTGGTATACCAGTTCATCTTTGTAATCTATTTTCTATAAGCAAGAAACTATATTTGTTTAACATCAGCTGTGCAGGTAAACCATATTTGTTTAACAAAAGCTGTCCTTACAGCTCTCGCCTAGACTAAGGAACACTCATGATTAGTCAAAGGAGCCTAGGGACAAAAATAGGGCACCTAGTCTTCTTATGGGGCATATAGGAAAGATGTAAGAGATAAAGAGGAGGGGTGGCTCAGTTTACTGTCCCTACCTGAAGTGACAAGGTCTTTCTAAATTGAAAACAGCTCAAAACCAGAGCTCATTGGAGAAGACCCTGTGAGGCTCAGTCTGGGGAGAGAGAGTGGAGCTTCCAGACGAATCTTAAAACCTCACAAAGCTGTTGGAAGGGGAACTCGTGGCATACCCTTCAAAGAGGCCTCCACTTGGGATAAGCAAAAAACATTAAGCATTCATCAGTGTGAGAGTTCGATTTGTCCACGAGTCTCGGTATTGGCATGTAGTGCTGTGCTGTCATGGGGGGCTGACTGCCACCTTCCTCTAGCAAAGGCTCACTGTCAACGCCCTTTGGGGACCAGCCTCTCTCCTTCCCCCTTCCCCGTCTCTGTTCCAGCTTCTCCCCATTCCCTGCTCCTCACACCGAGTATGAGCACTCCTCATACTTTTCTTCCATTACCACACAGAACGATATAGTTTTCTTTCTCTCCCTCCTATCCCATTTATCCGAGGGAATTTTCACATAGCCAAAATGGTCCTCCAGTGTATTTTACCAGACAAAAGACAGTTCTTTCCCTGGGAAGTATTTGTACTTCTATGTTTCCAAGCTGTTTTCAAGATAGATTTATTTAAATAGATAAAAGGCAAAATAAATAAATAATAAAATTTTAAAACAAAACCAAAACAATTTTAATCATTTATTTAAATTAGTTCCTTTATATTATTCAAGAAATATGTGCAATGGCCTATGGTTTTTAGGCTAACAAATCAAATACCAATGCTTAATATGATTAAATGAAATAGTAATACAATAATCAATGATATTTAGCACATGGTACCCAAGAGGAGAGAGGACTTATTGCTCAGTTTAGCAGTGCCCTGAAGGGGCCTACAGCTAGTTTAAATTTCACACTTAAACATTACTACAGCCCTTTAAGCTCTAAGCCCACATAGGTATTGTAGCTGTGGCAACTTTCTACCTGTTGAGTGAAAAAAAATCTCTCTTTTTTAAAACTTAAAGATGGGGGTCTCACTATAATGCCCAGGCTGGTCTTGAACTCCTAAACTCAACTGATCCTCCTGCCTCAGCCTTTGGTGTAGCTGGGATTACAGACTCGCTTTCTAACCCATTTCAGATCCTTAACTCCATGTCCCAATAAATTGCATTTCATTTACAATCGAAGGCCAGGAGGTGGCAGCACAGAGAATTATAGGAAAGTTTGTATTATTTAATATAACCTTTGTGGGGAAGTTTACCTGGTATTTTTACTTGTGTAGAACTTGCCCGGAAGAATTGCAGAATTCTGGCCTGTTTATGTATTTCCATGAGTGTTATGAAAGAAGCAATATAAAGGAATGGCAAAGAAAGAAAGAAGCAATATAAAGGAATGGCAAAGAAAGAAAGAAGCAATATAAAGGAATGGCAAACTAGAAACCCAAGGTATACAAAATCTGGTTATCTATTAACACTCAGATTGGTAGGATCTGGACTTAAAGTTGAGCAAACCTTCGGGGGACTTTCACTGCAAATATGAATCATGCTTATATGTCACCTATTATAGTTTTTGATGCACGTTTTCTCCTATTTTGTAACTTTGTGTCACCTTACATATAGCAGGTGCTTCAGGTGCTTAATAAATGCTTGTTAGAGTTTAATTGAACTAGGAGGAGATATTGCATGACAGGTGGGTCCAGGATTATGTTTAATTTTAGTTATGTATACTCTGGAGAGACTTTGGAGAACATAAAATACTTGAGATTGTAGGGAGGCTGGTCTTCCAGAGGTGAAAAGAAGTCAGATTCCAAATCAACTCCCTCGAGCTGAGAATGAAGACTGTTCTGGGCATCTGAGAAGTGTCTGTGATGACAGGATAGTTAGCTGTGACAGCAGAGTTAGATATAGGGATTTGGTTAGATATGGGGACATAAGTAGAATGGGAATATTGTTGGATGTAGCAGTATACTTAGCTATGGAAATATTGTTAGATGTAGCAGAATAGCTATGGGCATATAGCTAACTATAGGTAGGGCAGTATAGTCAGCTATGACAGTTTAGTTAGCTATGCAAATATAGTTAGCCATGGGAGTATAGTCAGCTATGGTGGTATAGTTAATCACAGGGAGGATGAGGGTGTGTTAAGGAAGAACATACTGTCAGAACCGAAAGGGATTCTGTGAGGCACAGATGAACACAGAACATTTGAGTTTCATAATTTCCTAATTTGGGCTCTGGGTAGATTTGCTCTGGGTAGTACTCTGAGGATGAGTACTGTTTATTCTTCATCTTTGTATTCCACAAGGGCTTGAGCACATGCTGTGCTTATTGACACTCAATAAGTATTTGTGCAGTTGACTAATTTCAGGTAGCCACAGTTGTCTATGGAAGGCGAGGGGGTTGATCTGACCCAGATACGTATACTTCATTAACAACAACAATTGCAGCTAACATTTGTGCAGTGTTTCCCATTTCCCATGAAACTGTACTCAGTGCTTTACGTGGATTATTTCACCTGATCCTGACTGCAGCCACAAGGAGGCACTGTTATGCCAAGGCCTAGAACTGCCCTGGCAGCAGTTCTCAAACTTGGCATGCCTCAGAATTTCTGAGCCTGAGGAGCAGGTGAGCCAACCAGGGTGAAGGGAGGGCAGGGCCTAAGGTCCCCCATATAAGAAGGCACTCACTTTTGGGGCTGTGAAATTGCAGGGATGGCCCCAAGAGTAAGTGCCTCCTTGCATGGAGCACCCTTGGCCCCTCATTTGTCTCACCCTCATCCCTGCCCTGCTTAGGAGCCTTTTACAATTGCAGATTCTGGGGCCCCCACCCCAGAACTTACAATTCAGTAGATCTCAAGTAGGGTCTGTGAACCTGGAGTTTCAGTAAGCTTCCCCAGGGATTCTACTGCCGGTGTTAAGGATAGTCACCCTTTAAGAAACTGTGCTCGGCCGGGCGCTGTGGCTCACGCCTGTAATCCTAGCTCTTGGGAGGCCGAGGCGGGCGGATTGCTCAAGGTCAGGAGTTCAAAACCAGCCTGAGCGAGACCCCGTCTCTACTATAAAAAAATAGAAAGAAATTAATTGGCCAACTGATATATATATAAAAAATTAGCCGGGCATGGTGGCGCATGCCTGTAGTCCCAGCTACTCGGGAGGCTGAGGCAGAAGGATCACTCGAGCCCAGGAGTTTGAGGTTGCTGTGAGCTAGTCTGACGCCACGGCACTCACTCTAGCCTGGGCAACAAAGCGAGACTCTGTCTCAAAAAAAAAAAAAAAAAAAAAAAAAAAAGAAACTGTGCTCCTGCCAAAAGTCTCGTATGAGAATTTCTTTACTTTCAATGAAATAATTTCTCTCTTTATGCTTCATTTGGGGAGTAGATGTTGCTGAACTCATCAATTCACTATCTGAATTTTTAGGAGATGCAGTGGGATTCTGAAGTTACTCTCGTAGAGAGCTCCTGCAGGGTGTGACACTAGGTCCTGGGCCTGACAGAACTGTGGACTGGCTATTCTTTGTGGAGTCCTTTCTCTTCATTCCAGATGGCAGATTTCCTTGGACACACACAGCATGTTTGAATTGGTGTGTGAGCAGCTACCATGTCCAAGTGTACTGGATGTGTATTGTTTTTGCCTTGCCAATGTCCATTCCCCTTTTTGTACTGCCAGTTGATTTTCCTTAGGACACTAGTCTGCTTCCATTCTTAGTCCAAGTGGCTTGCCTTTCCTGTCTTCCCAATTCCTCTTCACTTCAGCTCTGCAAGTGTGTGCATGAGACTAGAACCTGCTAGGCAGATGTATTCCCTCCCTCTGAACAGAGCAACTGGTTCCATTTCAGGCCAATGAGAGTCAGGCCTGGGCCTGTTGATCACCTGACTTGGAAGAAGCTGCTCTCTTTGTGCTGGGACTACTAGCAGAAAAGAGGGTGCAATCCATGTGACCTGAAAATGCCATAACTCAGAGCCCAGAGATGAAAAGAAACCAACCTTTATTTTATCTTTTGAGGGCTTGGATCAAGTTATGTCTAAACCTAGCATTACTTCTGAATTTTCCAGTTACTCGAGGCAATAAGTTTTCTGTTACACTTAAACCAGTCTGAGTGATGTTTTTGTCATTATTAATTAGGAGCTGATTAATATTCAGAGGATGACTGTCACAAATATCTAGACAAAAAGGTGTTAGATGGAGCTGACACACAGCAGGGCTAGAGCCCCTTCATGGAAAGGCTGAAAGAATAAAGCTTTCTTGAAGAACATCTTAGGAAGCGCGGCACCTCTTCTAACCCATCTCATGTGTTTTATTTTCTCCTAGGGAGAAATTATTTTCCCCCTTTAAAAGAGCAGAATTATTCCTAAGTATGCAGTTGTCTAGAAAAGAATCTCTACTGAATTTTGAGGAGAGCTAAGATATTTGGCTTGAAACTGAAGAATAAGCAAAGACTATGATTACTGAGGTTTTCTGAGTATATATTCGGGGGAGGGAAGTGAAATCTACCAGCAGACACCAAATAAAAATAGTTTCAAAAGTTAGAAAGTAGTTTGCATTATGAAAAAAACCACAGAGTGATAGGACTGAAGGGCTCTCTGATAGCAGATATTGTCTATTTTTCTTCGTGGAGGAGAGGCCAGGCAAAGAAACAGAAATAAAAATGTCACCTGACTAAAGCAAACTTTGGTGTGTTGTGCCCTGCCTAAAGAGGTTGTGTTATTTTGTGTTCTTTCAAGAATAGCTCTCTTGTGACAATTACCCTTGTCCTGCCTCTTAACCCACTTCAGTTGGACTGTATGGGGTTAGTTCTGAAAGCAACAGAATCTGACCTTGGTTAACTTAAGCAAAAAAAGAAAAAAACAGTATTGATGGATAAGTTATGGAGTATCAGACTGATGGAAAACTAAGCAGCTAGAACAACTAGACCTTGGGAAATGCAGGAGCAGGAAAGCTCTAGATGTTGCATCTAGACAGCACTTGTGGTTGGGCCTGTTCTTCAAGATCCTGTCCCTAAAGTAATTCATGTTTCAACTCCAACCATTTTTCATCTTTGAGTCCTTGCCCTTAAGAAGCAAATTGTGTAAAGAATGTTCTATTGGCCCATCTTGGTCACTATGCCCATCCCTTGTTGTAGGTTAGGGGGCAAGGGATGTGGGGGTGACTTCATTGTTATGGCCAACCCATGGAATTGGAGGGGTGGGGGGGGGTCTGTTCCTGAAAAGAAAGCAAAGTACAGTTACCAAAAGGCAGGGTGAAGAATACTGCAGAGGCAGAAATAAGAGACCCCCATGGGGCCCCTTGGCTGGCTTTTACTTTGGTGACACTGGTCATGCCACTCCCTGGTGCAAATTCTCTGGAGATGTGGGGCATGTTGGCTTTCCATCTTGGATTGCTTGGGGTGAGTGGTGATGCTGAAGTCGGTGTGGTTTCAGAAGATCTCTGTTTTCTCTAAGGAAGACAGTGCTCTTTAGCTTTTCTTTACTGGCTTTGGGCAGTTCATAAATAGACCTTTCAGAAATTAAACATAACTTCCACGCAAACACTAAGTTGCTCTTTTCCTGTTTTCTTACATCTATTTAGCACATTTATTAAGTGCCCACTATGTCCCTGCACTGTTCTAGATGTTATGGTATAGCATATCATTCTATCTATTGAGTCTGTACTATGGGTCTACAGTGTTCTAGGTGTTGTAGATATTGCAAAGGACCAAACAAAGTCCCCGCCTTCATGAATGGAATCTACATTCTAGTTCACCATTGTATCCCCAGTGCTTGGGCTCAATAAATACTTGTGGACTTAATAGTTGAATGACCCCAGCTCATGCTATGTTGCTCCAAGCATAGCTTTTTCAGTGGAATGTGTTAATGATTTGGCATTAGAGCTTAAATATTTTTATTTTCTAATTTTCCCTCCCTGATATATGCTTTTCCTTCAACTCTCAGAAGTTGTCAATACATTCTTAAAGAGAGGGGACTCCAAACTACACTAGCTGTTTTCAAACTGGACTCTAGGGTTTTCCCTACCATGGGGAAATCTGAAAATAGGAGCCAGCAGTTCAGCCTTGAAAACAAGCAGCTGATGGGTCGTGAGTCACTAGTTGCCCCAGAGGACTGCCTACTCCCTGACATCAGGTGCCCAGGGGCTCTTGGGAAATGTCAGATGCTGCTGTGTGGTTGGCGGTATTGGTGTCAACTCAGGCAGTAGAAACCATCTAGCACTACTCTAAAAAAAGGGAAGCTCGCTGCTTTCCTGTGAATAATGTCAGAAATAGTAAATGGGATTGCCAAAACGTGGGCTCAGCTACCGCATTTGAATGTGAAATGGGAGGCTTTGGTCATGTTATTATTCCTATCAAAGGTCCAACTTTTCGACAGGGAAATATGAAGGTATTCACCTTCTGGGAAGATGAACACTATGAAAAACACTAATATAATCCCTAGAAAATGAATGAAAAGAATATTCACATCAGTTAACAAGAATGAGGTAGTACTATGCATACTTACAAGGATAGATCTCCAAGACAATACGTGGAAAACACTTGCACATAGGTGCATGTATACCTTTAAGATGAAAATAAAATAAAACTTATTACCCATAATAACAAAACACACAATGACACTACATCACAGGGACACATATGTGTATATGTGTCCAGAAAAAGGTTTGTATCATACTGATAATAAAATTTACCCTCAAGAAGGTAGAAAGGGCATTAGGATTGTGGCTAGCCATCAGAGGGAACTTGAACTGTAATACTTCAATTTTTAGGGGAACATTTTATTTAGAAGTTTTTAAAACTTAAAATTAATTTAAAAAGAAAAATATTAATAACTGTTAGTAACATGAATAACTGTTAATAACTGTTAGACATGATCCTTAGTAAGGTAGGGCAAGTTTGTTAAATAGATATGGTTCTATGGCTTTCTATAAATATTCTGTCTAAAACAGACCACATAAAAGATGCCCACACATTGCAGAGGTAAAAATGTAAAGAGAAATATTACCATATGAAAGCTGAGTAGTTTTGGAACAGACATTTTTCCCAACAGGCCTGTATTATTTGGATTTTTGATCAATAGTGTTGAATTCTGACATTTCTTCAGGGCTTTATTGTTTTTAAACTATCTCGCTTGAGTCTCAGAACTGTGCCAAATAGGGCGAGACTTGTCATCACCATTTCACAGATTATAAAAACTGAGGTTCAGGAAAATTCAGTGACTTGTCTGAAAATCCAAGTTAGTAACTGGACAGAGTACCTATATTTTCCAGGAGCTGAATACTTTATCTACTTTCTCCATTCTCAACAGATCCAACTCCAATAGTTAATAGTAGCTGTCAGACCCTAGATTTCGTCCTGTTGCTAGCTGAGTTCACATTTTAGCAGCCTTCTTTATCCACTTTCTACTTGAAGCTAAGGTGGATTGACTCAAAACCCAAAATCCAATTTCAGAACATAGTCATTTCTACCCAAGGAAATTTTACAGCCAGTGGGAAGTTTGCCTTCTACAACAACACTCGGCCTCCATGCTGGCACCAGTTGCAAGTGATAAATGACATGGTGCGGTCTGGTGACAGCTGGTGCTCTGTCACGTCCTGTTAATGTTTCATGATGGATCCATATCCTGTCTCCTCTGCTAAGTCAGAGGCCACGGGGACCTTCTGTTATTTCCCCTCACCCCTCGGTAGCCTCTCAGCGAACATGAACTTGATGCGTCCCCTCAGCCTCATGCTGTAGCCAGAGCAGGACGCATTTATGTCAAGTGACACACTTTTTAAAAATAATACCCCGCCCATGAGGATCAACACTTCTGAAAATAAACTCTCTCTCTCCCTCCTCACCCCTGCAAATCTGCTCCTCCCACACCCCTCCACCTCAGTCAGTGGTGATTCAACCTTCACAGCGTTTAAACCCAAAACCTTCAAGTCACTCCCTTCTTTCTTTCACATCCTACTTATGATGCTTGGTCGAATCTTGTTGGCTCTACCTTCAATCAGATTCCACCCAGAGTCCAGCCATTTATTACCATCTTAACTGCCACCACCTTGGTCCAAACCACTGTACTTCTTACCTGGCTCATCAGAGTGGACTCCATAGGCATCGCCCTAAAACAGCCTTTGGCGCCCAGTTTCTTGTCTAGACAGCAGCCAGTGGGTCCTATTGCCATCTGGGTCAGACCATATCGCTCTCTCTACTAAAAAACCTCCACAGGTTTGCTCAGCTCACGTGGAGCAAAATCCAGAGTCCTTGCAACGTCCTATAAGGTCCCATATTCCACTATCTCTGACAACTCTTTCCCCAGGCCCCTTCTCCCTACGGCCCCTCGAGTTCATATTCTTTCTCAGGCACCCTATAGTTTATTCTCTCTCCCCTGTGGTTTCCCACATAATCTTCACTCTATCTGAAATAGCCTTCCCCTGGTATCCTGGCTAGCTTGCTCATCTCTTTCAAATCTTTGCTTGAATGTCATAGTCTTAGGGAGGCCATCTCCTGACCACACCATTTAAAAGTGCGGACACCATTCTTCCCCTCCCTCTCAACACACACAAACCCCTTCCTGACACTTCTTATCCCCTCCCTTGCCTTATTTTTCTCCATAGTACATAGCATTTTCTCACATACTAAATAATACACTCAGGTTTGTTTGTTTTCTTTTTTTTTTTTTGGTCTAACTGTTCCACTAGGATGTTTGCTCCACGAGAATAAGGATTTGTGTTTGTTTTGTTCACTGCTGTATCCCCAGCTCTCAGAACAGGCCTGCTACAGAACAAGCACTCAATAAATATTTGTTGAATAAATCAGATTGGCAAAGACAAAAAATTAGATCGCACCTTATATTGGTGAGGGTATAGAGAAATCGATACTTTCATATTTTGCAGGTCAGAGTACAAGTTGGGATTATCTCTTTGGAGAGCAATTTGGCAAGATCCATCAAAATGGAATGCCATGACCCAGCATTCGACTGCTAAGCATTTATTCAGTGTCTCTTGCAGATTCGTCCAGCTATGTTGGTTCAAGGATGTTCATGGCAGCATTATCTTAATAACAAAAGGCTGCAGTCGGCCTAAATGTCCATCAGTAGGGGTCTCATTAGATGACACGTGGGCATCCCCAAGACTGCATGGCATGCAACTGTTGAAAGCAGAGAGGAGAATACCCTGGTGCTGATATGGTACAGCCTCCATGATATTCGGAGTCAAACACGCCAGGTGCAGAATGTGTGGGGTATGCCACTGTTTGGGTAAAAAAGGATATATTTTTTATATTTATAAGTTTGCATATATTTACAAGTTTGTATAAGCACAAATAAATACATCTCCATATAAACAAACATAAATAAACACATAAATAGCTCTGGAAATTCACAAGTGGTTGCCTTTTTTGAGGGGGCTAGTCAAGGACCAAGAAGTTTGAAAACAATTTTTCAAATCATTGTGAATATATTATTTAAAAATAACCCCACCTCTGTAACGCCTTAATCCATGTTCTTGCTTTCACTCTGTGTGAAGCTGACACGTTAAAAATACGCCTTAAACCCTGCTTTGAAGGCGTGTGGAGGTTGGGGAGGGCCTTTTATTTCCTTGCACGGTGAATCCCGTAAAAGGTGTAAGTGGATGCAGCCGGACCTCGTGCTCTGTGGCCCGAGGGCTTTCCCCTCCCCGCCCGCCCCCAGCCGGGTTGCCAGCCGCGTTGCCAGCCGCGGGTGCCCTGGGATTTTGCGGTCTGGCTGGAGTCCCCGCCTCCCCCTTAGAGGGCAGCAGCGGGGCGCCTCGGGGACGCATGCGCCCCAATTTGCGCTCGGAGAATTAAAAGAGGGGGAAAAAGCCCCAGGAAAACCCAAGCCCCAAAACAAAACGCAAGCGAAGGGCGCGCGGCCTGCAGCCCTCGCCCGCGTCACCGGCCACAGCGGGATGCGCACGGGCCGGCCGGCGACGCCCGGGCCGTCACTGTCCCCGCACCTGGACGCCGGCCCGGTGGCCGCGCCCCAGCTGCGATCGCTCGCCGCGGCGGCTTGCTCCGAGGATCCCGGCGGCGCCGGTGGGGCCCTCGCTCTCCATGGGGCTGAGGGACTGGCTGAGGATCGTGTGCTGCTGCTGCCCCTGCAAGTGCCTGGAGGAACCCACCGTGCCTGAGAAGGAGCCCCTGGTCAGGTGGGTGCGCCGCCGGGCGCGAGCTGGGGCCACCTGGCCGCAGCCGGGCGTCGCGTCGCGGAGTGCGGGTACCCGTGTGCCCGCCTGAGGCGGGGAGGTGGGCTCGCTGTAAGGGCACACTGAGGCGCCAGCCCAGCCTTTTGGTCCCTTACGTACAGGACATCGTGGGTTTGTTCCTTGGGAAAGACTTTTGCCTCAAAGCGCAAATCCACAGTGGCACCTGAGACCCAGTTGGGTGCCTGTGGACAGTGCCAAGAATTCAGGTGTAGCGCCTGGGCGGGGAAGTACGGGAGAGAAGTTTCCGCAGGGGCTGGTGTATTACTGTGGAATAGGCGACTCAGGATTTCTGTTTCCCTCAGCAAAAAAGTTGGAGACTTCTCATTCAATTTTATGACCAAAAGAAGCCCGTTTCACTGACTGAGCACAGGAAATCTTTTTCACATGAAAAAAGCATCTTTTGTCAGGGGACAGCCTGTCCACGAGGATATGTTGATTCCTTATAGGTTAAGCTATGTGAGGAAGTCGAATGCTCATTAAGCAATACGCTAGCATGAAGAGACTATAAAATACAGTTGTGTTGAGGGCTGTGATTTTAAGCAATGATTTTGTATCTTGAGTTTCCTGAAATTAAGGTTTGACTAGGTTATGCCTCACGGGTCGGTATGACAGAAACAGAATATTTAAAATGAGGTTGGGAAACAGTACATAAAGTGGAATTCCAGGGTTGGGTAAACAAATACTGAAGCTTGGGTTTCTTTCTTATGAATATTCTCAACTTTTTCTGAAGAATGATTTACCTTTTCTTACTGTATCAAGTCCAAACACTTCCCTTGACTTTGGAGATCTTACGTAACCCCTTCCTGCCTGTCCACTCTTATTTTCCAGCACATTACACACTGCACACTCCTTGCTGCTGTAGGAACAATCTGCTCTTGTTTCCTCCAAGCTTGCCTCAAGTGGTGACCTTTATCCTTGCTGCCCCTTCCTAAATGCTGTTTCTCAAGGCTTCTCAAGCAGTCTTCTTTGATTACTTTGCCCTTATTCATCATCCTCTCCTATGATTTTTTTTTTTATTTCAAACTATTAACTGAAGGGGTAGGGGTACAAGTGTTTTTATTACCTGAATATCTTGCATAATGCTGAAGTCAGGGCATTTGGTGTGCCGGTCACCAGAATAGTGTTCATTGTACCCAATAGGTGAGTCTTATCCTACACCCACCATGTTGCCTTCTCTCATTCTTGGTTTCTCGTGTCTTTTACATCATTTCGTGCCCATGTGTACCCATCTTTTAGCTCCATTTATTAGTGAGAACATATGGTGTTTGGCTTTCCATTCCTGAGATACTTCACTTAGCCTCTCCTGTGATTTTAAAAAAACTTAGAATTTACCATCTGCTTCTCACTGTTTAGTGAGCACACGAGCATAAACATGCATGTCACTTGTATTATATGTATATAAACAGTCATACATACATACACAATGTTTTTGATTGCTTTTGCTGATGGTAGTCCCACTTAGATTTGTGGGATTATTATAGGCAGGAAGAAACCAAATTATCCCTCGTCTAAAAGGTAGTGGGTAACAATACAGAATTTTATGCTTGAGTTATACTGTCAACTTGTCAATGCTCTTAGTAGCAAAGTACAGCCTTCAGCTTAGTCTCATCCTCAGAGCCCTGGGTATTTCCAGTTTTCTGTCCAGGATTGATATTTCAGTTAATAGTTTTGGTTGTTTTAAAATCTAGACAGTCTCCTGTCTTGGCTTATATCCAGTGAATGTAAGTCAGTGAATTTTGCAAGTGATTTTAGGAAGACAGGGCCAGTTGGAACAGAATAGCACAGTGCTCATGAATCAGATTGCCTGGGATGAGTCAGTTCACCCAACTAGGTGACCTGGCATAGTTATTAAAATTATTTGTGCCTCAATTTCCTCACCTGTAAAATGGGGATAATAGTACATACCTCAAAGGGTTACAGTGAAAGATGAAAGGAGATAATACATATAAAGTGCTTAGTATAGTGTCTGACACATAGTAAATACTCAATAAATTTTAGTTATTGATTATCATTGTTATTATTCTGAGCATGTGAATATGAGTGGACTGGGCTCATGTAGTTTAGTGGCATTCTGGCACCATTTCAATATAATAATATTTGGGAAGAGCAGCTTATTAATGGATATTTGGAACAGTGGTGTGTGTATGTGTGTAGGTACCTTCATGATCTTTCCTATCACAATCATCTGAAGATCAAGTTTGAAACTTTTAAAAAAATTTATTTTTAATTTTTTCAAAAGTATGCAATTCAGTAGTTTTTAGTATCTTCACAAAGGTGTGCAGCCACCTTAGTGACCTGTCTAATTTTTCATCACCCCCAAAAGAAACAACATACCCATTAGGAATCACTCTTTCCACTCCCCCAACCTCCTGCCCAGGCAACTGCTAATCTACTTTCTAGCTCTATTCTGGACATTATATATAAATGGAATCCTACAATATGTGGCCTTTTGTGTCTGGCTTCTTTCACTTAGCATAATGTTGTCAAGGTTCATTGTGTTTTAGCATGTATCAGCACTTCATTCATTTTTATGGCTGAGTAATAAATATTCCATTGTATGAATACATCACATTTTGTTTATCCATTCATCAGTTAATGGACATTTGGGTTGTTTCCACTTTTTGGCTATTATTGAATAGTGCCGCTTTGATCATTCATGTACATATAGGTTTCTGGGTAGATGTCTGTTTTCAGTTCCCCGGGGGTAAATACCTAGGCGAGGAATTGCTGGGTCATATGGTAACTGTATATTTAATTTTTTTTAGAAACTGCCAACTGAAAGTGACTGCTTTGAAATCTTGATGTGGTAAAATCACATGGGCAGATGGACTGAATTATTATTTTTATTTATTGTCTTTTATGTCAGTTTTTTTTTTTGTTTTTTTTTTTTTTTGAGTCAGGGTCTCACCCTATTGCCTGGGCTAGAGTGCTGTGGCGTCAACCTAGCTCTCAGCAACCTCAAACTCCTGGGTTCAAGCTATCCTACTCTTTAGCCTCCCGATTAGCTGGGACTACAGGCATGTGCCACCATGCCCGGCTAATTTTTTATATATATTTTTAGCTGTCCAAATAATTTCTTTCTATTTTTAGTAGAGACGGGGTCTCGCTCTTGTTCAGGCTGGTCTCAAACTCCTGACCTTGAGCGATCCTTCCACCTTGGCCTCCCAAAGTGCTAGGATTACAGGCGTGAGCCACCGTGCCCAGCTCTTTATGTCAGGTTTTAATCTATAAAAGAGTTTTGTTCATACATCTCTTTTTCCCAAACCAAATTCTTTACTGTCCACAAGAATGGTTTTCAAGTTTTATTTTACCCCCCAAGGCAATAGTGCCGGGACGAGATAGGGTCAGGGGAGACGACATTTGTCCTCTATGTGCATGATCATCTCTAATCCTTTTCCAAAACACACCAGGGACTCTTGTTAGTTCAGGAAAAACAGGTCTTGGTCTCTCTCAGCTTGTTTGCTAGTCTGATAATGCTGCTTATGTCTTTGACCTTGGTCCTTCTGCTTTTTCGGGAACCTTGTACCTGAAGGGGAATGCTTGTGCCTTCTCTGATTTGCATGGGTATTTTCTCTCTGTCCCACTAGTTTTTTTTTTTTTTTTTTCTTCTTTCTCTAGAAATCTGCTGAGTAAATACCCTGACTAAAAATCCATCTTGATATTGCCATGCCCTTCAACTGCTGTTCTCTGCTGTTCTTTGTGTCATGAACAAATATCTTTGACGGAATAGTCAACTGTACCCCACCTCCTTTTTCACCATGTTTTTTTTTTTTTCCCTAGAATCACCTGGTACACTTGCTTAAAATGCTGCTCTGGGAACCCCTTCCCAAATACTGTGACTCACTGGATCTGGGGAGGGTCCCAGGACTCTGCATTTTAGTAGATACGCCAGGAGGTTTTGCAGCAGTTGGTCTGGGGGCACCTTTTGAGAAGCGCAGCTCTAAAAGCTTACATTTGAGGTGGGATTGAGGGATTGCTGACCTCTTTCTGGGGGTGAGCCCATTTAGGTAGCATCCATTTATTAAGAGAGTAGTTATTAGGCTCTTACTGTTTGCTAGGCACTGAAATCTGGTTTCTGCCCCCTTGTATAATTACATGAACATTGCTCTCTTGAAAATTACAAGAGAAAGAAATTGGATGTTGTTTTCTCTGTGGACATGGAATACCTCTGTGCAGGCCATTCATCCTTTCCTTTCCATTTCCTTCTGCCCTGGCTTCTCAGATTCTGGCTTCTCTAGTCGCTTTGTCTGTGACCAACCTAATCATGCTGGTCTCTCCTCTGGTGCCATAATTGTTAGTGGAGACACTTTTTTGTTTACTTCTCGCACCTTAAAAACTCTGCTTAGTTCCAGTTGCCACCTTTCTGATGAAGTCTTAGAAAGTCTAAGAAGTTAGGGTGTTTCTTTTCTTTTCTTTTTACCCCTCAGGTCACTTACTGCATCCTGCCTGGCCTTACAGTGAGAAGTGGGTGCTGTAATCCCAGCGAGACCAGAGGTTCTAGTCTGGATTGCAGGGGGTGGAATCTTACTCACTTTAGTTCTCCCTGTGGTGCCCAGCACAGTGCTTTGCATGGAATAAGAACTACTTTTTGATTAATAATTATAATAACTCTTCATTTATTAATTGCTTCCTATGAGTGCATTTTTAAACATATATTTAAACAAAACATTATGAAGAATAAAAAAGCAAAAGCAATATACCTAGCACCCACCTTAAGAAGGAAAATATTCACAACAGAGTGGAGCCCTGACATACCCCTCCAGAGCTTCATCCTGCTGCCACCACCAGAGGTGACCTCTATAGTGAATCATGGTGCGTACTGCATGTCGGCTCTTGAATAGGTGAGATTGCTGTACATGCATTGTCATTTAATAGTCACTATGACCAACTGAGATAGGTGTTAGTTATCTCCATTTATAGAGGAGGAACTCAGAGCTTAAAGAATTTAAGTAATTCAGGCTGGGTTGGGTGGCTCACACCTACAATCCTAGCACTTTGGTAGGCCAAGGTAAGAGGATTGCTTGAGGCCAGAAGTTCAAGACTAGTCTGTGCAACAAAGCGAGACCTTGTCTCTATAAAAAATTTTTAAAAATAGCTAGGTGTGATGGCACATGCCTGTTGTTTCAACTACTGGGGAGGCTGACGCAGGAGGATCACGTGAGCCCAGGAGTTCAAGGCTGCAGTGAGCTATGATTGCACCACTGTACTCCAGCCTGGGCAGCAGAGTGAGACCCTGTCTCAAAAAGTCTCCTAACTGTAAGGTTTTTCGGCGGTGGCGAGAAGAAAAGAGACACAGAAAGAGAAAGAGTGGGGGGCCAAACCACGTGGCTTTATTATACACTCGTGGACGAGGTTCTGGGGCCCCAAGAGCGGGGCCCCGGAAGTCGCCGCAGTTTGAAGGGGCTGAGGCCTTTTATATCCTTTGGGCCTGGCTAGGGACTTTTGGCGGGAAGAGCTGGGGATTTTAGGAGGGGCTGGAGGTGTTTGTGGAATCCAGGAGCCAAAATATTCTTATCTAGGTGGACATCTGGGTGTGGATCCTCTCAGCAGGGCCTGACAGTTTTGTCCTTGGCGGGTCTGGTCTCATGAGTCTTCTCTTTTTGATCCAGGGAAGGGAGGGGGCCCGCCACCAGCCTTACACTAACTTCCTTGGACTTTAGTTTCTTCTTCTGTAAAATGGGGAGATCCAGCTTTAATCATGATCTTGGAGGGCCGTTCCAGGCTCCATCATCCTTTTCCTGTGGACTGTGCCAGCTGACAATATGTTAGCCTTGCCATGGAATGCAGGCATGGTGATGCTGTCAGCAGTACCGGGTAGGAGCCTGAAGACCCAGGAAAAGTGAATCCTGACCTTCTGTCCAACTCTTCAGCTGCCCAGGGCTGCCTTACCAGGAAAGAGTTGCATGGGCATTTTTTATGCAGGAAGCTTAAGAACAAGTCTGGGCCTGGAGAAAGCACACAGGCCTGACCCTAATGCAGCCCTCCATCCCAAAGAAAGCCAAAGGTCTTATTCAGCCTTTGAGTTGTATACTCACTGTTTTCTCTCCTTTATCCCAATTTTAGGCCTGAGTCATGTAAGAGTCACCTTATCGAGTATTTCTGTAAGGTTTGGGGTTCTGTATGCCAGTCTCCCTACACATTTCTCAACTAGGGTAAATAGTGATCAGAACAACAGCAGTAAGCCAGGCTGCATTGAGAAGAGGATAATAATGCAATGGATTGTTTTGAAATGGCCAGATCATTGGTCATTCGTCTGTAAAATAGTGATTTCGTGGTCGAAGATTTCATGTTACTCATTAAAAGAAACATTTAGGGTATGTATTATTAGTTTCCCAGGGCTGCCACAATAAATCAGAATGCGAAAGAGCCAGCTGCTCTGTGCATGTCATGCGCTAAAGCATCTTTCACAAGAATTACTTTGAACTTCCTCAGGACATATAATTGTTAATCTTTAATTTTTATGGGCTGTTAATAACTGATAAGCATCATCATGACTGTCTGGTTGCTCAAAAGCAAAAGAAGAAATGGAAAGAATTAGCAACCATGGCTGGGTTTTTATTCGTGGCACTCTCTTAAGCCACCCAAGTGGACCATAGCATGAGTTTCCAAATCTATTTTGCCCCCTGTTCGTCTCAGTGCCTACCTGCAGCTGCCATTCATAACAGAATTGATGTTCTTATCTGTGGGCAGTGAATGGAGACTAGACATGAGTGTTTCGGTTTTCTAGTGTCTGAATTCGTATTAGGGAAAAGTGAAACAAAATCTCAGCTTGCTCTAGAGCAGGCGTCCTCAAACTGCGGCCTGAGGGCCACATGCGGGTGTTTTTGCCCATTTGTTTTTTTGCTTAAAAATAAAATATGTGCAGTGTGCATAGGAATTTGTTCATAGTTTTTTTTAAACTATAGTCCGGCCCTCCAATGGTCTGAGGGACAGTGAACTGGCCCCCTGTTTAAAAAGTTCGAGGACCCCTGCACTAGATGATTGTTTCTGTGCCCTTACAAGGGGTTGTTCTAAAGAGGAGTTGATCTGCACCTGTGGATGTGGGCCAAGTTCAAAACAGAATTGAATTTCCCTCCACGGCCCACAGGCTGTGAAGAAATGGTTTAGTTTGGGTAGCACTGCATAGGAGAGAGACTGGACTGAGGAGGAGAGCATCTCTGACAATTTGTTCTCCTGATCTTTGGCAAGTTGGACTTAGTGCTTATGGCGTGTGAGGCACTGTTGTAAGTGCTTTATACCTGTTAGTGAAATCCTCACCCTAACCCTATCAGGTACAGCTGATACTTGTTGTTTGTGGTAGTTATGTTCTATAAAGCCACCTGGAACACTTAATTAGTGAATATTGAACCATTGTTCCTAGAGGACATATAGGGTTAGGCTTCTGCAAGCTGATTGCAAGATTAGATTTCTGACAGCTGATCAATATACAACCTTGTTTTATGTGTTTCTGCTTAAAGACACCTTATTTAATATGTTGATTCATTAATATTGACCTCACAGCCAATAGCACTATATCTCACGTCTGAACGAAGCCTATGTGTTTAACATGTATGTCAGCACTAGCACTATGCTTGGGGGACATTCTAAAGAGTGAGATTACCAACAAAAAGAACAAAAAAGCAAAAACAAAACAGTGACACTGAATAGGCCACAAAAAGGACACCTGTCTCCAGTCTGAGAACTGAAGCAGGAAGGCAAGGTGTTGCCTGTTTCACCTTGGCTGAGCATGTGGCCTTGGGCAGCTCTGTATTTTGTGACGCTCTGTGCATATTCACGAATGACCTCGAAAACATCACTAGTATTGATTTTGGGGTTACAGGTAAATCTTAGTGCGTGGGAGAATTTGCTAGTACAGAATCTGTGAATAATGAGGGTTGACTGTAATTACGCCTGTAATCCCCACTGGGTGGTTAGAGAAACTGAGGCACAGAGAACTTCAGTATCTTGCTCTAAGGCACACATGGCTGAGCTGGGATTCACATCCTGTTATATTACAATGCCGTGGAAAGAGTAGAGCCCTTCTGGTACACAGAGACGTGTGTAACTAGATGCTTATATGCTGTGTGCTAGAAATTGTGTTTGAAGTATGAGACTTTCTGAAGAAACACCTTTTCCTGTATTGAGGCTGGCGAAACCAGGTGCCAGTGGGAAAGAAGGATAGGCGTAAGGGAGGGCTTGTAACATTTAAAAGGGGATCACCACCAGCTCTAGAAGTACAGTAATCTTTTACCTTTGTGGAGTTTTTCATTTCAGCGTGGACTCACATGACCTTTATGCTGATCAAATCATCTTCTACCGTTGGAAGGGCTCTTAAAAAATGTCGGTGAATGTGTTAGTGTCAGTGACATCTCTCAGACTGGGGCCCAGATGGCCTGACTTTCCCCCCACAACATGCTGTTGGGTTTCTTGGAGCCAGGTCTCTGAGCAGATTGGGAAGAGCTGGCTCACCTCATCCCTGCAGAAACCTGCAGTTTGCAAAGCCGGTAGCCCTGGGGCCACACACAGGGGCACAAAAGGCTATTACTGTAGGAAGGTGCCCTGGGCTGAAAGAATCCCCTTCCAAGCTCGGCACTTTTTCCTTCTTGAAAGACAGAGGAGGGATGGGGAGGGTCAGAGGGCCATGGATGCTATTCCTTGAACAGGGCCTCAGGCCCAATAGTAGGAGCTGAGTGCTGTACAGGAAACCAACTGTTCAAAAGTCACAAGGATGACTTTTAAAGGTTTTCTTCCCAGGCAACCCACAGCATCTCTGTTCTCTTTTTATGACTTGCATTAGTCAGTCTTAGTGACATTGGAAGTTCCCCAGAACTTATACATCATGTGATCTAGGTTTCTCTTTCTCTTATGCATCATGTGATCTAGGTTTCCTGAAACCTTTTATTCTCTAGATATCTTGAAGTGATTGTATTACTACACCTTTGTTTAAAAAGTAAATTCTGGCCGGGCGCGGTGGCTCACGCCTGTAATCCTAGCACTCTGGGAGGCCGAGGCGGGCGGATTGCTCAAGGTCAGGAGTTCAAAACCAGCCTGAGCAAGACCCCGTCTCTACCATAAAAATAGAAAGAAATTAATTGGCCAACTAATATATATAATATAAAAATCAGCCGGGCATGGTGGCTCGTGCCTGTAGTCCCAGCTACTCGGGAGGCTGAGGCAGGAGGATCGCTTGAGCCCAGGAGTTTGAGGTTGCTGTGAGCTAGGCTGATGCCACGGCACTCACTCTAGCCTAGGCAAGAAAGCGAGACTCTGTCTCAAAAAAAAAAAAAAAAAAAAAAAAAAAGTAAATTCTGATTAAGTGTTGGGTAAAATAGTATATTCTGTTAATGGGTGAAGTCCTTTTTAGTCTGGTTAATAAATATTTGTTTCGTGCTCAGTATATACCACACACTCTATGCTTTTGTGCACCTTTAGAAAGTAATTTTAGTGAGACAGTGTGTATCCAAAGACAGTGTGTATGTCTTAAAGAGCCCCTAAACTGTTTGACAGTGTCCTGAATTATTTCTTACTTAGCCTTAAAAAAACAACCTTTTGAAAACCTGTGTTTGTATGTGTGATATCACAGACGACAAACATACAAAAGTACATACTGTGTAAAGAACAAGTGTAAGTGAGACTCCTGTAACCGCCTCCCAGGGTAAGAGATAGCTATTGCCAGCCCCTTATCTGCTTCCTGATCACATGTAGACCTTTGTGGTACTCATTTCCTTGTCTTTCTCTCCAGCTTTACCTATATGTGCACCTTAAAGATGAGCTTTAGTTTTGCCTAATTTTAACTTCTCAAAAATGAGATCAAACTGTGGCGTGCTCTCGTCTGACTCACTTTGTTTGCCCCACTTGGTGAGATTCGTCCATGTTGCTGTGTGTAGCTTAGTTCTTTTATTGCTTTATAGTGTATTCCATTTTGTTCATGCGTCCTGCTGTTGGTGGACTGTTGGGTGGTTTCCAGTTGGAAGCTATTTGGCATGGTTTAGATTTCAAAGTCAGCACAGAAGGAGAAATTAATGGTTCATCCTTCAGCCATCCTGGCCTCCTCCTGGTCCCTCAGATGTACCAAACACACCCCTGTCTCAGGGCCTTTGTGCTTCCCGTCCTCCCTGCCTAGAATATTCTTCTTCTAGTTACCTGCATGGGTAGCTCCCTCACTTTACTCAGATCTCTGCTCAAAGCCATTGTAGCAGAAGGCTCTTCCCTGACCCCGCTCCCTTATTCTCTGTGCATTTCTGCATAGTCCTGATCGTCATCTGACACGAGCAGACGTGCTCATCATCTGCTTCCTCCCACAAGACTGCACGCCCGACCTTCACACATTTAAACAGCTGAAAATGTTAAGAGCTCATCTG
Source organism: Microcebus murinus (assembly GCF_040939455.1). Taxonomy (NCBI): domain Eukaryota; kingdom Metazoa; phylum Chordata; class Mammalia; order Primates; family Cheirogaleidae; genus Microcebus; species Microcebus murinus. Next base: position 86,784,120 of record NC_134111.1, on the reverse strand, counting down.
TGAGCCCGAAGACACAGATTCCAGCCTCATCTCTACAGTTCAGAGCCCTGGGAACTTGGAAAGCAAGAGTTCGTTCGTTCAGCAAATATTTATTGATCATTCACTATGTGCTAGGCACTCCTCTAAGCCCTTGAAATACATCATTGAGCATAATAGATACAGATCTCTGTCCTCGAGGGGCTTCTATTCTAGTGGTGGTGCTGGGAGCACAATAAACAGTAAACATAGTAAACTAGGAGATTAGTGGCTGTATAGGAAACAGAACAGGTAGAGCAGGGAAGGGGGCATGTTTGCAATTGTAAGTAGATTAGGGCAGGCCTTGGTGAGGAGGTGGTGTTTAAAGAAAGATTTGAAGGCGGGGAAGGAGTGAGGCAGATAAGTGTCTGGAGAAAAGCATTATAAACAGATGGGTCAGCTGGTGCAGGGGTCACACTCTGAGGTCACAGTGAGACTGCTGGACTCAGGGAACAGCAGAGAGGCCAGAGAGCTCGAGGTGTCATGGCCAGCCTGTGGACCACTGCAGGACTTTGACTTGTACTGGAGGTCAAATGGGAGCCACTGGAGGGTTTTGAGCTGATGGATGACATGATCTGATTTACACATTAAAAGAACCGCTTTGGCTGCTGTGTTAAGAATAGAGTTGGTGGGAGGCAACAGGAGAAAGAAGTAGATGAGTGAAAAAAATTTGCAGGAATTCTTGAGTAAGACATGAGAAACCTTGGCTCTGGGTGTGGTGGTAGAGGTGGGTATGTTTAGAACGTAGAGCTGATAGGATTTTCTGATGGATAGGGTGCATGGGGAGGGAGTTGGGGGTGACTTCCAGGGTCTTGGCCTGAGCCGTGGGAGGGGGGTGGCATGGCCATCATCTGAGCGGGGAGCCTGCTGGTGTTGGCGTTAGTGGGAAGATCAAGGGCTCAGTTGGGACCACCTAGAGCTTGCGTGGTCTGTGAGACATCCAAATGGAGATGGCAAGTCTGAAATTTGGGAGAGAAGTCTGAGCCAGGGAGACAGGTAGGGGTTTGGGAATCTTCCTCATGTAGATGACACTTAAAGACATGAGACTGGATGAAACAACCAGGAGTGAGTGTAAGCAGGGAGGAGACCAAGGGCTCATCTTCCTGAGCCCAGCGTTTGCTCAGCTGGACAAGATAAAAGCCATGGCTGCCCCGCCTGCCTCACAGGGCGCCTGTCAGGACCCTCTGCAAGCTGTGGGAGCAGAGTTCAGATGATGAGACAGGATCGCACAGGGCTCTGCCTCAGCCCTGAGGGTGGGAAGCCGAGAGGGTAGGATCAGGTCAGAGAGGGGTGTGAGCCAGAGAGGGCTGCGCTGTGCTCTTCGTCCCTCGTGCTGAGGTAGGGTGCATCTCTGATGCTGAAGGAGTCATGAGCTCACTTGCTTTTACCTAGGGACGTTTCCAATGAGGGAGGAAGAGGAAGGTCTGGAATCCAGGGGGCTGTAGTGGAGAGTCAGACAAAGAGGACTCGAGCAGTCAAGGGGCTGGAACAGCCTCTTGAGGTCTGTTTTCCCAGACCTTGGGTTACTGTTTACTGGAGATTTTTCAGAGCTTCTGTCTTAAGCTGACACACAGCCTATGGGGTGGCAGTAAAGCCACAGGAGCTGTGAGTGCCAGGAGCCTAGCTGTGTGTACAGCATTTAGTGGGGTCTCTCGAAATCTTTCCCATGCAGCCCTTGTTGGCAGTGAGGAATCCTGGGGACCTCTTGGTGAATAGCTATGATGCCGAGTAGCGCTTTGCAACATGTCCCCAGGCAGAGAGGTGAGCCCTGAGTCTCCTTTTTGCTATAGATCACATTGAAATTAAAGACTCCAGATCCACTGGGTCTTGTGCCCCTGGGTGGGATTAGCGGTGAAATCTGAGACTTTTCTCACCCTACTGTTCACGAGTAAAAGCAGCTTCTGCTTAGCATGTAACATCAGAGCCACTTCTCAAATGCCTGAAGTTCATAAAATATTCATCAGCAGCAGATGGTGGCCAGGGGCAAAACAGCCACTCTCGCTTTCTTTAGAACCTTTTAGGAACCAGTATGTGGGGGAGGGAGAGAAAGAGAAGCTCCCTACTTGCAGCCTCTTCCTCCCTCCCTCCTCCCAGGGCTTCTCCGGCCCAGACCTCAGGGCCTTTGCACGAATTCTCTCTACACGCGCTTCGTGGTCGGGGATACATGGAGGTGCCCACGCTGTTTCTCCTCAGGCTGCTTGCTGCAGGCTTTTTTTTTTTTTTTTGTCCTCGTCTGTCTGCCTGAAGGGTCCAAAGTTTTAAACCAAATTGGCTGGTGCCCCAATCGGGTGGCAGAGCAGGAGTGAGAACAGATGATTTAATGAGTCTCCCGAATCTACGCTTGCTCCGTGTGATGCATTCTCCACACTTTAGCCAGATGTTAGCCTTTTAAAGACATACCACCGTTCATGTCACCTCACGGTCCTGCTTAAGACCCTTCCCAGTCTCACCGTGCGTGTAGGAACACAGACCACAATAGAAGAGTGTTAGGAAACACGGCCCACAAAGCCGTGCGTGTCTAGCCCCGAGCTACCGCCCCAGCTTCCCTGCCGGGCTCTGGTCGGTGCCCAGTGGCACAACCCCGTTTCATCCCACCCTGGCCTTTAAACGCGCTGTTCCCTTTGCCTGCAACTCCGCTCCCGTCTTTCAACTTAAGGCTGAAGCACCTCCTCGTCACAGCCCCTCTCTGATGCCCACCTCCTCTAGGACTTTCTGTCAGCATCTTGCATGTGCTCTTGCTGCTCCCTGAGCTCCACCCCTATGGCACTTACCTCGGTTTTTATTATGCAGTCAGTGATCACTCATTACTCTGTTTCCCATATGAGACTCGAGGTGAGGTCCAAGGACAGGACTCGCGTCTGTTTTGCTCACAGTTTTATTGAGCCCTGTGATTACCGTGTAGTCAATGCTTCATACATATTATTAGAAGTAAACAGCCCCAGCGTGGCCCTGCCTGCCCTTCCCACGGAAGCTGTCTGGGGCCGTGTGCAGGCATGTCCTAGATGTGCTCCCCTGTCACAGACCCCCTCCATGAGCCCAGACACAGCTACTACCTTATGAAGGATAAATCATAAAACAGATGTACAAAACGGGACCACTGAAATTCATACTCAGCATCTTGCATTGTTTATTGAAAGCATTTGGATATGCATATTTTTACTTAATTTTCTTGGTGTAAGAAATTTGATAGATATTTTGTATCATTGTCCTCTAAGTTTGCTGTGCTTCCTTGAACTCAGAGCCAGTAAAAAGTTCTTTTCTTCATGTGGTTTTCTTCTTTTAATCACACAAGAATTCTGTTCCTCATTGGATTTCTTGTTATGTCTTGGCTGCTGGGGAACTCAGTGCTGCATTTTATGCTTCACAGTAGCAATTACCTCTGCCCAGGTGCCTAGGTATCTGTGTTCTCTGCTCTTTTTAAAGTGACTTGTTTGTTGATTTATTTTTGGTTTATTTTCACTGCTCTATTGTAGTGTGCTTAATTATTAAAGTTAATTCTGACCTCTCTGATATTAACATATATTTATAGATTACAGTATATATTTTTTATTTATATTGTATGTTGCATACCTATGTTATATAACATTTTATAACAAAAATCCCACATCCTCCCTTTTTTTATGCCATAGTGATGGCAATCTGTATTCCTCATTCGGAGCGACTCTGGCGAGAGATGATGAAAAGAATTTATGGAGCATCCCCCATGACGTGTCCCACACGGAGGCAGATGATGACAGAATCCTGTACAATTTGATAGTCATTCGCAATCAGCAGTCCAAAGACTCAGAGGTAAGCACCATTTGACATCCTGCTGTGTGCAGATGGCGCCGCCGTATACCGAAAAATAGCAATTCCGGAGAAGACCAGCTTGAAGTAACAAAAAGAATGAAGGATGAGATACTTGAAGTGAAGGGCAGATACTTCAGCAGCATCTATTATCACTAGTTGCTAATTATAGCTAGTCTTGATTGACCTGCTTCACATACAGATAAGACGAATTTCTAATTCGTACCTGAATGGTTCAAATTACACTCAAGGCCATACTGTCGAGGAGTGTGAAGATGGTTTAGGGTCTTAAATGGCTTAAACAGTCCATCTCTAATCCTTCCAGTTGTTTAGCAAGCTGCAGTTAAATGATTCAGACCGAAGTGTGGAGAGTGCTTTGTGTAATCACTAATTCTGAATTAGTGGATCCACCATATTTAAGATCATTCTTGTCATACGGCTTGAACCCTCGTAATGACTCTAAATCTGTTATGGGTATGGGAACACTAGAATATAAAAAGGAGAGCACTGTCTAAGTTAAGAGAAAACAGCAAAGAGGATGGTGTTTTTTTTTCCTTTCTTTCGGAAGTAGTATTAGAGTACTATGTAGAATACAGAAATCATTTTCCAAATCATGCCGCATAGGTTTTCTGGCTTCTGTGTTGATCATTTAGCTCTGAATGGACGCCTGTGTTGGATACACACTATGTGCTTCTTTGTACTTGATAGTAATGGAGAAGAGCAGGGAGACAAAACCCCAGGCTCTGGCTCTGGAAAAAGTACTGGTGCATGTAGTGGGGAAGATGGCCCCATGAGGCTCTTCTAGCTCTATCTAAGTTCCTTTATTTTTTCTAAGTAATTGCTAACTATTTTCCCCAAAAACACATATTTTAGCAAGAGGTGATAACTTCTAGAAGTGCTGTGTATCTTGATCCTTTTATTCTGGTGCGACTTGGATGCCTTTGACGGGATAGATGCCTTGGGAAATCACAGGGTGGGGAAGGGCTGATGGTTGCCTCTGGTCCTTGAGGCCCAGGGCAGGGTGGGCTGGAGAGTCCCACAGTGGCTGTTGATGCGTAGCGTCCCTCTAGTGACCAAGCCCTGCCGAGAGTAGCACTGCCTGGCTGTCCTTCTTGAGCACGTGGAATGCGTGGCCTTGTTTTTCCTTTAATGGGGAGAGCAAATTCTTACACTACTGTATTGTGTTGACCAATTAGAGTTTCTGCTGATATAAATGGAACTAGTTCTTTTCTTTTCTTCCTCTTTTTTCCCAATCCTGGCAAAACAGTAACAGCAACAGGGAAATAATGAAATAATGTATAGCATCTCTCTCTCTCTCTTTCTATCTATATATATTTCTCTATTTCTCTCTGATACTAGGGCCCCATGAAAATGTGAAAGGGGCTTGAGAAGGCGTTTGTAGCTGGGCCTGAGAGCTCTCCCTGGAGGAGTGCCTGCCTTTTTGCTCTGCTTCTCTCTACTTTTCAAAAGAGAGCAAGGGAGGCAACATGAGCTCCAAAGCAGTCTCAGTGAGCACAGCTTCTACAGAAGCCCTTTGTGTCTTTTCTGGGCTGGTCTTTGGGCCCGGTGTGAGGGGCCATCCAGAAGCCTTTTTCTTCTCCTTGCCAAGAAATGGAGTCAAGCTTGACTGTGGAGGAACTCTGTTACCAAGACAGGCAACCAAATAAATAACATGAAGATGTGATGATAATTATTATGAAATGATTTGAAATATCCCTGTTCATAGTGCTTCCTTTTAGGTATAAAAGTAATATGGTTAAAAAGGTTGCTTATCTCTTCTTCTAAAATTTTGAACTGCATGCATATATTAAATATATCTATTCATTTTCTCTATAGATCAGATCATAGATTACATACTTTGCTTTGCTTTTTTCTACTGAATATATTTTGGACATATTCCCGTTTCGATATGCTTAGATTTACCCTGTTGCTTTTGGGAACTTTCTAGTGTTTTCTTGCAGGGATTTGCCATCACTTATTTCTTCAGCCAGTCCTTACTGATAGGCTGACTTGCTATGAGAAGCAATGCTACAGTGGACACCCATTTGTATGTGTCTGCTCTTCCATAGTTTCGTCAGGAGTAGAACTGTTGGATCAAAGCATGTGGATTTAAAATGCTGGAATCATGATGGCACTTCATCCTTGGAGGAAACTAGGAAAAGCACTTCAGGGTGGAGAACAGAAGTTGCAATCTCAGATTCCTCCAGGGATTAGGGGGTAACATCAATGGGCGTGACGAGCACCCCTTCCCCCCATGCTGAGTGGCATTGGAAACTCACGCTGCCTTGAAGGGGAGCAGCTGTTCAGCTCCAGATAGCCATTTGCCCCATTGAGAATGTGGTCCTACAAATGAGGGAAGTTGTGACTTTTAAAAAGAAACAGAAAAATCCAAATTTTTATATCAAATGTCCAGACTTTAAAATGATAACTCACATTTAAAAATGTGTCAGCTAAATAAAATATGTTAATGGGCTACTGATACGTAAGGACATTTATAGTGAGGACGACTGCTACTTCTTACTGTTGTTTTGTCTGGGATGATTGAAAAATTATTTAGAAGGGTAAAAGTGGGAAGCGAGTGGGAGGCTGTTTTAAGTTTGAACAAGTTCTGTATCTATTACTATTGCTTGTTTTCTTTTCCACACAGGATAAAATTGGTACAGAATTTAATAAAACAAAGGATTTTCGTTTTGATAGAAAATAAAATTCTATGTACTAAGGAACAAGGAACCCTAGGTATTTTTGTGTGATGCAGTTTAGAAGCTAAGCAAGGTATTAAGGAAAACTGAACATAATGTTTTTCCTTGAGTAGCTACAGTACAGAAGACTCAGGAATGTCCATATTTGGAATTCTCTGAGTAATGAAAAATAACTTCAAAACAGTGTGTGTACTCCCTACTTTCCCATATGACTCTGAAGCTGGTTTGTTAAGGCTAAATTTATGGCGTTCCAAATTGAAAACAAGTCAGAAAAGAAGAGATATAGGAGAGCAAATAATGAAACAAGGCATAAACTTAAAGTAACTTGCAATGTCAAAAAAATATAAAAGGCAATATTATTTAAATTTTATAGACAGAATCCACTTTCATTTACACGAACCTTCAAGAGCTGTTGGAGGCTCATGCCTGTAATCCTAGCACTTTGGAGGGCCGAGGTGGGAGGATCATTTGAGACCGAGAGTTTGAGATCAGCCTGAGCAATAATAGCGAGACTCTATTGCTATGGGGAAAAAAAATTAGCCAGTGTGATGGCATGTACCTGTACTCCTAGCTACTTGGGAGGTTGAGGCAGGAGGATCGCTTGAGCCTAGGAATTTGAGGCTGCAGTAAGCTATGATCGTGCCACTGTACTCCAGCCTGGGAAGCAGAGTTAGACCTTGTCTCTAAAAAAAAAAAGTTGATGGGAAAAAGACTTTTTAGTGGAAGAATGATACATTTGCAGACTTCCAAGTAGTGGAAAAATTATTGCTTTTATCTTTGAATGATGCCATAAAGTACTTTATGTTTAACTAAGAAATAGTAAACAACCTCAAAATCCTGTCAGTAAATCATTATCCTTATGTTCGTTCTCATTAAACTAGTTGTACTTTATATAACACATTCTGTTCTAGGAAGCTTAATAATTGCTAATGATATATTAATGCAGCTTATTTATTTATTTAGCAATAATTGTAATCATACTGGGTGATCTTATCCTCCAAGCTACTTATAATAATGAAAACAGTGCCAAGCACTTGTTCTAACCACTTTACGTATATTAACTATGTCCTCTTAACAACTCAGAGAAGTAGGTACCATTGTTATTTCCATTTTAATCAACTTATCCAATGCCACATAGCTGTGGAATTTGGAGCCAGATTTGAATCTGGGCTTTGTGAATGCAGAGACCTATAATGTAATGAGTATCATGATGGAAATCGTGAGAGAGGAGCAGATATTGTGTGTGATGAAATTTAGATTTCAAAATGCATCAGCAAAAGTCTACCCAGAGCCTGTCTCTGTGATTTGTTGATACCGATGCATATGAAAGGCATTTTCATGTCAGTGGGATGAGAGCAGTGTTTGGTTTGAGGGTGGTGACCACATTTCAGGAAATATTCCCAGGCACAACACACATTTCCCAGCTGGGTAAGACTTATTCCCCAGGCTTCTGTTTTACTCTAACACCTTCAAAATGTTTTATTCTGCTTCATCCCATCCCTTCTTCCCTTTGTTTAGTGTTCTCTGACCTGTGTTATTTGGTACCTCTTCCGATGGTTTGGCAACAATTCCTTTATGAGTTTGTATATACCCTCCATGTTTTTACTCTGCTAAAAAAAAAAAAAAAAGTTTATACTTTTGATTAACACAATATATGCTAAATATCAGATCATGCTTATAAACACTTTTAAGCATTGTTTTGGTACAAAAATAGGTGATGTTTATTTTGGCATAATGAGTGATAGAAATTCTGTGCTCATTTTTATAGCTCTCGAGTAACTGCATGCTCTAAAGTGCATGCATTTCTCTAGGCCAGTGCCTGCCCACCGCTCACTGGGAGAGGTAGGACTTTCTCATCGGCAGGGACCACATGATCACCAGATGCCTGTGCAGCTGGGGTGATCCCGTGAAAACTTCCCACTGCAGGGCCCCGAGGAACAGCTACATATTATGTTTTAAAACTACAGAGGCAATATTTCATACAATTATTACATGTCAACTAAAAATAAGAGGAAAAAAATCAAACTACAGAGGCAAAAATAATATGTTTGTTTTTCCGGTGCATCAAGACCACCTGCTGCCAGAGTGCTGCTAGGTATTGTAAACAGTTTCTATAAAATGTTTAAAATAACAACAGGCCTTCCCAGGGGCTGGATTACACACTTAGCCGATCACGTCTTGAATACAGAAAGAGGCTACACAGCAGAGTTGATTGGAGTCTCTGGTGGGAGAGCGTGAGGATGGGGACCAGGGGTTGAACTGATCATGGACCAGCCCTGGAATCCCAAACACTAGGGAGAACCGGATATTCCAGGTCAGCTCTGCGTTCTGTCTCTGCAGGTCTCCACGGAGTGAACAAGGCCCTCTGTTTGAGGGCCATCTGATTTCTCTGCAAGTGGGTGAACATTGGCTACAATTGGAAATAGGACTGCAAGTTTCACACCAACCCTGGAGGAGCAAAATAACAGTGGAAAACTGAGGCAGTTCTGTAGATAATACTGGGTTCCTTCAAAGGCCTCTTTCTTTGAGGTCTGGATTACCTGCATTATTAAATGCATTTACTCTTTATTTTACTTTGCTAGTGACTATTTGGGGTTAGAGGATTCGGGGAGTATATGAAAGCTTATAGGATCCAAGAATCAAGGGTTCTTGCCCTCTGTTTTCTAGGTAATAATAGTTATTGAGTATTATGCACGGTGCTAAGCAGCATGCTACATGCTCTTCAAATACTGAATTCTTACAGTAACCCTATGAAGGAAGCATTCTGACTCATACAGTTAGAGACTTTCAGTCATCAGGTACAAGGTGTTGGAGGAAATGACTGGGAGGATTGGAATCCCAGCTCAGGTCTGTATGAGCCAGAAACCTGTGCAACTTGAAACACTGCTCCAGTTTCTCTAGTGAGTTTAGGAAAAGCTTCAGTGGAACCTTTTTTGGTCAAAGACAAAGTTACCAAATGGATGTTGGCTTCCTGCCTCGAGTAGACGCTCTGGTCTATGTGTTTGCTCATCATTGCTCACCTTGTACCACCTGAATCACAGAGCGGCTGATTTTGGTGTTTGCATCAACCTGTGTTGGACACTACCTATAACATGTCCCTGAGGCTGTTGCACCATTCTGGATACTAAAATCCACTGGATTATACCAGAAGACCTTCTGTTTATCTGTCTGTGACGTCTCTTTCTATTCTTTGCTCACCCTCCCTTTTGAAAAATATAAAAGCATTTTTGGAGATTAGCAGTGAGAGAGTCAATGTTTCTTACTAAGTAGGTAGCATGTCAGTGCTCCACAGAGCCAGCAGAGTTGAGACAATAAACACTGCCAAACTTGATATACAGGTAGGGGAACATCGTTAGAAATTCAGTTAGGTGTGCAGTGGCAAAGAATGTGGGCTTTGGAATCAGGCAGCTTTGTGGATAAGAGTCATACCTCTGCTGTATTCTAGTCTAGCTACATGACACTGGATAGTTATTTAACTTTAGAGTGTTTATACTGTTTGTTGTCCACTTAGGGACACAGTCACTTAAGGTCTTACCTGAGAGGAAAGTGGGGGGCACTAATGTTAATATTAAATATGCCAGGCCAAAAGTACCCACTGGGACTGCCCCAGACAAGCTGGGATGTATGATCACCTTCTTTTTTTTTTTTTTTTTTTTTTGAGACAGAGTCTCACTTTGTTGCCCAGGCTAGAGTGAGTGCCGTGGCATTAGCCTGGCTCACAGCAACCTCAATCTCCGGGGCTCAGCGATCCTACTGCCTCAGCCTCCCGAGTAGCTGGGACTACAGGCATGCGCCACCATGCCCGGCTAATTTTTTGTATATATATTTTTAGTTGGTCAATTAATTTCTTTCTATTTTTGGTAGAGACGGGGTCTCGCTCAGGCTGGTTTCGAACTCCTGACCTTGAGCAATCCGCCCTCCTCAGCCTCCCAAAGTGCTAGGATTACAGGCGTGAGCCACCACGCCCGGCTGATCACCTTCTTTTTTAATTATAAGGTATACATAACAAAATTTACCATTTTAACCATTTTAAATTAAGTGTTACAATTCAGTGGCATTAAGTACATTCATATTGTTGGGCAACTATTATCACCATCCATCTTCAGAATTTTTTTATCTTCCCAAACTAAAACTCTGTACCCATTAAGCAATAAGCCCCCATTCCCTTCTTTCTCCCTCCAGCTCCTAGCAACCACCTTTCTCCTTTCTGTCTCTATGAATTTGACTACTTTAGGTACCTTATATACATGGAATCATGCAATATTCATCCTTTTGTAACTAACTCCCTTCACTTAATATAATGCCTTCCAGGTTCATTCATACTGTAGCTACTGTCTGCATTTTCTTCCTTTTTAAAGCTGAATAATATTCCACTGTGTGTATATACCACATTTTGTGTATCCATTCTTTGGTCGATGGGCACTTGGTTGCTTCTACCTTTTGGCTTTTGTGAGTGATGCTGCTACAAACATAGGGTACAAATATCTGTTTGAGTCTCTGCTTTCAGTTCTTTGGGGGCATATACCTAGAAGTGGAATTGTTGGATCATATGATAATTCTGTATTTAATTTTTGTTACTTTTTTTTTTTTTTTGAGACAGAGTCTCGCTTTGTTGCCCAGGCTAGAGTGAGTGCCATGGCATCAGCCTAGCTCACAGCAACCTCAAACTCCTGGGCTCAAGCAATCCTGCTGCCTCAGCCTCCGGAGTAGCTGGGACTACAGGCATGTGCCACTATACACGGCTAATTTTTTCTATATATATTAGTTGGCGAATTAATTTCTTTCTATTTATAGTAGAGACAGGGTCTTGCTCTTGCTCAGGCTGGTTTTGAACTCCTGACCTCGAGCAATCCACCCTCCTCGGCCTCCCAGAAAGCTAGGATTACAGGCGTGAGCCACTGCGCCCGGCCTAAGCATAGAAATTTTTAGAAAAAATGTAAGACACTGTTCAATTTATTTTGCTTTATTTCCCATACGAAAACTGTAATGTGTGATTATTAATTTTAGTTGTTTCTAGGCTGTTCTCATACACAGGACATGTTTTAACAAAAGCTCAAATCCTGCCTTATGTGTCCATTAATCAGTTAATTTTATTAAAAATTGTGTGTATAATGTTCAATCAAGTAGGTGCGATTCGAAATTAGAATGTTGTCAGTTAGTTCTTCATACACCCGAAAGCTAATATTTTTTAGTTTTGATGCTAATTTTGGGTTAATGATGTAGGAAATTCTTTTCTGTTTTTCCTAGATCCCTTACCTCCCAACTCAGCATGAGAACGAGCTGGTTGATATTACCATACATTAGAGCAGGGGTCCTCAAACTTTTTAAACAGGGGACCAGTTCACTGTCCCTCAGACCGTTGGAGAGTGCGCACTGTGGGCCTGGGACAAGTCTGCTGTTAAGCTATGGCAAAAACACCCGGAGGGCCGGATAAATGTGCTAGGCGGCCTGGATGTGGCCCCAGGGCCGTAGTTTGAGGATGCCTGAATTAGAGCTTCTCCTTTCATCATAGCGTGTGCCCATTTCCAGTTTCGCAGCTATTCTTAGGGAAACATGATGGACATGTCAGTGAAGGAGGCCGGTTGACTGACTGCTCATGCAAAGCTCAAGAGCTTGCAATACCGTGGGGGGAGGGGGGCAGTTTCTGCTCAAGATCTGGTGATCAGCTGTGCAGATCTCTGAAGTTGATTTTTCCAGGGCTAAAGCTATTTGAACGTACTTAGTGGGTGTATTGGTAAGGGTTCTCCAGAGAAACTGAACCAATAGGATGTGTAGATAGATAGGAAGATAGACAGATAGATTACACAGACAGATTTATTTTGAGGAATTGGCTCACATGATTGTGAAGGTTTGGCAATTTGAAAATCTGGTGGGGGAGGTAGGTAGGCTGGAGACCCAGGGAAGAGTTGCAGTTCTAGTCAAAAGGTAGTCTGCTGGCAAAATTCCTTTGTGGGGAAGGTCAGTCTTTATCCTGTTAAGGCCTTCAACTGATTGCTTGAGGCCTGAGACTCACCCACATCATGGAGGGTAATCTGCTTTACTCAAAGTCCTCGGATTTAAATGTTAATCTCATTCAAAAACACCTTCATGGAAATATTAGAATAATATTAGACTAATTATCTGGGCACCATGGCACAGCCAAGTTGCCAATTAACCATCACAGGGTTTTGCTAACACTGACCAAACTCTCAAGAGACTACCATGTAAACCCAAATGCATATAATCCTCTGGTGGGCCATAAACTTGACTGGTCAGTACAGTCCCTCCCCTGTAATAAAATCTATAAGGAAAGCCAGTGACCATACAAGAAGGTGGCTTGGTGAAAAGGAATCAGACAGTAAGGACAATGGCAACTGACATTTATGGAGCACCTACTGTAGTCCAGATTTTGCTTTAAGTACTTTATGTATACTATCCCAACTACCATTGTCTTCAAGATGTGATAACGTGGTGCTTTCATCTCTAGTATAAAGTTATTCATGTCATTTGGTTAGGACCTCCTGCCTCTTGATGGTGCTAGATGGAGATTCCTGAACATCATCCCCAGACAAAGAGTAGCTGCAGGCACTGGAGACAGAGAGGCATTTGGGAGGGCAGACAGCAGAATTCTGAATCAAGGGAAATCTAGAATAATGTAATGGATGAATCTTGGCTGAGAGCAAGGGATGCATTTCAAATAAAGGCTCAACTTGAGAAGGCTAGGCAGATACCCAGATGACCAACAGACTAGGAGTGGAAGGCAAGAGGCATGGGATGGAATGGGGGTAGGGACCTCTAGAAATTGTAATCTGAGTGAAACACACAGATTGTTGCAAATAGAACTTAATGCACTACCAAGGCTCAGCAAGGACTCGGGGTCCTACTGACCCATTTTTTTTCCCCATGAGACTAGTAACTATCTTCCGAATCAAATAACGATGTCATCTCTGTAGCCCATAGAGATACACTTTTCCAACTGCAGGCTCATTCCTTTTCTTGATTTATTATTTAATATGTAAAGCTAACTGAGGGCACAGAAACCTACGGAGTTATTAAGCTTTGGGGAATCTCTGCCTGAATGGACTGGGGCAGCACTCATTCAAGATTTACTTTTTCCCTTGGCTGGGCCCATGGGAAGTGGCTGCCCCAGAGTGGTATTCCTTGTGATCAAAATAGCTCCTTAGCAGTCATTTAGGCCGCAGTCACCAGGCTGAGGTTCTTCTTAAGGTGGAATAGCCTAAATATCGAGACTCAATTAAATCGACTCGCCCAGCAGTTTTGCTGTTATCAATCTACCCCATCAGTATTCTCACACTGTTCAACAAAGATATATGCGCTTTGCAGTATTGTTCTCAAAGGTAAAAACCTGGAAATAAAACTATCCATTGAAAGTACCAGTTAAATATATCATGAATAGCTATACTAATGAATGCAATATAGCTTGGAAAATAATGACATAGGATTTACAGGTACTGACTTGGAAAGACGGTTGTGGCCTGTTGCTGGGTGGCAGGTATGGTATGATCCCATTTGTGTAGAAGCGTGTATATGCTAACGTGCAGTGATAAGATTTGTGGAAAGGTACTGAGGAACTTGTTAGGAGTAGGTGGAGGGAAGGAGGCTTTGCTTTAACTTTATGGTTCTCTGTGCTGTTTGAAGACCATTCGGATGTATCATTGCATATACATTTACTGCATATAAAATAAAGTTTTCTCCCTGTTATTTCACCACACATTTTGTGGTGTTTCCCCAGGTCTTTCTAAAGTGTTTTGCTTTGTTTTGCTGTGGGTGTGCTGGAGACGGGGGGAGGTGGAGAGAAAGAGAGAGAGAGAATGAGAGAGTGCGTGTGTGTGTGTGTGTGTGTGTGTGTGTGTGTATGTCTGTGGGTTTAGGAGGAGCTGGAGCAGGCTTTGAGGAATCCTGCCAAGTGGACGGAGGCAGAACGTGCGCCAAGCCATCAGTCAGATGTGTTAATATCTCTCCAGCGTTGCAAGGTTCTTCCTGTACACCAGGCTGGAGCCCTCTGCCCCTCCCACAGCCTGCGAGTTCACGTGCTAATCAGCAGACCTTACTGCAGGCTTTTTCACCCTCCACCCTCACCTCCACCCTCGCCCCGGCCCCTTCCTTTGGTTGCTCTGGCTCCACTTAGAATGAACGAAAATGGCTTTTAATTGCGCAGGGAACCCTCAATACTGATGATGCACGGAGACTTCCTGGCGTGCGTGCAGCTTGGCTGGGGGCTGGGGGAGGATTCTGAGGAGTCCTCCGTAGTGAGAACCACTGGCCTCTTTCTGGCTGTGATTGGATGTGGGGAGACGGGAGCACCTGCCCCATTCTGACGGGGCCAGTCTTGCTGCTTCTCAGACTTGCACCCCCAGTGTTCTGGAAGGAGACTGTGTTTTTCCTGACATGAAACAACCCTTCCATGTGGGTGCCAGGTCCCTGGATACCGGTTATTACATAATCCTCACACGTGATCGTGCTATTTACAGCCCAGGAGCCATGTCCCTTTATAGTTTTGCAGTCTAAGGGGCAGGCCACACAGCTAAGGAGTACGAGCTGGGCACACCCTCTGGAAATAATGGCCATGCTTAGTAACAAATTAGGTGAGGTGAAGTCACACCCAAGCTCTTTTACCAATTTGCTGTTGTCATTGTTGTTATTAAAGCAATTAAGTTGCAGCAATTTTTCAATGGACCTGAGTCCAAATTAGCCTAGTTCCTTCTTCTATAAATACTGCGTTTTGCGGGAGGAGGCCACAAGCGTGTGTTGGAGCCACGGGTTGCCAGTCTTGGCTGTGGAATCACATTTTCAATGAAGAACCAGAAGGTTCAGGTGTCCTTGCTGATTAACCAGGCCCAGATATCGGGCACGTCATCAGAGAGGGGTGCAGTGGGACTCAGCCTTTCGTAGCACAACCCAAATATTTTTTGTTCCATTATACAACAGAGTGTCCTTTAATCTGTTCTAGTTTTGTTTCATTTCGTCTCTCCTCTCCTCTCCTCTCCTCTCCTCTCCTCTCCTCTCCTCTCCTCTCCTCTCCTCTCCTCTCCTCTCCTCTCCTCTCCTCTCCTCTCCTCTCCTCTCCTCTCCTCTCCTCTCCTCTCCTCTCCTCCCCTCCCCTCCCCTCCCCTCCCCTCCCCTCCCCTCCCCTCCCCTCCCCTCCCCTCCCCCCCCCTGTGAAACACACAGATTGTTGCAAATAGAACTTAATGCACTACCAAGGCTCAGCAAGGACTCGGGGTCCTACTGACCCATTTTTTTTTTCCCATGAGACTTAGTAACTATCTTCCCAATCAAATAAGGATGTCATCTCTGTAGCCCGTAGAGATACACTTTTCCAACCCTCCCCTCCCCTCCCCTCCCAGTCTTGGTGAGTCTGCCAGAAAGTTTTTTTTTTTTTTTCCTAGACAGAGTCTCGCTCTGTTACCTGGGCTAGAGTGCCGTGGCATCAGCCTAGCTCACAGCAACCTCCTGGCCTCAAGAGATCCTCCTGCCTCAGCCTCCCAAGTAGCTGGGACTACAGGCATGCACCACCATGCCTGGCTAATTTTTTAATATATTTTTAGTTGTCCAGCTAATTTATTTCTATTTTTTTAGTAGAGACAGCCCTGTACAGCCATGAGAGCAGGACTGCAGCGCTGGGCTCTGGATCTGAGTCCCTGTTCCGCCCCCGACTAACAGGTCATTCAGCCTCTGTGACCTCAGTTTCACCAAATATTGTAAAATGGGGGACACCCAGTGCCACAGGCTTGTGAAGCGGGAATGTTACGTGTGAAAGCGATCTGTAAAGAAAGGTGCTGTGCAAACTTTGACTACTGGGAGATGATAAGCACAGCGTCAGCTGCCATGATGGGTTAAAAACCAGCAGCGTCAGCTGCTTTCCACGCTCGGAGGATAGAAAACCAGCGTTCTGAAACATTTCAGCATGTGCTCTCTCTAGTTTCCGTATGCCCACAGGTGCTTTTTATTTCCCAAACATCACTTCAAAACACATAAAAAAGATAAATACCATGTCATGGATTAAAGTATTAAGGTGAGGACTGAGGAGACAATGAAACGCTAGTTCCTCTAGATCTGCAGTCCCCAACCCTGGGGCCTCAGACTGGTACCGGCCCGTGGCCTCTTAGGAACTGGGCTGCACAGCAGGAAGTGAGTGGCGATCGAGCAAGCAAAGCCTCATCTGTATTTACAGCTGCCCCCCATCACTCGCATCACCGTATAAGCTCCGCCTCCTGTCAGATCAGCGTTGACATCAGATTCTCACAAGAACAGTGAAGCCTACTGTAAACTGCACATGCGAGGGGGGATCTAGGTTGCAGGCTCCTTAGGAGAATCTGATGCCTGGTGATCTGAGGCGGTGATGCGAGCGCTGGGGAGCGGCTGCAAATACAGATCATCATTAGCAGAGAGGTTTGACTGCACAATAAATGTAATGTGCTTGAATCATCCCCAGAACTTCCCTCCAGCCTCTGGTCCATGGAAAAATTGTCTTGCATGAACCAGTCCCTGATGCCAAAAAGGCTGGGGACTGCTGCTCTAGATGACCAGATCTTACCCTGTGTCAGGTGAGAAGTTCACATAAAGGCAGGCACAGACAGGTGGAGGTGAAAATGCCCTGCAAGGATGGCTCACAGGGGCAGAGTGGCTCTGCTTGCTGCCCTTTCCTGGCAGTTTTACACAGCCCTGCTCTCAACTCTCTGTAGCTGGAAGAAGACTCCAAAGGAACTGGAGGCAGCAGAAACAAGAGAATGAGAAAAGACCTTTGGAAACTAGGGCAGAGGAACAGGTGGCGTGTATGAGGACAGTCAGTGTTTCCACATCAGCCAAGATCTGCCAGCGAGGAGGGCAATGGTTTCTCAAACTCTCTGCCTCACGTGACCTGTCGGACGGGAAAGACATCTGGGCACCCGCAGCTAGGTGTCCACATTCTCCCATGACGCAACTCAAAGATGTGTCAGACACTGACCACCCACTCGTGCCACTGAACATCTCAGTCCTTGGGCCCCACAAGATCACTGGGGACAAGAAGCCTTCTGAATCCCCCAGTGCCATGGCCTCTACCCTCAGGACCCAGGCTCCTTCCCGGGAGTCCTGGATCCCAGGCCTCTGGCAGTGTTTCCAAGGGGATGAGGCTGCTCCAGACCCAATTCAGGAAAAACTGCAGCACCATTATCCACGGATGTATCTGGAAGTCCAGCAAGAAAGCGCCGAGCTGAATTGGCCTCTTTGTTCAGAAAACTTCTCCTCTCCCTCACATTTCACCGATTACAATGACTTTGGGTTCACAGGTTCCTCTTTCAAAATTGCAAAGCAGGTTCAATTCATCAGCCTCTCACACCCTACACTGAATTCTTCTGGTTTTCTCCTAATACCTGCTTTTTAAAACTCTCAGTTAAGCTAAGCCTACATAGAGTAAATGGACATTTAACTGGGTGAAAAAATGGGAGAAAAAATTTGAGGATGGGGGCACTTGGGGGGAGAGTTGGACTTGGTAAGGAGCCCGCTGAAGGGGGCACAGCCATAAGGCAGCATGACAAGGACCCTGGAGGCTGGATGACCCTGGGAGAGGGGCCCTCCAGGAGCTAATAGGGGAGCCCAGGACGACAGGCACAATGGTTCTGCACGCAGAGGCTGCCAGCCTTGCTGGTCACAGATACATCTCTGGGTAGGCTGGTCCTATTCCAAAGCCCATGCCTTCCAAAATTCTGTTTGGAGAAGCAAACGTACAATGGCTCACGATCATGTACTGTAGTCACTCCCATTAGAAGAAATATCAACACTCTGCTGACTTTAGACAGGTAACAGCACATGCGCCATAAAACTACAAAGAGTATTTTTTGAATGTATTTTCACAGACTGCCAAGGTTGGATTCAAAGACTGGACACCCTGTCCAGTCCCTAATCTAAAGGTCTCTCCTTTCTCACAGGCTGTTGCCATTCCCACTTCTAGGTCTTCTCGGGGTCCCCCAAATTTTAGGTGATTTCTGGGAAAGAGACAGGAGCAAATGGATCAAAGGCCACGTCCCTGAGGCCTGTCCTGGGCTTATCGACACATCTGACTGCTGTGGATTTTATCTCCATCACTTGGACCTGTTTTTTAAAACTTTCTGGGCTGGGCGCAGTGGCTCATGCCTGTAATCCTAGCATTCTGGGAGGCTGGCGTGGGAGGATCGCTCAAGATCAGGAGTTTCTAACAAGAAACTTTGTTAAAAGAGGCTTGGGTCATAGTCCTTTCATTGAGAACTCTCAAAGTAGAAAAACTGATAGTTCACAGATGGATTTATTTTTTCATTTTGTGGGTTTGAAATAGAAAATACATTCATTTTGTGGGTATGTTAGTTTGCTAGGGCTGGTGTACCAAAGTAGCATGCACTGGGTGACTTCCACACTGAAATCTGTTCTCTCACAGTTCTAGAGGCTGAAGTCTGAGGTTAAGGGTCGATTCCCTCGGAGGGCTCCAGGCCCCGTCCTTGGCTTGGAGATGGCCGTCTTCTCCCTCTGCCTTCACAGCTTCCTTTGGTGCGTGTCTGTGTCCTAATGCCCCTTGTTTTTTTGTTTTTTTTTTGAGACAGAGTCTCACTTTCCTAGAGTGAGTGCCATGGCGTCAGCCTAGCTCACAGCAACCTCAAACTCCTGGGCTTAAGCAATCCTCCTGCCTCAGCCTCCCGAGTAGCTGGGACTACAGGCATGCGCCACCATGCCCGGCTAATTTTTTCTATATATATTAGTTGGCCAATTAATTTCTTTCTATTTATACTAGAGACAGGGTCTCGCTCTTGCTCAGGCTGGTTTCGAACTCCTGACCTCAAGCAATCCGCCATCTCAGCCTCCCAGAGTGCTAGGATTACAGGCATGAGCCACCATGCCCGGCCACTAATGCCCCTTCTTATAAGGACACCAGTCCTATTGGAGGAGGACCCACCCTAATAGCCTCATATTAACTCGAATCGCTCTGTAAAGACACTATCTCCAAATAAGGTCACATTCTGAGGTACTAGGGGTTAGGGCAATAATAACATACGAATTTGGGAAGGACTCAATTCGACCCATAATGCAGGCATGCCATTAATAAGATCAAAAATAGTTATTTCTTTACTATAGCAGCACATAAAGGACTTGACCTCAGGGAGCTTACATTCTGCTGAGGGGAGACAACAAATAAGCAAATAAATATAATATAATGTCAGGTAGTAATAAGCACTTTGAAGAAAAATAAGACAATGCAAGGGGTAAGAAAGTAACTCTGGGCTGGGGAGTCCTGAATGAGGTGAGGGAGTGAGCCTTGTGGAGGGCATTCCAGGCAGAAGGAACAGCAGGTGCAAAGGCTCTGACGCAGGAATGAGCGTGGTGCGTGCCAGGAACAGCAGGAAGGCCAGTGTGGCTGCCCAGAGCCAGCAGGGGAAGGAGTGGTGCCGAGAGACACCGGAGAGACTGCAGGGACTGGGTCATGAAGGGCCTGCAGGCCAGACTGAGAGCTTTTAACCTTGTCCTAAGAGGCATGGGGAGCATGCGCTTTGAAACCGAACAAGTAGAAAACGCTTATTTGTCCCTTTGCAAGATTTTTCCTTTTCCCTCCAGCCCCTGTGACTCCCAGTCTAAGCTTACATTCCTCTGGAGTCCTGAGCAGGCCTAGCCCTGAACCAGGCCCCCTCTACTACCCTACCACGCCCCACTGGGAGACAGTTCTTCATGGACCTGTCCGTCTTTGCACATCTCGTGAGCAGAGGCGCTGTCTGTCCTTTGTTCTGGACTCTTTCCCAAGGATGTTTATAGGACGCACAGCCCTGGGACGTGGACATAGCATCTCCCTGTGGCGCAAAGGGCAGGCAGGCTTATTGCCTGTCATGAAAGACACTGCTTTCCCGAGTCAGGGCTTCTCTTCTGTCACGCGGCCTACCGCGTGTGCAGCCTCTGTTCCTCTTCACCTTTCTGCGTGGAACCCGGGGCTTCACAGAAATGGCATAAAAAAGGCTGATCGAGGAGTCTTGTGACTTTCGCCAGCACCCGTGAAATTGGCAGGAGAACTTGTTAGCTGGTAAGGGGGGTGAAATCTCAGATGCTTCGCTGTTCTTGACACCCTTAAAATAGCTTCTGTACTGGCATTGTGGTGGCTGAGATCTTGATCATGGGTCAGTGCTTGGGCATGTGTGTGTGGTTTTTTAAGATTTTTTTCTGTTATCTCTGGAACTCTTCCCGCCCTGCCCTCTCCCCAATGAAATCTAGCAGGAAACCAATAAAATGAAAGCTTCCCTGGATGCCATAGAGGTGGGAGCCCGGATTTCCCCATCTTAGGCAGCTTTTTCAGGCATCTTTGGAGAAGCTGCCCAATATAGTTTCAAAAACACTATGTTGAGCTACTATAAGGCCCCCCTTAAAACTCAAATCTGGTATCTGGGAAGAATAAAATATTAAACTCTTATCAGAGATAGATTATTTATGTTGTAGCAAAGAAATTAATTTACTAGTTATTAATAGGTCTGCACAAATTAGTTTGTCAAAGGACTGGGATCCAGTTTTAAATAAATGCAGTTTATGGGGGGGAAGGCTGGAGAGAGGGCACCGTGGGGTGGGGGTGGCGCTGGCATTCAGGCCGGGCTGGGGAGTAGAGGGGGGAATGCTGGAGGGTAGTGGTGAGAGGGTAGTAGTTGGCAAATAAAATCACTTTTGAACTACTTGGTTTCCTTGGTCATTGGGATTCCTTCAAGGTGCCCCATTGGCCTTGTTTGGGGCCAGGCAGAGGGAGAGAAGCACCCTTCTTGCTTGTGTGTTTTACGTTGGTGTTCTGTGTGAGACAGCATTTGAAAAAATTACTCTTCTGGTGAAGCAAGGTTGAAAGCACATCTTTTTCACTCTTTTACCTGGGGCTCTGGTAATGGTGTTAAAAAGTAAAACAGATGCCTATTTCCCAGAGCACAAGGAAGAAGGTAGCTCAGCAGAAAAGGATTCTTGGGGTTCAGGTCCAACTCTACTATAATATATTTTTTGACATTTATCCTTTACTTATTTTTTTATTTTTATTTACTTTTTATTCACTTCTCGAAGGCTAGGGAGATTTATCCTTTATACTTTATTTTGTTAATTTTTTTTTTTTTTAATTTGTGTGGGTACATAATAGTTGTACACATTTATTGTTTCTTGACTCTATTGCTAATTTGCTGTGTGGCCTTTAGCTGACCCCTCAACCTCTCTGGGCCTGTCTTCTCATCATGACAGATCATGTCATGAGGACATGATCTCAGAAGTTCCCGTGTATGTAAAGGCCCATGAACTGTGGAGCAGGGATGTGGCTTTTAACTCAAGAAATATTAAATATTGTATTTCTATGTTTTTGCCTTTTAAGAAGCCAGACCTCATTCATGCCTTTTGAGCAGGAGGTGTATACTGGGCCTGGAGTAGAAATTGGGGCATTTGTGAGAGTAAAAGAGGTGGATTTAATTGTTCCATGCCATCTTTCTCTTCACATCAAGGACAAACTATGACCCCCAGATCAAATCCAGTTTGCCACCTGTTTTTATTAGAACACAGTCATGCCTCCCCTTCCCCCCTATTTTTTAGAGACAGGGTCTTGCTCTGTTGCCTAGGGGATCAGAGTGGGATTATAGCTCATTGCAGCCTCAAACCCCTGGGCTCAAGTGATCCTCCTGCCTCAGCCTCCTGAGTAGCTGGAACTACAGGTGTGTACCACCATGCCCAGCTAATTTTTCTATTTTTTTGTAAAGACGATGTCTCACTATTGCCTAGGCTGATCTTGAACTACTGGGCTTAAGCAATCCTCCTGCCTCAGCCTCCCAAAGTGCTGGGATTACAGGGTGAGCCACCATGCCTGGCTCCATTTGGTTTTATATTGTTTATGCTTTTGTGCATTAGTGACAGAGTTGAGTAGTTATAACAGAGTCCTAAAATACTTACTATCTGGCTCTTTACATAAAAAGTTTGCTGGCCTCTACTTGAGGCCATTGAAGCTTTGCCTTTTGTTTAGTGCCTAGTAGACTTGGCCCAAATGATTGTGTGCATGTAATTTTTTTTTATAAAAAAGGACACATAAGCAACCCCTTTGAGGCGGGCTTCCTGTGCCCGCTGATTTATGATACTTTGGAAAAAGAGGTCCTGTTTAGAAACTGAAAGAATCTTCTAGCTATTTCATTTATGGGTGTAAAACATGTTTTTTTTTACTGATGATTTCTTTCTCTTTTGAAAAATGACTATGCAATGACCTATTAAAAAATGCACTGTTATTTTCAAATATGTTAAAATGTACCTTGTCTTGGATTAGTGCGATACCGCTGTTTTCCCTTTACATTCTGGGATTTTAAATCCACAGGAATTGTGTTAAGGGCTTTATTTGGACTCGTTAAAGCCTACTATGTTCATATGGAGGCAGGCGGATGACTGATGGGTCAAAGGTCTTGAGAACTGCAAATGGCTGCTGAATTCAGGACTCATTAGGCAGCTTCCTAATTGGCTTGGCAAGGAGTCATTCCCATGTGTACAGTAGCCAGGAAAGACTATAATTATAACCAAATGGATTAACCAGTGAGTTTCCAGGCAGTTCCAGGACTGCTTTGGCTTAGGTGATTATTTTGCCTCCTCGAGGCTTGTGCCATCAGATCCCGCTTTAGGCTTTGTAAGAGAAAAATCCCAAACACTCAGGTTGGGGAGGCAGCTCAGTGGAAGAGTCTGGGAGGGTAAAAATGGATAGCCAAGGAGATACTAGATTGTAAAGGAAAATATTTTGCAAGGCTTGAATTTATATAATAACTCCCAGCTGCTCAAGGAGCCCTCTTGCCATTCATTTGACAGGCAACAGAGCGAGCACCCTGTCCCTCTTATGGAAGGGTCCGTGTGGCTGGGTTGGTTCATGGGGACACACTGTGCTCTCGATGTCATGATTAGGGAAGCGGGTTAGTTTGCAGCTCCACATCTTAAAATAGGATATAGGTAATTTAGAGAAGGTCTAGGGTAGACAGTGAAAATATGGAAAAGTTAGAAAGTAGACATCAAGCCATGGGGGTAGGGTGAGCAAAAAAGCACATCATCAAGTCAGATTCACGTGGATCACAAATCCAGTATCAAGCTTTACTAACTTCAAAGATGCAGGCAATTGAGGGGCTCAGATGACTCAGAGAGGTCTGAGACATTGAGGATATCTTCCTAGAACCCCCTTTTTTCTCTGGACTCAGCATGCTAGATAGGTCTAAAGTACACAGTGCAAAGCATTTAAGTTACACAAAAGCTCCATTTTATACCCCTCATTATTTTGTAGTACACATGACATTCTTCAGGGAGCCATGCCTTGAAGATTTGGTATGTCATGATTCTAAGACATCCTTTGGCCAGAGACATCCTGCTAAGGGCAGTCTGTAGATGAGGTTTCTTCCTCCTTGTGAAGATCATTTGTATCATTACCTGGAGGTTCAGTTGATGAAGAAATTAGGGTCACCTGCCCTCTTTCCTTTTTCCTGGGGGTATCCATCCCCCTCAACACACACACTCCCTTTAGGTGAATGAATGGATCACAGACCTGTTGCTTAAACTCCTTCCTCCTAGGCAGCGACGATGAAAAGGACTGATTCAGTACCAAGCAGACATAGTCAACTTGACAGCTTTCAAGTAAAGGAAGAGCAATTATAAGAAGAGACAGTGGTGATAAGGTTTCCTGGAAGAGTAATTACAAAAAGGGTTACCACCCACAATAAGAGGTTTTTGGGTGAAAGAACAAAAAAATGGTCAGATTTCTGGGGTTGTTGGTTAAAAGAAAAAAGCACACAATAACTTCCTAATTTCCCTTTTCCCTTCCTTCTCCCCCGGTGTCCCCTACCTATCTCTGACCAATGCCATCCCCCCATCCTCTTCAGATGGCCTCCGCTCTGCTGGGATTCCTGTCCTTGTCATCACCTTGTTCTTGCTCTGTCTTCCTGCTCCCTGCCGGCTGCCTCCTCTTTGAAGCTGGCAGAGATCCTGGAGCAGAGAGTCAATGCCCCACAGAAGCAACAGGGATTTCGGCTAAATACTGACACGTGCACAGGAACCTGCACAGTTATCAGCAGGACGTTCAGCGTCACAGAATTTTTGAGATCAGATGAGCTAAGGCCTGTGCATTGCCATCCAGAACATAGTAAATGCTTTTCTAAATAAATTCAAATTACAATAGTACCTATACCTAGACTTTTCTATTTTTGAGGTAATTGGACACTAGATTAGGTTAACAAAAGAAGCTATAAAGATAATCCTTCTTGGGGATTTTAAAGTTTCTGTTCTGATTATAAAAGGACATGAGCATTGTGGAAAATGTGGAAAATATAGGAGAAGAAATAAATCACTCCTACATAATCCTACCCTGAGATAAATACTATTATACTATTTTATTGAATTTTTCTTCTGGTATATTTTAAGATAAATATATATTTTTTATCTTAATATATATTTATTCTATTTTATCTTAATGTATATATTTATATATACTAAATATATAAAAGCTTTAAAATTTTATTAGTCAAATTTATCTTTTCTGTTGTCTTGGAAGTCTTTTAAAAGTAATAAGACATTTGTGTAAGTGTAGCTATCAATTAAATGAGGATATGGATATGGAAACATTTTTATATGCTGAAAGACATTCTTCAAATAAAAAGAGCATAAAAGAAGGGAATCTTCTAGCTATTTCATTTATGGGTGTAAAACATTTTTTATTTACTGATGATTTCTTTTTCTTTTGAAAAATGACTATACAGTGACCTATTAAAAAATGCACTCTTATTTTCAAATATGTTAAAATGTACCCTGTCTTGGAATAGTGCCATACCACTGTTTTCCCCCTATATTCTGGGATTTTAAATCCACAGGAATTGTGCTAAGGGCTTTATGTGGACTCGTTAAAGCCTACCATGTTGACACCTGCACTGTCACCTGCAGAGAACCTGCAATTCTGAAGGGCCCACATGAGAGTGTTTCCTGGTGGTATTGGGCTGAGGAGGTGTTCCTTTGCAAATTTTGCCACGTTTTGAAATTACACAATTGAGTATTATGTTGTTGAGAACAGCGCTATCCAATAAAAATACCACTCTAGCCACATAAGTAATTTTATTATTTAATTTTAATTTTTTTTTGTTTTTTGAGACAGAGTCTTGCTTTGTTGCCCAGGCAACCTCAAACTCCTGGGCTCAAGCAATCCTCCTGCCTCAGCCTCCCGAGTAGCTGGGACTACAGGCATGTGCCACCATGCCCGTCTAATATTTTCTATGTGTTTTCAGTTGACCAATTAATTTCTTTCTATTTATAGTAGAGACGGGGTCTCACTCTTGCTCAGGCTGGTTTCGAACTCTTGACCTTGAGCAAGCCATCCACCTCGGCCTCCCAGAGTGCTAGGATTATAGGCGTGAGCCACCGCACCCGGCCTCACATAAATAATTTTAAATTTTCTGGCGGCCACATTTAAAAAAGTAAAAATAAATAGGTGAAATTAAATTTAATAATATGTTTTATCTCACCAACCATATCTAAAATATTATCATTTCAAGAAGTAATCAATATAAAAACTCTTTCTTTTTTTTTTTTGTGATAGTCTCGCTCTGTTGCCTGGGCTGGAGTGCCATGATGTCAGCCTAGCTCACAGCAACCTCAGACTCCTGGGCTCAAGCGATCCTCCTGCCTCAGCCTCCCAAGTAGCTGGGACTATAGGCACTCACCATGACGCCTGACTGATTTTTTTCTATTTTTAGTAGAGTCGGGGTCTTGCTCTTGCTCAGACTGGTCTTGAACTCCTGAGCTCAAGCGATCCTCCCTCCTTGGCTTTCCAGAGTGCTAGGATTACAGGCATGGGCCACTGTGCTCAGCCAATATAAAAACTGTTAATGAGAGATTTTACATTCTTTTTTTTAAGTCTTCAAAAATTTGATATGTACTTGACACGTACAGCACATCTCAGTTTGGACAGCCACACTTCAAGTGCTCAGTGGCCATGTGTGGCTAGTGGCTGCCGTGTCGGCCTGTGCAGGTCTAGGTGCTGCTAGTAAACCGCCTGATCTTTGATATGTCTTCT
Source organism: Microcebus murinus (assembly GCF_040939455.1). NCBI lineage: Eukaryota > Metazoa > Chordata > Mammalia > Primates > Cheirogaleidae > Microcebus > Microcebus murinus. The sequence goes on along the minus strand of NC_134111.1, from coordinate 86,757,603 downwards.
AGACCCTGGGTGCAGACAAGCCATTGTTAAATCTAAACTTCGGTTGTCACTTTGAAGAAGTGGTCTTCCTCAATGGCACATACTTAAAGTAATTGAATGAACTCACTGTTTTTTGCCTTGTTAGAAATTTAAGTCCTTCTTTCCTCTTTGTGAGCAGGAATTTAGTCATATTATTTTTTGCCTTTGGTGACAGCAACTCATTGTCCCTCTTCCCTGCAGTGACTGCAGCCCCAGAACCTTGAGTTGGTTCCAGCTAGTTGCTTAGGAATAACAATGTCACATGGAAGACTCCAAGCCCCAGTCCTCCAGCTGGCAGTCAGCATGAGCAAAATCACAGCCTCGGTTTGGCCTTTCTAACCCGAAAGCCATACATGGGCCAGAGCCCCTCAAATTAGAGAATGCTAGCTGGAATCTCATTGCCTAGCCCCTTCCTGTGGCTTTGCTGGCACACTTCTTTGGCAGCAGGAGCTAGGGAGCTATCCCTTGGCTTAATCTGGTTAAAACCAGATAAAGAATTAGGTCAGGGGCCTCTGGCTGCAAAGAATTCTGTTTCCAGAACTCAAGCAGAGCTGTGGAATAAAAATAAACTGCAAGAGTTGGACAAGCACGACTCAGCCTTCACGTTTGACTGGTTTCAGGTCAAAACTCTAGCTCTGATTTGGGATCAAAACAGAGGAGTCTGGCCAAAGGCAGTGGGACTGTACTAGCATGCAGGGTACACACAGTCTGTTCCAAGGTGCTCCAAGCAGTAACTCCAGGATGATGTTAATATTTGGGGTTTGAGGCTCTGCATGGTATGTAGAGATGAACTGCATGGAAATTTTACTATATTAATCTTTTAAGTAATAAAGCAAATGGGAGGGGGCCTCAGGGCCTAGTGGTCAGAGCAGCAGGTTGGTCCTAGGCATGGAGGCATCGTGAACTCCTCCAAGCCCCATATGCCCCTGGGATTCAGAGAAAAAGGGCAATTTGATAGCTCTGGAAGGTCAGGAAGGAAGAGACCCAGATGTGGATCTGTCACCAGAAGCTGGTTCTTATCTCACTGGATAGGTATGCCCCATGAGGCTTGGAGAGAGACACCACATCAGAGTTTGACCTACCCAGGTTAAAAGGCTCATTTGCATTGGCTCTGGGTACCTTTCTTAGAGCGAGTGCTCCAGGGTGATGAGATGTCCAGGCTGAAGCAATAAAGCCACCCCACGTTGGGAGCTGCTGAGGGCCCCTCCAAGTCCTGGAGCTCCCACAGACCTAAGGCCTCCCTGGGTACAAGCCCCTCCTGGCCTCCCTCCCTGCCACTCCTGGGTTCATCCAGTCTGATGCTTATCCTCTAATACACTGGGTTTCTCTGCTCTGTCATTTGATCCTTTGCCATGTGGGCTGATGTGGGGGCAGACAGCTAATGAGTGCACCAGCTGTCTAGGAACAGTGAAATACAATCCTATTGTGCACGCCATGCCTTGGGGAAGGAGAGAACAGGCTTTGATAGTGCTGAAGGAGGATGCTTTCCTGGGCAGGTGGCCTGACACCATCCAGGCCCAGGTATCTTTTTTTTTTTTTTTTTTTTTTTTGAGACAGAGTCTCGCTTTGTTGCCCAGGCTAGAGTGAGTGCCGTGGCGTCCTAGCTCACAGCAACCTCAAACTCCTGGGCTCGAGTGATCCTTCTGCCTCAGCCTCCCGGGTAGCTGGGACTACAGGCATGCACCACCATGCCCGGCTAATTTTTTTTTTTTAATATATATATCAGTTGGCCAATTAATTTCTTTCTATTTATAGTAGAGACGGGGTCTCGCTCTTGCTCAGGCTGGTTTTGAACTCCTGACCTTGAGCAATCCGCCCGCCTCGGCCTCCCAAGAGCTAGGATTACAGGCGTGAGCCACAGCGCCCGGCCTTGGCCCAGGTATCTTTAAAGGAAGCTCTGAGCTTCCTCTGCATAATCAACTGTCCACTCCATCTCCTGCCAAGTCTGTCAGCCTGCAGCTTGGATGGGGATCTGGTGGCATTGACCTTCTCTCTATTGCGGGGCAGGGTGGAGGGTGCTGGCGAGGGCAGCTGGAGAATGGACCCAGCACGCCAGAGGCCACTTTTGGAAAGAATGTCCCTGCATGTTATGTTGCATTTCTGTCTTTGTGTCCCGGTCTCCCCATTGGTGATTGGGAAAGACAATATAGTGGGCTAAATGTGGGCCTAATCAAGTGATGGCTTAGAGTAGTAAGAAGAGCATGGGCTTTGGGGTCAGACAGATTTGAGTTTAAATTTTAGGTTCCCCACTTAGCAGCCGTGAGATCTCGGCTGAGACATTTAACCTCCCAGACCCAGAGCCTCCCATAACACCTCTCCAGAAAGGGATCCATAGACCCAGCCACGTGGGGTGCCTGGGATAGTGCCTGCCACACAACGCATCCTCAATAGTTATGATTTAAAGAGACATATCCAAAAAGTACTTTTCAAATATCAAATGCTTGATCTGGCACGGGGCGGAAGAGGTGGATGGATCATTTTCTTTTTATATCACCTTTCTTGAATTTATTCTGTTTTCCAAAAATGTCAGAATCAAAATATCTTTATTATATAAACCTACCTCATTCAGAAATGGCATGGACTGTAGCCCAAGTGGCTTTTTAGGGTAAGATTTAGTGCTGCTTTCCACATTGAAAATAGGCACTCAACTACCAGCAGAACGTGGCTTTTATATGCATCATCTTGTGCAGTTGAGTTCAGCAAACCCGTTGGAGGACCTGCAGAGTGCAAAGGACTGGGCAGGAGGACATGGATGAATCCAGGTTCTTGTGTCCAAGTAGTCTACACTCTAGCAGTGCAGGAGGCATTACAAATACCTATAGTATAACAATATCTGTATAGTGAATAGTTCTACATCCGTTTTCACAAAGGGGCTGGAAAAGTTCAAAGGAAAAGGCAATTAAGAGAGGTGGTAAGAAAGGTGGAGGGTTCTTAGAGGTGAATGCATTCGAGCTGAACCTCCGAAGAGTGAGTAGGATGTAAGTCACAGAGGAATCGGGATGACGTGAGTGAACATGGGCAAAGGCACGCAGGTTCAGGGTGGGCTAGAGGATGGAGTGGGGGTCCCAAGTGTCAGGGGCATGTTATGTGTGAAGGGCTGTCATTGGCAGCAAGACCAGAAAGGTCAGATCGTGGGTAGCTTGTTTGGGATTGAGAGTAAAGTGGGAGCCACTGAAGATTGTGGGAGGGAAGTGACCTAATCTCATTTTTAGGAAGACAGCTGGGTTGGGAGAAGATTGAGGAATTTAGCTTCTGGAAGCAGAGGGACCTATTTTTGCAGCCATTCAGGCCAACCGAGGCACAGGCAGTGGGACTAGGAAAGAGGAATCCTGTGCGGAGGGAGAGTCAGCAGGATGAGGTGCCTGATTTGAAGATGGGGTGAGGGGACATGAGCGGGACGGAGCTGGCTTGGTGGAGGGTGGAGGAGCGGCCTGACGGGGCTGGCCCACTGGAGACATCCAGCAGAAGGGTGGACACTGAGACCTGGAGCTGAGGCTTGGGGACAGGACCAAAGAAGGAGACTTGGAAGTCACCAACAGGGAAGTAATGACAACAGGAGTTCAGATGTTAGGGAAAATTATCTAGGGAGGTAGAGATGAGAAGAGCGCCCAAGACAGAACCTCAGGGAAGAACTGGGAGGAGGAAGAGACAGAGGAGGGAGAAGCAGCAAAGGAAGAGAGGAGCAAGTGAGGAGGATGCACTTTAGGGATAGCAGATCCCAAATCCCAGGCCTGCTACTGACTTACTCTGGGCAAGATCCTGACCCTCTCCTCTGCAATCCAGGGGTAATAATGGCCATCTCACCGGAGGGCAGAGGACTTGCTGCTTGTGGTACTGCGTTGGGCATGATAAATGCTCATTCCTTTTTCCCTTTGCCATAGAAACCTGGAAAGGCGTGTTGAGAAGAGAACAGCCACCAGGATTAAACACTTTAAGAAGGATGAGGGTCTTGGGAAAGGACTGTGAAGCCCCCCTGGGTTCGCTAGTGTGGCATGGGAGGGTGGGGAGAGTAGGAGCCCTGAAGAAGGCAGAGGGCCGGGGGCTGGTGACGAGGGGATGAGAGGAGGTGAGCTCAGTGGTGGGGACTCCCCGTTAAGTCACATGGCAGGGAAGGAAGGGATGGAAAATGGCCACAGCTCGAGGAGGTGAAGGGGTTAAGGGAAGGGTGTGGTGGCCGCCTGCGTCAGTGAAGCCAGCTGTCACAGTGAGAAAGTGAGCTAGTTCCCTACAAAATCCTCTTTCTCTCGGGTCTGGCATATGAGGTCAAGCATTTGGGTGTGTTCAAATGTGCCAGCTGATTAACTCGGGGAGGAGGAAGCCGTCATGTGAGTGAGCGAAACTGTGGTTTGCTGCTCTGTAGGAGGCTCTGCTGGGCTTTCTCACAACCCTGTGATCTCGCAAGCAGGACGGGAAGGGTGCGAGCTCTGGGGGAGCCTCCAAGGAAAGGCTTCCTCTTCAGATGAGAGGTGGGGCTCTAGGGAGAGGGCAGAGGGGGTCCCTGGGGGAGTCCTCCCCAGGGGTCTCTCAGCCCTGAAGCCTAGCTGCAGAAAGGTATGGGGAGCCTTGACTGCCCTCTCTGTGGCAGACAGGCACAGCTCAGTCCACAGTATTTGCCTTTTCTCCTCGGTCCTTAGAACCTAGACCTCTGCGAGTTCCGCCTCCCTCCCTGCCCCTGCTTCTCGAAGGGAGTGGTTTGCCTGGTCTGACTGCCCCAGGGCGGAAGTGGAGGCCAAGTGGCGAGGCTGAGGAGGAAGGGTTGGCCAAGGTGGGGCACTGGGCTTGCCCTTCACTGTCTTTGAGGAGGAAGAGCAGAACTGAAGATTCCAGAGAAGATTCAGATTCCCTACATCCCAGAGAAGATTCAGATTCCCTACATCCCAGGGAATCGCTGCCTTAGAAGAAGAATGTTCTTGTGTTAGGCAGCATTCTTGCTGGGAACGCTTGGCCTCTCGAAAAGTTCTGATTTCTCCCCAGACTTCGGTTGTGTTTTCCTGGTTTCTCTGGTTTCTTCAGGTGCAGCTGCTGCGGCTTTAGGTTGGCCTCGTCTCTGATCAGCTGCTCCCTCTCTCTCTGTGCTCTTTCCCTTCCTCTCTGGCCTACCTGCTCCCTTCCTGCTCTCAGAGCGTGTTGGCCGCACAGCCGGGCTGCCTAGGTTTGAAACCCCAGCTCCTCACTTACTACTGTGCGTACCCGGGCAAGTTACGCAACCTCTTCGAGCCTCAGTTTCCTCATTCGTAAGATGGATTATAACAGTGTCCATTTCATAGGGTGACGCATCACATTGTGAGGATTAGTGGAGTAAATATGTGTAAGGAGCTCAGCGAGCAGTGCCTGGGAAGTAGAGAATGCTCTAGGAATATTACCTCTCTACCTGTCCTCATTTATTTATCTATTATCTATCTATTTTTTGCAAATACCTTTAAATCCTTTTTGGATTTTGTCAGGTGATAGAAAAATATGTGAAAGAGCCTGCAGAAATTAAAGAAACCACATTTCTAGAAATTAAAAAATGATATAGTATATTTCTACCTGAAACATAGAAATTATTCTTGAGCCTCCCAGTCATTATTTTACTGAGCTTTCATTCCGAGTAGAGAGTTCTTCTTTCTCGTGACTTCCACCTGTTAGTCTTAAGTTCTGCATTTTGGAGCTCTGCAATTTAGAAAAAGAAAAAAGGAATCCTCCTTCCACATAGCACTGCTGGAGTTAGAAGGATGTTTATCATATCCTTCAAAGTCCTCTAATTCCCAGATCTGCCAGCTGGGTCACCATGGCACGGTTTCCAAGCACTGCACCCTCTTAGTTGCTATCTTCCTGGCTGCGCGCTGTTTGGCAAAATCTCTTGAAAGGCAGTTTCTCCAGGTGTTCTGTGAAGAGAACATTGATTGCTGCTTCCTTTTTCGGGCAATGCTTGTATGAATGCAGTATAATATTACATTTTTTGGGCTACATTTTTGTTCCTTTTTAAGATCCTTATGCTATTCATTCTCTGCAAGCCCAGCGCTGTGCTTGGCACAGGCTCAGTGCCCAATAAATGCAGACTGAATGCCATATGTTGGGTGAATTTGAAGCCTTTGGTTTATCCAAACCCTGAGCCTCTCTTTCACATGACCTGCTGTGTGGGCAGGTCCCTGAATCTGGTGCTTTGGCTGTGTTGATTTTTCCAGCCTAAAACTAGGGTGTATTTTAATATATTCCTCATACATTTTTGACCTTCGGATTTTATACTTCATAGGGCTTATTTGTTATATGTTTCAGATCATGATGCTCATTCTATTAGTGTTAGTAATTCTCCCTACTTTGGTGATCTTTGACTTCACCGGGTCACTGATAAAAATGAGGACATGCCCTGAAACTGAGCCCCTGTTGGTGGACTGAGCCCCTGTCAGTGGTTCACTAATGGAGATCTTTCTCCAGACCAGGCATTCTCAAACTACAGCCCGAGGGCCACATGCGGCCTGCCAAGGACATTTATCTGGCCCGCCAGGTGTTTTTGCCACCGCTGCCTGTCCCGATTAGCCCAGGCCCACAGTGCGCATGCGTGGAATGTGTGCCACACTCTCCAACGGCCCTCCAATGGTCTGAGGGACAGTGAACTGGCCCCCTATTTTAAAAGTTTGAGGACCCTGCTCCAGACTGACAGCCACAGCTTTGAGGACCCCTCAATAGCTGCAGAACTACCCTGGTCTGCTGTATCCCTCTCGAATTCCTCTGTGAAAGGCACACATGAGAGGATTTCTTGGATGCATGTTACAATCCAGATTCCCACCTTGTATTACGTGTCTTTCTCCTACTTATCTGATATTTCCCAGTACCTTCAAAATGGGAGAACACTAAACTGTAGAAGCAGTCAATATGACTTTTCTTTTAGAGAATCCCTCTTCGTTTTAAGTAGAAAGTAGCATAAGATGATGTGAATTGGTGAAAACTGAAAAGAAAGAGGTAAGTTACTGTGTTCAAAGAATTCATTTTACTAAGCAGCTACTACTTTGAAATAAAAGTATTTACTATACAATTTGTAGCTCTCTGATTTAGATGTGTTTAAATTTTGCAATGTACTTTTGTTATCCGTCCTGGTTGTGTGGTGTCTTTCTTTCATGTTCCCCTTGTTTCACTTGAAGTGGAAATTCCCAAAGCGTTGTATATAGTGCATACACTGGAATGCTTACTACTTTTTGAGGTGATATTGGAAACAATGACTAGGAATCAAAAAGTCTTAAGGAACATTCTAGTTTTAAGGCAGATTGAGGAAAACATTATGGGGGGGACCCATTTTCTATAAAACAAATGTTTATTCTTTTTGTATCTATACCAGATGGTGAAAAAGTCAAATTAAAGAAAGAGCCAAAGTCTTATATTCTAATACAAAATGATTGCTAGAATATTTTAAGTGACAAGTGCAGGGTATAGCATGCTACCATTTTTGGGGGAAAAAATGGAAAGATGTAGAAAAAAATCAGTAACATTACTTACCTGTGGGGAGAACACCAGCCCTGGAGGACAGAGCCTTTAATACTCTCCAAATTGTGAATCATATGAATGTATTACCTAACTTAAACAAACGATAAATCTATAAGAAAAAAGAGGCCGAGTTTTGGGAAGCAACAATAAGTAGTCTTCTATTTCTTTCTTTTTTTAAAATAGTATATACATTTTGGAATTAGATACTCTTAGATATGAATTCTGGCTTAACTGCCACTGGCAGTTGGGCATGGGGCAAGTTACATAAGTTCACCAAAGTGTCCTTTATAACATTTGAGAAAGACCTTTCTGGTTGGTTCTTTTGTGTTAATCAACTGTAATAAGGACCCTTTCAGCCTGGGTATGAACATCTTCCTCTGAAGATGGTTTTTAACCATCCAAGAAAGACAAAAGACAAGGTTATCTTAGTGCTCGGGCCTCAGATGGTGAATAGATTTTGGCTCAAAGTTATTATGAATCCAAAGTTAACTTTGAACTGATTGTTAGATCCAGCCAGAAGGATTCAACATGTCTTCCTAAGGACATCGAATGGTTAAGCCAATTGGATATAAGCCAATTGGATATAAGCCAATTGGATATAAGCCACCCCTTTCCCCTGTTAAAACAACAGTGTTGTGAGAGTGAGAGACTCTGCTCTGCTAGACAGAATTCAGGGAAGGCACCATAGAGTGAGCCCTGCACACAGACAGGGGCTGCTGGTATATCTGGGGTGTCATTGTGTGTATATTGTGTGTATATTGTATATATTGGTGTGTATATTGTGTGTATGTTGTATATATTGGTATGTATATTGGTGTGTATATTGGTGTGTATTGGTGTGTATATTGGTGTGTATATTGTGTGTATATTGTATATATTGGTATGTATATTGGTGTGTATATTGTGTGTATATTGTATATATTGGTATGTATATTGGTGTGTATATTGGTATGTATTGGTGTGTATATTGTATATATTGGTGTGTATATTGGTATGTATATTGGTGTGTATTGGTGTGTATTGGTGTGTATATTGTATATATTGGTGTGTATATTGGTGTGTATTGGTGTGTATATTGTATATATTGGTGTGTATATTGGTGTGTATTGGTGTGTATATTGGCGTGTCATTGCCTAGACGCTCTTAGGACAGAAAGATTGGGGTCCAGGCAGAGCCAATAACGTGCCATCCTCTGTAGGCCATATCCATTCCTGCCATTTGTGACAACATGGGTGAACCTAGACCAGGGGTCCTCAAACGTTTTAAACAGGGGCCAGCTCACTGTCCCTTAGACCATTGGAGGTCTGGACTATAGTTTTAAAAAAAACTATGAACAAATTCCTATGCACACTGCACATAGCTTATTTTGAAGTAAAAAAACAAACGGGCAGAAACACCTGCATGTGGCCCGCGGGCCGTAGTTTGAGGACGCCTGACCTCGAGGTTACTGTGCTGAGGGAAATAAGCCAGCTATAGAAAGACAAATACAGCATGATCTCACTTACATGTGGAGTCTCAAATAGTCAGACTCATATAAACAGAGGGTAGAATGGCGATTGCCAGGGGGTGGGGGTAGTGGGGAACTGTTGGTTAAAGAATCAAATGCTCTTAATTTTGTGCATGAGAAAGTGATCTGAGGAGCTTAAGTCAGGACTCAAGGTCGAGGCCAGCTCACAGGGATCAAAAGCTGGGGGAAAATTGGCTGTTGATGGTGGCAGCACATTGAGCTTTTTCTGCCTTTCATGTTGTTGCCTCAGCCTTCTTATCTAGCAGTTCTAATCTGATTTGGCCAAAAGATGAAGAGGAGAATAACCTCAAGAATTCAGCTATGAATGTCTTTAGGAATTCATTTTATTTTTTTTATTATTTTTTATTTTTTTTTTAATTATTTTTTTTATTTTGGTATATTATGGGGGTACAGATTTTAAGGTTTCAATAAATGCCCATTTCCCCCCCTCCCCCCTTTTTATTATTTTTTTATTGTTAAAATGCAGATTCTGATTTAGTAGGTCTGAGATAGACCTCTAAGTTCCGGATTTTTTTTTTCACTTTTTTTTTTTATTTTGGCATATTATGGGGGTGTGGGGGTACAGATTTTAAGGTTTCAATAAATGCCCATTCCCCCCTCCCCTGACAAGTCTGAGTCTCCATCATGACCATCCCCCAGATGGTGCACATCTCACTCATTATATATGTATATGCCCGCCCCCCTTCCCCCTCCCACCTGCCCAATACCCTATTACTGTAGTACCTATGTGTCCACTTAAGGTGCTGCTCAGTTAATACCAGTTTGCTGGTGAGTATATGTGGTGCTTGTTTTTCCATTCTTGGGAAACAGGAATTCATTTTCAATCATGTTTTTCAATTTGACTTGGTTCCCAGGTATCTTATGAAACTAGATCTGTATTATTTCTTTTGCTACACATTTGCTGATTCACCCATTGTTAAAGTTTAGGGCCATAGCATCACATTGACCACAATATTTTATTTCAGAAATTATAGGGAAATAAAATATTTCTTTTAGAAAATAAGACTTGCCTATGGCTATACCACCCTGAACACATCCGATCTCATCTGATCTCAGAAGCTAAGCAGGGTTGGGCCTGGTTAGTACTTGGATGGGAGAAAATAAGATTTTATCTTCTGATGTCTATTAGAATTGAAGTCACTTGTGAAGAATATTTGACAATCTTTATTGTTTTCAAATTATTTATCTCAAGCTTAAAAAGTAAATTATTACAACTTAAAAATTGTAGGAGGACGTCAGAAGACTTGCTCTTCTCTAATACTAGGGAGTAGGGGAGTTAGTTCTTTTAGTTGTGGAGACACATAATTGGATAAGAGTTTGTACATCACCATTTCTCATTTGCTGCATTTAGATTCTATTCTTTAGGGTCATATGTTTAAGAGGAATTCACATTCTTTTCTTACCATTTATTTTATCAAATGCCAATTCTTAGTTAAAACCTTACCCAAGCCTCTACTGGTTTTAGAGCTTTAAATTTTGCACAAAACTTCCAGATGCTTTTATATATGACTATCCATGATTGCTCTGTCAAAACAAGATAGTAATAATATGGATGTATGAGATCTACAGTTTCATTCTACTAATTTTAAAAAGCACCTATCACGTGAAAGTTGTCCACAAGCCACAGTAGGATGAGGTGGGATCCAAAGATAGGCCAGTTATGCCTCCATGCTCAGCAGATCTTTAAATCTCATATTGATTACTAGCTATATGTTGCTCCCCCATCAAGTGTTTTATTAGAGAAACAGACACTGAATGAATTTGTGTGACATTCAGTGTTGATACTTAGGAATAGCAAAATGACTGATAGATGGACAGTAGGAAAGGAAAGGTTTAAAAAAATGTCCAAAGCCCGGATGATCCAATGATGGGTGAGTCTCTGAAAAACAGAGATTTGGCTACACTTGGAGAGAAGAGAATCTGAAGCATCAGCCTTAGGAGCTAAAAGAAAATTTATGAGAGACCTTTAATTGCAAGTTAATGAAGCCACCTAGTGGTTTGTTTCATAAATTAAGGTTGTGTGAACATAGGAGGCAACTCATCTGCAGATAGCGTGGGTTTCTGATCAAGTCTGACTAACAGTCTGGGCACTTTTCATTAAGTCCAGAAAGCAGGATCATTTTCATTGAGAACAAACACAGTGTGGCTCTGTCTAGTATTTTGTCTGTACTGTTGTCTTTTTATCTAAAAGGAGTTAAGGTAACTTATGTGAAAGTATAGTAAGATAGCACAAAAGTGCTATCTTACTAGCAGAAATCTTATCTTACTATCTTATCTTATTCTATCTTACTAGAAGAAAGTGAGGAATAAAGAGAAAAAATATATATGAATAAAGACATAAAATGTAGCCAGAAATAGTAGGAATTAAAAAAAGGATTGCCAAATCCTATATATTTTCCAGGAAAGGACTTTAAGTTTTCATGTATGAGTGGAAATTGATGACTTTCAAAATTCACAATGTCCAAAAAGATGAAACAATTTTTTTAGGAAAAGTAAAATCATATCTGGTGCTAAGAGTAGAAAAATTTGCCTTCTGAAGGTGCTCACAAATGGGATACTGCATAAGGTAGTGTATTTTGTCTTCCATCCTCATAACAGAAATAATTCTGAATCTTGGAGGATTGCTTCTTAATTGTGCCTGCACTGATTTGGAGAAGAATGTTCATCAACCTCCATTCTGAGGGCTTGTATTAGCTCACTTGAACTTCACAATAAACCAATGGGGTGAGGTAGTTTTATTATCCCTACATTGGAGATGAGGCAGTTGAGACGCAGAGAGTTTAAGAACATCCCCAAAGTAAGGTTGTTAATAAATAATGGAGCTGGGATCCAAACCTGTACTCCATATGCTATATTGAATGCCATTTAAGTACAATAATGCCCATCCAATGAAAACAGCAATACTTGAGTTTTTTTCCTCCACAACTTACACAGTCTGGGGGGCGGGGGGAGATGAGATAAGGCTGCTTTAACATGATGCTACAGATGAGCCCAGGGTTGCATGTTTCTGTCCCTGACTCCAGTCACCGCACGCTCGTGCACATGCATGTGCATATATGGTTTGGTCAGGAAAAGAGGACCAGGAAAGAGTACTCAAACTCACCCCTTCCTGACTTCTAGCAAACACTGAAAGTCCATGCCCTGTTGATGGCATATCCTCAGATACAAGATCCAAAATGCAATCGTAACAAAACACTTAGTTTTGCTAGCTTTTCTTTCTCAAAATGGTGTCTATAAACATTTGTGAATGGCAGCCAAATTGATTTTTCTTAACCAGCCATGAGCAAGGCAAGCCTTGAAAGGAACTTCTTAGGGAACTAATGGTATCACAGAAACATTTTCAGTTAGAAGAGTCAAAGTATCATATAACTTGAGTCTTAAATTGGGCATTTAGAATGATGTTCTTTTAAGCTGTGCATTAGGGTAGTTGTGTGGCTAATGTCTTTGCTAAGAACGACAAAAAGGTATGCTCTATAAAATGACTGTTTTATATCGACAAGGCTCCTTAAAAACAAATTTTCATGACATTTTAAAGGAACACTTATCTCCATGAAGATGCTAATGCTCCTAAAGGATTTAAGTTCTGTATTGGGGCCAACATGAAACACATAAGACTGATAAAGAATTTTCCAGAATGATAACCTTTTGCTAGTTCTGCTGAATTATTGACAGATTCATCCTATCAAAGGAATATAAATTAAAAAGATCAGTGCTGAGATACAGTGACGGAAACACTGGCTAGGTTTCAACAGCCTTGGGATTCCCAGGTCTACTTTATTCTGACAACAAAAGAGGCAGAGATTTTTCATGTGTCAGCTTGCTCATGAACTTCAGAGCTAGATTTGGGCTCAAATGCCAGTTCCAATATCTGTTAGATGGGTGATACTGGATTAGTCAATGAAACTCTTTGGGTCTCAGTTTCTTCATCTATAAAACAGATTTAATAATACATGGATTTTATTAGGTGCCCACTGTGTGCAGGTGTTGTGCTTTTGCATACCTTCGATCTTTATAATAGTCTTAAATGGAATATTTACCATTGTTAACCCCACTTTACAGGTGAGATCACTCAAGTTGAGAGGATACATAACATGAAGAGTTTCAATAAGATGATTCATGTTAAGTGCCATATGACTTGGTCCAGAAGATTCTCCAGAAATGGCAGTTAATAGTATTCCTATCGCCTCTATCCATTCCAGCTCCTTCTCTTCTTTTAGGCATGTTTTGAAGATTAATGAAAGAGGAACCACATGTTTAAGAAACATAAAGTTTAGGAATGAGGTAGAGGGTTTAGGCCGGAAGGTATGAATAAAACCGAATTTCTGTTTTCCTGCAGGAGTGGCAGAAACTCAACTATGATATCTATACCCTGCGGCAGATTCGAAGGGAAGTGAGAAACCGATGGAAACGCATTTTAGAAGATTTAGGTGAGTCCGAAAGAGATTGTGAAATGGTAAAAATAACTACTTGTGATCATTACTCTTCATTTACTCCACCATGGTTTTTATAAAAGGAATGTTGGTAATTTACTAATTAAGGCTACTGTGGACTAACTATTTTTCCAACCTTGCCCTTATATCCTCAAGCATAAACATCTGATACTTCTGTTGTCACCAGCTCATGTCTTGGGGACACACTCTGCCATGTGTTACTCCATCTGTCCCCAGTATAGGGCAGCGCAGGGCAGTGCAGTCATATGGGCATTACCATTTACTTTTCTGGCACTGTACATTGATTAAATTAGATGAGGGTGATTGGCCAATTAGTAATAGCTTTATAGGATGGGGCAGGTTGGGAGAAATAAACAGAAAAAAGTCAGTGTAGATTTCAGAAGACATGAAAGGAAGAAAAGCTTCAAAGTTGGGAAAATACCTGTGGCATTAAAGTAGATATCTACCCTAATCGTTGGTGATTAATGGTAATGGTTTTCCTTAATTCTACCAGGATTGTGTTGCAATGAACATGGCCCCCACACTGTAAAATAAGCTTGTTTTAATGTTTAGAAAATGAATTGATCAACTTTGAAGTCCTTAATCCTTCTGCTTGGAAACAGAACATGACACCCTGGCATCATAACTTTTCAAACGTGGGGTGCCACATTGCTAGCCCCTGTTGCCTTAGTTGGGATGCAATGGGATGGGATGGGACCTCTGTCCTCCTTGATCACCCAATATTGTTGTGAGCTAATAGTCTCCTTCTTATAATGTAAGTTACTCTAAGCAGGTTTAAGTCTTTGAGTCTTTTACACCTTTGGGTGAGTAAATTTCAGCAGCTGACCATATTGTCCTGAGCAAGGAAATCTGGGCTTGGAGCAGTAGGGCCTGGAGGGGACCACTTTGCAGATTTGGAGGCAGGTGGCATTTTTGGGGACCGAGGAGAAAGTGAAGAGTAGGGAGGACAGGAAAGAGGGCTTCAAACCAAAGTGAAGGCAGCAAGCAGCCAGTGGATGAGTATCTGAGGCTCCAAGTGAAAAAAGTAACAAAGAAAGTTAAATAAGAAAAAACATCAAGAGAATTTAAAGACCCCACGAGTCACATTGAGCTGGGCAGCAGCACATGGAGCAGTGCCTTTGGCTTCAGTTCTCTGATGTTTGTACAGAATCCACATTGGGGTCCCTTCTTAATCTCCTGCAGGGACCATATTGCAGGACAGTTGTTACCTTGGGTCTACTTTACATGAGGGGCAAATTTTTCTACCTTAGGTTTTCAAAAGGAAGCAGACTCTTTGTTGGCAGTGACTAAACTCAGCACCGTCAGTGATTCCAAAAACACAAGGAAAGCTCGAGAGATGTTGTTAAAACTGGCTGAAGAGACCACTATCTTTCCAGCAAGCTGGGAGCTCTCAGAGAGATATCTTTTTGTTGTGGTAAGTGGATACCTTTTGTCATTTGCTCCAATTTTGCTTAACATGTTTACCTTTTCTATTGGCCCATTTGCAATAAGTCCTCACTTAACGGCACGATAGGTTCTTGGAGACTGCAACTTTAAGTGAAACAATATACAGCAGGTCCTTGAATAGTGTTTTGTTATAACATCAATGAGGAGAAAATAATTGGTTTTGTTTTATGTCCTTTGGCTTAAAGTTGCAGTTCCCAAGAACCTCTCAATGATGTTAAGTGAGCACTGACTGTATTCCCTGTTCCAACACTAGCAGCAGTGCTGCAGTAGGAGGTGGCGGGGATGCCGGCACTGTGTGCACTGGTTTCCGGTGTATCAGAGTCATCTGAAGAGCTTTAAAGATTCCGATTTCTGGATCCTAGACCCACTGAGGCTTGGGTTATGACTCGAGACTGTATTTTTCAGCTGATTCTATTGTACAGTCTGCTTTTTGAACTGTTTGTAGGATCCAAGAGATGTGAGAAGTATCGTTTATATAATCTAAGACTGAAAACTAATTTGAATGGACTCTAAGAGAGGTGCAGTGTTTCTTGGATAATGTAAATAAAGGATTAAGGTGTGTCTGTGATTTGTTGGGAAAAAGTTAATACATGTTTTACTGGCTCCTTATGATTTCCAAGGTGGGTTTTGTTGTTGTTAGATTGGATTATCCCATGGATGTGTCTGTGTTCCATCTTAGCAATACTGATTTTTTTGTTCTATTTTTTTGTTGGCAGGACCGTCTCATTGCACTTGACGCTGCAGAAGAGTTCTTTAAAATTGCTGGTCGAACTTACCCCAAGCAGCCCGGCATCCCATGCCCGGCAGATGGCCAGAAGGAACTGCGCTACCTTCCGTTTCCAAGTCCCTAAAGGAGAGGCTCTGAGGCAGGATGGGAGTTCTTCCACCCGGGCTCAACAGCCACGCAAAGCTGTACAATTGCACACAGAAGAGAGTGAGCAAATAGGATCGCTAAGTGAACAGTGATTCTGAATCCCACAAACATATAAGATCTTCATGAAGACCCCCCTCTCTGAAATGTTCAGGTTGCATCGAAACACCCTGGTGATCCTACATCTAGAAAGAAAGTGGAAGAGTTGGTCGGTGGGACGGTTCTTCATGGGTGCTTACATTCCAAGAGCCCATCGCCCCAGTTTTAGTTTTGGTTGTCAAATAAGTTCTGAACATTAATTCTACCGAGAAAGTGGAATATTCTGGTTAATAAAAACATTATTTATAGAGAGAGCTATCATTGAGCCCAAAGATGGATTACCAATTTAAAAATAATTATTATAAAGGATACGCTAACCCCCAAATAATACTAGGCGTTATGTGGCCTCTCTTTGATTTGGAAGAACCTGTAGAACCCTGGAGGGTGACAAGGCATCATTTTAAGTATCAGTTATGATTATTATTCACAAGTGTAGACATAGCAGATAATAGAAATAACTAGGAGTGCCTCTCGGAAATGAGTTCCAAATAGAATGACCCCAAGCAGAACTTCCTGCAGCTACATGTAGAAAATTCTGTTTTTGCTTGCAGTACGTGCATCTTAAATCCCCAACTTTGTTGATATCTGGTTACCTCATTTTTGCATATTGTCCATTTTTATTCCAAAAACCCTTGACATTTTATCTGGGATAGCATCTGTAAACTGAAATATTTGACATCTATTTCCTCTTTTTAAATCTGTTTCTGGATTATCAGCTGAGAGTTGTGCCTGTCTGGAGACCTTCTGCTATACAGAGTTGTAGCTATGCAGGCAGTGTCTCAATGAAGAAGGTCATTGCTGGACTTTCTTCTGCTCCGAAGATGATTTTCAAAGTGGAGCAATGATGCCCGTGCAGCTTGCTGCTGTCCACAGACTGAGAAGTCCAGCTTCAAAAGTTACTTTCCACCTAAGCAAGGAGCTTGTCAAGAGACTGTGGTTTATTTATTGGAAAGGCTTTAAGGATTTATAGGATTTATCAGGAGATTGCTGAGAACAATGGCAATATTTTTATTTTTATAGACTTTGCACTTCTGACTTCAGGTTAAAGACTAACTTGTATTTAGTCTGTCCAGGGGACTATGACTTTAACATTTTCATATTCTGATTAGATTTTTGGCAGTATATGCAGTATTTAAAATATTTCTTAGAAGAGATCCATGTTGTTCATTTATTAATGCATTACAGACCAATTTAACTGACAAGTTTCAGGAAAATTCTTCCTAGTTTAATCAATAAGCTAAAAGTTTTATTTTTTATATTTAATGCTTAATCCCTTTCTCAAGTTGTTTAAAATAAGCCTGAAGATATTTTCCCTCACCTCTGTAGGCTCTTGGAAGATAAACATACAACAGTGAAACAAACAATAAAATTAACAATCTTAGAATGTTGTATTGTTTTAATCTCTGCCCTCAGAGTTTGTGTTTTGTCTTTCTGCCTTTTTTTAATGTCAAATGAGATTGTTTGCATCTGTGGAATATAAATTGTTACCATAGTATTTATTTTTGGTAATGAATAAGGGTAAGATTGCCTCTATGATTATTAAAACACATGAAATTATCCAAGAATTCCTTACAAGGAATTAAAAGGTTTCTGTATTTACTTTTCAGTTGGATGTGTGTGTTTTCTTTCTTTCTTTTCTTTTCTTCTTTTCCTTTTCCCTCCCTCCCTCCCTCCCTCCCTCCCTCCCTCCCTCCCTCCCTTCCTTCCTTCCTTCCTTCCTTCCTTCCTTCTTTCCTTCCTTCCATCTCACTCTCACTCTGTTGCCTAGGGTCATCATAGCTCACTGCAACCTCAAACTCTTGGGCTCAGGCAGTCCACCAGCCTCACCTCCCAAGTAGCTAGGACAGCAGGTATGCACCACCATGCCTGGTCTTGCCATGTTGCTGAGGCTGGTCTTGAACTCCTGGCCTCAAGTGATTCTCCCACCTCGGCCTCCCAAAGTGCTAGGATTATAGACATGAACCACTGTGACCAGCATGTGTTAGATTTAGGTTATTAAGTATGAAATGTCCGATTCCCTTAGGTTTAACAGCTAATATCTCATTTCACTTTGACACTTCTTGTTTTATTTTTATTGTGAAGGTACATCCTCATTCTTTCAAATGCATAGTTTGGCTTGTGATTATCTGTCAAATTTTTTAGAGCAATTTTGGGGAAACCATGGATAAGTTGAGAATTCGTGTTATTTTCAAATATGAGCTCCATCATGGAACAAATGTAGCACAGACAGCTCAAAATATCAACAGAGTATTTGGGAAGGAAGTGGCTAATGAACACACAGTACGTTGATGGTTTCAGAAGTTCTGTTCTGGTGATTTTAATCTTGAAAATGAGCCACGTGGGTGACCAGAGACCAAGGTGGATAATGATGAGCTGGAGGCTATTGTGGAAGAATTCCATCTCGACCTATGTGTGAATTAGCAGCAAGGTTTGACGTTACTATTCCAACAATATTGGACCATTTGAAACAAATCGGCAAGGTAAAGAAGCTGGATAGATGGGTACTGCATGAATTAAATGAGTGTCAGAAGAGAAATCGTCTCAAAGATTGCCTTTCTTTGCTGTCACAACATAAAGGTGAACCATTTCTATACCATGTTGTTATGTGTGATGAAAAATGGATTCTTTTTGACAATCACAAGTGTTTGGCACAATGGTTGGATAAAGATGAGGTGCCAAAACATAGTCCAAAACTGAATGTTCATCAAAAAAAGCTAATGGTGTCTGTTTGGTGGTTCAGCGCTGGTATTATCCACTACAGCTTCGTGAAACCTGGTCAGTCGATTACAGCCAATGTCTACTGCAACCAATTGGACAAAATTATGAGGATCCTTGTGATTAAGTAGCTGAGATTGGTCAACAGAGACAGGCCAATTCTCTTGCCTGTCTCGACTACATGTTGCACAAACAACTCTGCTTAAACTACAGTAGCTGGAGTTGGAAATTCTCTCTCATCCATTGTATTCATTAGACCTTGCACCAACTGACCACCACTTCTTCCAGGCTTCGGACCACTTTTTACAAGGAAAGATATTCAGTTCTCACCAAGCCGTGGAAAACACCTGTCATGATCTCATTACCACTCGCTCTCCAGGCTTCTTCGCTGCTGCATAAACAAGCTGTCGTGAAGATGGCAAAACCGTGTTGATAGTTTAGGTGCATACTTTGGCTCATTGTACTGCTTCTTAATTGAGATATATACTAAACTTTTGATTTGAAACTGGATATGTCATATTTAATGACCAATGTTTCTGACAAAGAAGAAGGAACAGACATTATTTTCTTAATCCTTTAAGAAAATAATGAGAAAGCTGAAGCACAGATGGGTTTAAGGACCTCCCATGACCCTAAAGCCAGTCAGGAGTGAGATGTGTGCCCATGGATGCTGCAGTGTATGACAGAGGCTCACGGTGACTGAGGTGGCCACTTCTGAAGTCACAGTGTGCACAGCAGGATGAGGAGCCACACATGCATAGGAGGCTAGAGGGTTTTCCTGCTTTTTTATTATCTCCCTGTTGACTACCTTAATGCTTCTCAGAGGTTCATCTGTGTATGCAGGCTGCTTTCAGGTGCTAGACAGATGGAAATTCTTAATAGTTCCTTATTTTAATGTGCACCAGGGGAAGAACCCTGTAACTAGCAGGTCACACACCTGGTTTCATATTTCATGAATATTTTTGCACAGAATAAAGCATTTGTGTTTCCTTAAGGTGGGGGGACACCAGGAAGAACACATTTACCAAAGTGATAAGGAACTCATGGGTGAGGGGCACCAGCTTCACTGACAAGCTCAGTGGTAGCTCTGTAGGCCAGAAGATGCAGAAGGTGGCTCCCTGATGGCCGTGGGCACGGAAGAATAGAGGCCCAGTGGCAGTGCTTCACTATCAGGAACAAAGACACGATTACCATGAGTGGCCAGATCTGAAGGATACCTGCAGAGAGCTTTGGAGATGGTTATTAGAACACAGCATCCCTGGAAGCAAAATAGATAGCAAACAGTGAGTTATTGTTCAAGCTATACCATCAAGAGATCTTAAGGATGGATGACTGGAAGAGAGGGCACAGCTACCATAATAAAAGGTGATGATCTTTTGCCAAGTTTCCAGACCTTTGTTCTTTTTCAAACCCAGAAACTACTGACTGGAGGAAAGGCTGGATCCCCAAGAAGGTCTTTGAAACACCGCTGCAGGTATAGATGGCAGTGATGCCCCTGTGGTTATTTACTTGGATAACTGGACACTGGGGAAGGGAATACACAAACACCCTGAGGACCATGGAACACAAGGTCCAAGTTGACATTGAAACTCAGGGCCAGAGTACCAACATAGGCCATCTTTAGAGTGGGGCATATGGGATCCAGGTACTATATGGAGTTCTTCCCCAGGTCTTCCTCATAGTAGGTGTGTTGAATTTATGGGTCTACTCAATGACCATCTTCCTACTTTCAGAATAAATAATTGGGCTGAACATACTTGGGAGTTGGCAGAAGCACTATCATGATTCATTGAAGAATCAAAACTCATCAACAAGATGGGCAACCACCTGGCCAACCCCTGCAGGCCAGCCGGCCCCCAGGTTGGGCCGGGCTCACTCTCAAGCACGACAAGGAGCCCACCAAGCCCAGGGACCTCTGAGGAGCCCCTCGCAAAGTATCAGGGTTTCTGCCTGTGCCTCTCCCTCCAGCCACTAGGCAACTTTTTAACCATTCTAGAGTCCTTTCCCAAGCCTTGGGCCAAGTGGAAATAGAGTTTTTGCAGGAAAAAAAAATTAGCCCAGAGGATTTATCTGTTGAAATACACATTGTGAATCATTTTTTAAATGTATTTATCTTTTATATTAAGTAGGACATTATTTTTAAAAATTTGATCTTTCTTAGATGTTATTATCTGTAAGTTTCTTTAACATAAATGGTGAAATAATTTTTAATGACTATCACTAAAGCTTCCTTTCTTTAGTTAAGACATTAAGTATACAATTTCCTAGGAATTACTTGTTTAAAGGCAGTAACTTTTGGAAGAGAACTACATTGACAGCCTCAGAAACTAGTTTATCCAATAACCTTCCAATGATCAGGACAGGATCATGGCACAAACCTGGCTTCCCTTCCATTGGATTAACGTATTATCATTTATCACTTTTTATTTCTAAGATCACAAGAAATATGTTGCACTAAAAGGAGTACACTCTCATAATTTCCAAATCACAACCGTGTGCAGAATGACAATGGCCAGCCACTTAGAGTAGGAGACTAGGAGACAGAGCTGAGATAGGATACAGGGGATTACAGAGTGAGTACAGGTGTTAAAATAACCCTCAGAAAAAAACTAGTTAGGCTACCAGGCTGGGAGCTGGATACAGGGGCTGGCAGAATGAATGCAGGTGTTATAGTCTAAGAGGGACTCATAATATCCACAGATAAAAACTGGCTTCAACTGGCTTGTCAGCTGTCTAGGCCACCTTACATAAACTTTGGCCAATTACAATATCATTTACATTGTGGTTTTAAAAGTTCTTTGCCCTTAACATCGCCATGGCAGTTCCAAAACAATTATATAAACTATAAAAATGGGAGCCAACTCAATTCTAGAAATTACTACTCAAAATCTTAGTCCAGATAATACTTGGCTTTGAATATTTCTCCCCTCAATTAGAGAGACATCAAAAAGCCAAAGACCCCTTCTTGTCGGGGCAGCTACTCTTTTTGAGCCTGTCCTCTTCTCTTCAGAATGTAATTTCACTTTTGCTTTCGATAAAATCTTCTTGCTTTTGGGTTATGTGTGGTGTATCCTAAAATTTTTTTCTTCCAATGATCTCCAAGAACCTAAAAAACCTCCACTCAGAGGCCGGTGACATCTCTATGGCGACCAGGGCAGGACACGGCGCATAAGCCTTGACGTGGCTGTCGTGTCATAATTTGGGGTAAGCACATTCTTGTTTCTCGCTGCTTCTGCAGTGTCTCAGTGAGTTACAGGTGCATAACCTCCCTCCGTGCGGCTGACTGGGCTACCCCTAACTAGGGTGGTAGAGGGTCACTCAGGCCCTGCAGATTCAAGCAGTTGCCAGATGTTGGATGACAGCAGCCTAGGGAGCTGGCAGGAAGTGACCATGGGCCAAGGGGCCACCACCAGAATACATGATCCTTTTTCTATGCTAGATCTTAAACAGTGCTGGGCAAGCCTTGGCTGGTTTTTTGAAGACCCTGAAAAGTTTAGTCAAAAACTTTGGAGTCAACCTTTTTCCGTTGATCTCCATGGAGAGATATGGATGTAATTCCCTCCCATTGTTGGACCCCAGAAGAAAAAATAGACATTTGGACCCAGGCGCAAGCTTTTGTGGACACCTTAAATGCTGCCTGACTTCTCCAATACCCTGTGGGAGTGACAGCTAGACCTATCAACGGGGACAGCAGAGGGTAAGACTCAGAGGCTGGTAGCACTTTGAACTTTCTGTTTGTAATGTTTCAACAGGTGTTATTAACTTGCAGAATATTTTTCCACCTTCTGTTTTGAGACATTACAGATGGAAACTTGGGTTCCCAATTTTCTTTTTCTTTTTTCTTTGAGACAGAGTCTCACTCTATTGCCTGGGCTAGAGTGCCCTGGTGTCAGCCTAGCTCACAGCAACCTCAAACTCCTGGGCTCAAGCGATCCTCCTGCCTCAGCCTCCTGAGTAGCTGGGACTACAGACATGTGCCACCATGCCTGGCTAATTTTTTCTATATATTTTTAGTTGGCCAATTAATTTCTTTCTATTTTTAGTAGAGACGGGGTCTTGCTCTTGCTCAGGCTGGTTTTGAACTCCTGACCTTGAGCCATCCGCTCAACTCTGCCTCCCAAAGTGCTAGGATTACAGGCGTAAGTCACCGCACCCAGCCGGGTTCCCAATTTTCAATTCACTTAATGCATGGGATTAGAACACTGGAGGTTGTGGAGAATTAGGTCAGGGAGTCAGGTTTTAGCTCTGTCTTGCCTGTGGATCACTTGTTAGCCAAATGGGATTTATTTGATATCACCTCTCATCTATATTCTAAGTATTCAGGGGTAATAAATTTGGAGAGAACAGAATTAGAAATCCCAAAATAAAATTATGACATTTATAATTGCTAGAGAAAGCATAGACCTATAGAGCACACTTAAAAAAAAAAACAAAAACAGAAAAAAACACAATGGCTGTAGTTCTTAGGTAGCAATTTACTTAAAAATTTTTTAACATTAGTAGTGTGTAAAATGTATATGTATAACTGAACTTTATCATATATTCTAGAGCTGTGTAGTTAGCATTAGCATTTGAAGTATCCTAATCAGGAATCTACTTTCCAGAGGTGGTTGTTTAATCATTTCAATTATCTTCATCAAAATTTACACCAGAAAGTTCATCAAGTTGCACAAAGGATGTTAAGAATAATTTTCCATTTATGAAATGAGTAGTAGGCAAGATAAGAGGCTAGCTAGAAAAACTGGTCTCCATCATCTTCTTGGGAAGAAAGTGTTAAAAATCTGTTAAACACAGCAATGCTTGAGGCCAGAGGCCCATTTGTTCTCTACCCCATATGTTCTACTTCATGGACCTGACAATATGCTGTCTGATTCTGTTATCAGAATATTGTGTCTGCCTAAAAAATGAAACTTTCACTCAAGTTTCATTTAGACTTTTATTTCAGTATTGTGTTTCTGAGAACAGAAATGGAGGAGTTATCTGGGATTACAGGAAGCACAATATAGAATTTCTGGCTGATAATGGTTGTAAGTTTAGAAGAATTTGGCCAAAGTCTTGTTTGCATTGCAACATACCACCTGGTTGCCAGATTATGGGGGAGAAATATATGGCCTTCACCTTCCTCTTCTTGTTGCTGGAGATTACTGGTATTTGCTCCAAGATCGGTCATTTGCTGCAAGGTTACATTGGCTTTGTCAATTTCTAACCCATTCTCAAAATAAAAAGGTAATGCAAAAAATTTTAAAACAGGAAAAAGAAAGCCCAACTATACTTCTAGAACACTAATGCAACCATTCATAGCAGTTGCGGAGATTTCAGTCTTTTTCATGTGCATATTTGAAATGTATATGTACAATTTTATGTACTAATTTTTTTTTTTTTTTTTTGAGACAGAGTCTCACTTTTGTTGCCCTGGCTAGAGTGAGTGCCGTGGCGTCAGCCTAGCTCACAGCAACCTCAAACTCCTGGGCTCAAGCGATCCTCCTGCCTCAGCCTCCCAAGTAGCTGGGACTACAGGCATGCGCCACCATGCCCGGCTAATTTTTTGTGAATATATTTTTTAGTTGATCAATTAATTTCTTTCTATTTTTAGTAGAGACGGGGTCTCGCTCAGGATGGTTTCGAACTCCCAACCTCGAGCAATCTGCCCGCCTCGGCCTCCCAGAGTGCTAGGATTACAGGCGTGAGCCACCACGCCCAGCTATGTACTAATTTTTAAATCCAGTTCAGGGGTTATGAATGCAAATGCCTCCAAGGGTCACAAGGCTGGGACTGTGGCTCAAAGGAGGTTATATGTTCCTTGTCCTAAAGGGAATAGTTACTACTCAGCTGCAAATAATTGCCGTAATGCAAAAGGGCTCAGTTTTGCCAGTTATGCTGATTTTTTGAATAGCGCCAAATATGACTTTTTATGTAAATGTTCTCAATTTTAGAATTTTGACTACTAAATTAAAAGCCAAAGATATGTACATGAACTGATAGTTTACCACATTTCACAGGTCATAAACATTTTGTTTTACTAAGTAGTGTCTGAGAATATAATTTTTACAAAGCTGCATAATATTTAATCGAGTAGATGTAACAAACTTTACAATCTTTCATCTGTTTTTGGACATTCAGAGTTGTTTCCAATTTTTCTCTGCAGTGAACATCTTTATGCATATTGCTTTGTCCTGTGTTTTGAATGGAACTACAGATTCAAAATCCATGAATATTTAAATCATTCTTTATGAACATCATTACATATTTTCCAAAAGGCCTGTAGTAATTTACGCTATCACTTAGCAATGATGCATGAGAATATAGTTTCACTCTATCTCTGTCAACATTGGAATATATACTAGTAAAAAAATTGGCAAAGAAGAAAATGCTACCTTCTTGTTGATTTAATTTGCATATCTATTAGTTAGGTCGGACATTATTCCATATGCTTGTTTACCACTTTTATTTCTTTTGTGACTTGTCTATTTGTTTTCATTGTCCCTTGTCTATGGGGAACACTCCTACTTTGAAATTTTAACAATGTCAATCTATGCAGCAGCCAGGTATAAATAAACATCAACACCTGCTTCATGTTTAAAACATCTGTTTTATGGGGCTTTTCTTTTCTCTACTAGCTGTCAGCTTTTATCCTTGGGTCTCTCACTGTCTCACATGGCAGCATCTGTAACAGAGGCCAAATGAATTGAAAGGCATCTTTAAATAGCCTTTGATACTGGCTGAGTCTCTTTAATTCATGTTGTGGGATATAATTCTCAAGGATTAGGACCACTCAAATTTTGCATTTACATTTTATGATTAGTTACTGATTTATATTCGTTATGAATTCTTTTGAGTTTACAAATACAAGTCTTAACATTGATATTGGCTGCAAGACTAACTAGGGACTTTGAGATTCCACAGTCAAAATTCCAGAGCAGAATCCCAGATGGATCTTCTATTCTAAACTACTCATTTTGCTAATGTGGACATTGGATTCAAGCTGTGTATAGTTGTGACATTCATGGCCCTCTGCTCCATAAACCACAGGCTCCATGAAGTCCAAATGAATGGCAAAGAGAGTTTCCCAAGGGATCTGATGGCATCCTCATCCAAAGAGGTGGTGCCATCTGCAAAGGGCTGAGGGTAAGGGTGGGGCACCATCTTGATTATAGAAAACAAGTGCAGCTCATCTTTTCAATTGGAAAAATGCAGCTAAACCTGCTTTTTGTAGCTTTCTATGTTAGCTAATTTCCATCTTTCTGTTTAAGGACCTACATACAGCCTTTGCCCAGCTTTGCAGCTGACTATCTGTCAATTTTCACCTAAAGAAAAGAGATCCAAGTTTGAAAGGCTTGTGTTAGGACCTCGGGCTCTACAAGGAAGCCTCAGGAGCTGCAGGTAGGGCTGGGGCTCAGGTGATGGGCGGAAGGGGCAGGGGAGGGTGAGGTGAGGAGGAGCCAGAGAAGGGTAGGGCTCCCAAGGTTAAGTGCCTGGGAATCTAGTTTTTCGACACCAGCCTTCCTTCAAAGACAGCAGCTATATCTTATATCTATATTTATCTATTCTTTGTAACATTGTCAGTTCAAATAGTATTTCATGTTTTTCCCCTAAAGGATTCATTCCACTGCTGGGAGAAAAAATGGTAAAAATCACTGGCTTACATAGACCCAAATCACACCTCATTTATAGATTGTTTAGTAGATTAAACAGTACCCCACCCTCGCCCCAAATTCACTATTCGCGGAGGAGTTCAGAACATCTAGGAAAAAGTTTAAGCAAAACCAGGATTATTTCCCCAAATTAACATGACCTATTCCATTTACTTCAGAGGACTTCTGCCCTCCAGGGACTGCTGAGCCACATAATCCTGTCTTTGAGCTTGAGTGAGGGGAGGCGTGGGGCAGAGATGGGCTCCAACGCCGCTGGATGTTCAGTTTCTCTGGAATCAGGACAACCTGCGTCCTTTTCCTGTAAACATTTGTAGAAGCAGCACTATAATGGCTAAAGTGGGTGCGGCTCAACGATCTCAGTCTGTGGGTAAATGCAGCTGATTTGCATCTTGTAATAACAAACAGCTCCACCTGTCTCCATCCAGGCGCTGTGCAGGATTCTTATTGAACGCTAGATGCCGCTGTTGTCCCACTCTGTTGTCTGCCAGCTTCAAGATTTCCAGCCAGTTTCCATCAAGAGATGGTTTTTAAAAGCCTGAACTAATATACAAAGGTCTGTTTATTTTTCTCTTACTTAATGATTGATTTAGAGAGTTTTAAAAATATTTTTTGATAAATTTCAGAGGTTGTCTTTCTTTCTGGAAAACATTTGACAATTGGCAGAAAATGCAAAGATGAAAAGGTGTGGATGTTTTGTAAAGAAGAAAGGTTAACTCAGGCTAGAGGTTTGCAAATAAGATCATTTTTTGACATCTGAGCTTCTGCCCAAGGAAAAATTCAAGTTCCTCTCTGGCTGACTTGTTTCTCTAGTTCTGTGGCATGCCAAGCTGGTTTTGTCTTCAGTATTTATTTGAGAATCACAATTTGAGATATGCTTGATGACTATCTTTACTATGTTCCAGGTTGTTAGTGTCATTACTGGTTTTTTTACCTTAAAAAAGAACCATACTTTGGCAAATTTTTAACACACAAGTGGAAAGATTAGTAATGAAGTGTGCTCTGTATACCCATCCTTTTATAAACGACCAAGTTTTACATCATCATCTACTTAATCCATTTCTTAGGCAGGTTTTACTGTCTTTATTGTATAGATAGTAAAATTGAGGACCAGAGAGATTAAGCAGCTAGTTGTACAGTCTAATTCAAACCCCTACTTCCAAAAAGTGTTTCTATGACAATACTCTTCCACCTGATTTCTAGCAGAGCTGTGCATATCTGAAAGCCAAATCCTCTTTTGAAGACCAGACCTACATATATACATTTTCAAGAGCTTTTGCAATATATTTGCAGGGGTCTTCTAAAGAGAGAACAATTTATTGCTAGATTTAGCTACTGCTAAATTTACAATAGCTGTGCATATTGTAAATGTGTGCCTATTTAGGCATTTTATTCTTTTTAATACAAAGGAACTCAAAAACTACCAGAATATAGTTGAGATCCTTTAGAAGCTATAAACTGTCACAAACGACTGGATGTTGTAAATGACAAAGACAGTACAAGGTCCTCTCCAGCTTGCATTTCCAACCTGGAAATACCCCTTTAGGAATTTCCCTGGATGCTTCACTACATTCACAGAACCTGAATATTTTAAAACCAAAGCTGCACTAACTCTTGTTCTCTATAATTAGTCACCTTCTATCTTCAACCTTGTCTACCACTCCTCATTTTTATTAAACTCCCTGATCCCTTGTGTCGTAGCTCCAGGCAACCCCACAGCTGGAGCCATAGAAAACACAGAGGTTGGTCATCCGTCTCCTAAGATGTAGTATGGGATACCATCTTCTGAGACTTCTCAGGTCCTTTCAGCTTCTTTTCATTATTATTATTTCAGCAGACCAAGCACTAAAGGAATATGGGCCAGTTAGGACCAGTTTCAGACTCACAGTGATCTGGCAATGGGTGGCAGAGGTGATGCCTTTCTCAAAAGGCAGGTCACTAAATGTTATTTGGAAATGTAGAAAATTGCAAATAAAATCGGAGATTTTTTTTTTTTTGCTCCATTTTAGTCCTTAAAATTCCCTGATCCTTCCAGAACAAATATGACTCAGATGTGGAGGCAGTGCTATCTCTGTGCTCCCATAGGGAAGTGCTCGGAGCGTTTCTGCTATTGCATTGAAATACGTGTTTACATTACTGTGCCCACCCACCCCCCTCCATGAGAAGACTGCCTCCAGGGGAGCACCAAATCCTGATCATCTCTGTATCCCTGTCACCCTATCTTTCATAGTGCCTGGTCTACAACAGTGTTTGTCAACCCTGACTTCATGTCAGAGGCCTTTGGTGTTGCAAACATACAGATCTCCAGACCTGCTGAGCAAGACTCTTGAGACAGCACAGTTCAGCCGGGTACAGGAATGAAAAACAAGAACTCGGGCCACTATAGATCTGAATCCTCAGGACATCTGCTCAGGGACTTCATTTCCCCCATCCTTCACTCCCTACGCCTCATTTAATTGAAGTGTGGGTAATCGTTCCACTGAAATCTGGAAAGAATTGATTCTACAATACTCTGTATTCTTTTTCTGCAAATGTAAAAATTTTGGAAGAATATATGTGAATTGCTAGCCTCTTTGAGTCATGACTTGGGAAAGGTGACTCAAGGACTCGGAGACATTTAATTTTAGAAAACCATCCAGCTTTTGGTTAGAGAATCATGCCCAGAAGAAAACTGCCTCATTAATTCATATTATCTGCATGCAAAGCAGAACAAATTTATAAACATCTCTTTAGTATGAGGTGTGAGGGAAATCCCAACATGTTGAATTCAAAATAGGATAAAAACTGGAGAAATTAACTGTACTATATCTACTATTATGAATTTACATTGTATAAAAAGTTACAAATATTACCTTTGTTTTGTATGCTATTGTTTTTTTTTTTTTTTAGTTCAGTAATAGCTCCTTTTCAATCTCCTTTGCTGGATTCTTCTCTAAGCAATCTCAAAATGTAGGTGTTTCTATAGACTTTCATTCATAAGAAATGTTTATGGTAAGTGTTTGAATAAAAAAGAAAACATTAAAACTAGTTCCTTGTGTGGAATCCTGCTATAATCCCAGTGCTTTGGCAAGCCACAGTGGGAGGATTGCTTGAGGCCAGGAGTTTGAGACCAGCCTGGGCAATAGAGTGAGACCCTATGCCTACAAAAAATTTAAAAAAATTTAGGCCAGGCGCGGTGACTCGTGCCTGTAATCCTAGCACTCTGGGAGGTCATGCCTGTAATCCTAGCACTCTGGGAGGATGAGGTGGGAAGATTGCTCAAGGTCAGGAGTTCCAAACCAGCCTGAGCAAGAGTAAGACCCTGTCTCTACTAAAAATAGAAAGAAATTGATTGGCCAACTAAAAATATATAGAAAAAAAATTTAAAATATTGGCTGCACGTGGTGGCATGCAACTGTAGGCTGAGGCAGAAAGGTGTTTTAAGCCCAAGAGTTTGAGGTTGCAGTGAGCTATGGTTGCACTAGTACACTCTAGCCTGGGTGACAGAGCAAGGCCCTGTCTCTACAATATAAAATACAACACAATACAATCCAATACAATCAAAAACTAGTTCCTAATGGATAAGACAAGTAAGACCGGAGCAGATAAATAAACAAGGTCACTACAATTTACAGTAAGTGCTGCAACAATAAGCACCGGCTGAGATATGGTGGACGTGGTGGGACCCCTCTGCACAGGGCAGTCAGGGGCCTCCTCTTTGAGAAGGGAGGTTTGAGCTGAGACCTAAAGCATGAGTGACAGCTAGTCATGCAATGTTCAAAGGAAGAGTCGCCTAGTCAGAGGGAACAGCAAGGGCAAAGGCCTGGAGGTTACAGAGGCACTGGCATAACTGAGGCCAGAAGGGAGGATGGTGTGCCTGGAGTGTCACCAGGGTCATGGCAGTGGGCCTGAGCCACAGGGGAGGGTGGGTAACCAGGGAGGAAGAGTGTGTGTTGGGGAGAGCCACGAGCTGAGAACAGCTCTTGCTATTTATTGGGACTGGATCCGAGTTTGCCAAGAATGGGAGCACGCTCAGGAGTAAGAGAGGGTGGTGGTTTGGACTAGGGTGGCGTAGTGAGGACGAGATAAATGCAATTCACCTATGTAAAGTGCATAATTCAATGGTTTTCAGTGTATCCACAGAATTGTGCAACTCTCATCACAATAGATTTTAGAATATTTCGTCACCTGAAAAGAAACTCTGTACCCTTTAGCAGTCCATTCCCCTTCATTCTTCACATGTCCCCCTCCCACCCCGCAAACACTGGGTGGCCACTGATGTAGCATCTGTCTCTCTAGATTTGTGTTTGTGGATACCTGTAGATAGGAATCATACAACTTAGTACATGTCTTCAAGGTTCATCTCCATTGCAGCGTGTGTCATTATTTCATTCCTTTGTATTGTGGAGTAATATTTCATTGTGTGGATATGTCACATTTCATTGTCCATTCATCAGTGGATGGGCATTTGGGTTTGTCTTAGTCTGCCATAACAAATGCTGTGGCCTGAGTGGCTCAATCAGCAGACATTTATTTCTCACACTTCTGGGGGCTGGAGGTCCAAGGTCAAGGTGCTTGACTGACTCACTTCCTGGTGAGGAACTTCTTGCAGATGGGCATCTTCGTGCTGTGTCCTCACATGTGGAGAGAGAAATATCATCCTTCTCATGTCTCGTCTTGTAAGGGTACTAATC
Source organism: Microcebus murinus (assembly GCF_040939455.1). Lineage (NCBI taxonomy): Eukaryota > Metazoa > Chordata > Mammalia > Primates > Cheirogaleidae > Microcebus > Microcebus murinus. The sequence goes on along the minus strand of NC_134111.1, from coordinate 86,726,692 downwards.
CCATTCATAAAGGCTCCACCTTCATGACCTAATTACCCCACAAGGGCCCCACCTTCAAATATCATCACACTGGGGATCATTAGGGCTTCAATATGTGGATTTTGGAAGGTCACGAACATTCATTCCATAGCAAGGTTGTTTCTACTTTTTGGCTATTATGAATAATGCTGCTATGAACATTTGTGCTCAGATTTTTATGTGGATATCCAGGAGTTTTGTTTGACTGTGGGAGCATTTGCAGTATTTACAGGACAAGTGGAGGAGGCAGGTTTGTGTCTATGGTTCCATGCCATCTTCTGACCTTTGCTATGGTGTTTAGGAGACTCCATTCCTGTAAACTACCCAAACTAATCTCTCAAGACTCCACCTCAAGTCTCTTTCCATTCTGTATCCAGGCTGCTAAATATTGTGGGAGGAAATGCCTTGCACTTAGTCTACTGTTGGGCATTCCACATGGGAGTTGATGCACACTGTTGTCATTCTCGTGGGTGACAACATGAGAGGAAGGAGGTCAACCCAGCATGTATCATGCAAGGTAAGATATGAGCATAGGAGGCATTGGATCTGTGAGCCAGTCCTGGGAATCCTAGCTCTCACTTCCTAACTTGGGCAAATTGCCTGACCTTTTTTGGCCTTCATCGGTAAAATGGCAATTCTTAGTAAGATTTATCTCGTTGAGCTTTTGTTAGGAGTAAATAAGATCATGCTGTGTCCTGGCATAGAGTAATTTCTCAAGAATTGGTGTTTATCATTAATATTATTATCTAGCCACCTCCCCATGGGCTATAGGTCATTCAACTTAACAGGAATTTTCTCTCTGGTTGGTCTGGCCATTTGCCAAGTCTGCTGACGGTCACTCTCTCCCGCTGTAACACCTGGATAATAATACATACCTCTCAGGTTATTATAAAGACCAAATGAAGTAAGAATTATAAATGACTTGGCATAAACTATACCATCAGTAGATGATAGCTATGACCGTTCCTTTGTTAAGCATGTGTCTCTTGAGCACCTGCTGAGAACCACTGTTCTAGCCCTGGGAACACAGCAGTGAATAGAATAAAGTCTTTACCCTTGTGGAATTGACATCATCATTATTGTAAATCTGTCCGTGTTGTCATGAATAAAAGGGAAAGGAGAAGTGGACATGTCTCAAGTGATGTCTAAGGGGCATTGACGCTATTTCTACTTCACCTGTAAAAAGCAGGCTCAGAGCTTTGGCCTTTTTTCCTTCATAGAAACAGACAAACAAAAACTTCTAGAGAACACAGGCTGTTAGGATCAGAGCCTGCTGACTTTCCCCTTGGACTTCCCCACAGCCCTTCCCGGGTCTCCAGAGAGCCCCGCTGCTCAGTCAAGGCCACCTGCTCGCAGACTGTGGGGATGAATTCTGCGCTGTGTGTACCCTTTTAAGTAGGATTGCCTGCAAACTTGGAAATGATTATTGATGTTCTCAACTGTTTACTAGCATGGCAGCGACTATGATTTGTGCTTTAATATTTTTTTAAAAGCCCATTTACTCTGTAAGTGCAATTCTGCAGTGCTCAGGGACTCCCAGGTGGCAGGTGCTGATGGACGTGTGTGCAGGATGGCCCACCAGAAGATGGCAGCAGAGACACGTGCACACAGCTCCCCATCACGGGGCCCTGGATCTTTCAGGCACGGTTTCTCATACTGGTAGATTATTCAAAAACCGAATTTGTTGTTATTCTTGTTTTTTTCATGTAAGCATCACAGATAATCCACATAGGTGCCGCGTCTGGTGCATCGAGAGGTCCGTATTTCTCCATGAACAGGACACTTTAAGGTATCGGTTTGGAAAAGAGAACAAGATTCTTTGTGGATGGGGTCTCACACCCGTTCACAGTTGCGCCATGAATTGTTACTGATTGACTTATGGTAGTAGATTAAAAGGGATTCACGAGAAGCAAAGGGAGGGTTCCTACCTCGCTGGATTTTTAATAGGAGGTTTTAAGCATATTCATGGGTTTGTTAATCGAGACTATTGTATGAAAAAGATTTGCAAGAAGAGGATAGATGTGACAGTGGATTTTGATTACGGATATAAAGAGCCTTGTCCCGGATTATTTTTGTTATCTCTGCGAAGGTTATCAGAGCAGAGACTTATTGCCCTTGCAGGAAAGAAATCCTTCTGCAGCTTCTTTGAGAAAATGTTTGTTTATGTCTCACTGACTGCCACTTGGTGCCCTGTAGGGATTTCTAGACAGTTTGACGGGCAAGAAGAAACTATACAGGCACTTTGAAATCCATGACATGGGTGTTGTACTTTCCAGCTTCAGCTCTGCCATAACCCAAAAAGGGGTTTCAAAACCAGAGCAAGAACATGCACTACTATGAAGTGGAATATTTGGGGCTAAAAGGGAGTGCAATGCAGAACATATGGTTCTGCTCCACTAAATGGCTGAGTCTATGTGGTGCACAAGCATTTGCATATAGGACCAGCTACCGAACTTGCGGGTCCCAGGGCCACGTGAAAATATGGGGCCTCTTGTTCAAAATTATCAAGAATTTCAAGACGGTGACAGCAGATGATTCTATCACGTTCTCAGTGTAGGGCCCTGTGCATCTATCTGTGCAGGTTTCATGCTCATGAAGCCAGCCGCACGTGTGTGCGCGCGCGCGAGTGTGTGGTGTGAGAGAGACAGAGATAGACAGAGACAGAGAGAGAGACATATATATACAGAAAGAGAGTGAGAGAGAGAGAGAGAAGAGCTTTCTTAAAATTCTATTTTCACTGCTTAATTTCTTTAAGGTAGCATTTCTCAGCATTAGCACTATTGACATTTTACAACAGACAATTCTTTGTTGGGGGCGGCGCCATAGGGTGTTCCACATCCTCCTTCTCTAGTGGCCAGTAGCGCCTCCCACCCCTGGCTGTGACAATCAAAAGTATCTTCAGACATTGCCAAATGCTTTTTTCCTGGGGTGAAATCACCTTGGTTGAGAATAACTGCTTTTAAAGTAAGGTTTACAACATTCTCAAAGATAGCTTAGTGGCTTATCCTTCTTTTTCTCCTTTTTTTCCCTACTCAGGCATGAAGGAAAATATGAAAGACTTGTGCCCAGTGGGTGCAAAATACCAAAACACCCACACCAGGCTGATCTGGCTTTGGAGACTCAGGCGGGCTTAAGGCACACCCTGGTTCTTCCCATGCAATCCTCGTCCTGGTTGCCTTGGGTGAATATACATTTCACAGAGTGCCTGTTCTCTGAGCCCTGAAAATGTATCCTTTAATCTTCTACTCAGAAAACCCCTTGACTCTGGAAGGAGACACCAAAGGCCTGCCAGTGACAGGCAGGGAGAGGGCTGTTTGGATTGCTAATTTGTTTTCACTCCTTAGTCTGTTTTTCCTTCATGCTGATGTTCCTCTTTAGACCTTGAGTATGAATAATTCTGCATAGCCTGAGGGGAGAGGCAGGAGGCCTGCTTGTAGAGTTGTTTGTACTGTAATGAAATAGAAAGTTTAAAAGCTTAGTGAAGCCTGCGCGGTTGAAAAGGGAAGGAGGTCTAGCAGGCACTTTAAAACTTACTTACAAAACATGACAAATTCTGGATGCCTCTCAGAGGTCAGGGAAGTGAATTGTCTATTTTACTCCGCAAAGGCACCCCCAAGCAAAGCAGTGCCCCAAAGTCAAGTCTGAATGCAGAGTGTCCCAAGCACTTACATGCTCATCAAGGTAGCCTTCTTGACTCTCTATTTCACGAATTGTGAACTCAAAAGCCAAAGTAAGCACTGACATTTTTTGTGTTGTGAGTAGTAACTTGAGAACTAGCCATCCGAGATATCCAATCTCCTATTTTGTATTCGGATAGGCTCTGTTCTGAAGATGATTGAGTTTATTCAAACTTAATGACAAGGAAGTCAAGGACCCTAGGCTTGAATGCTTTATTGAGCTTTTACTTATATTAACTAGCCACAGGCTGGACATATCCTTCATGACAGAAAATGTACAGGTTTATTAAGTGTTGCATGACTACATTGTATTATAAATATTCATTTATGTGAAGGTGACCCTCTCAAAGCTGTGAGCTCTTTGAGCTCTATGAATTCCCAGGAAATGAAACAATGCCTCCATTATAGTAAATGCTCAATTAACGAACTGAACTGGTTTCAAGCCATGAAAGAGATGAAGTGAAGGAGTAGAGTGGATGGATAGAAACCATCCTCATTAATGGAAAGACAAATTAGCAGCACACCATTTTTGTAAGAGAAGAAAGGCAAAACAGGGTGGCAGAATAGAGTTGTAGCTCCACCTCCACCTTTCTTGGAGGGTTTTTTGACTATTAGAGTCAGTATAACACACTGGGTTTTCAATCTGATGGGTCATCAATACTAGCAACAGAAAGATTTGTTTTTCTTGTGCTGTTCTATAAAGAGAGAACTGAAGAATCAGAATATTCTCTCCTTCCTTCAGGTGAAGCTGGCTATCTGAGAATCTGTAGTAAGGGTTAATGGCTTAAAGGACTGAGTAGACTTAGGGCAGGGGTCCTCAAACTTTTTAAACAGGGACAGTTCACTGTCCCTCAGACTGTTGGAGGGCTGAACTATAGTTTTAAAAAAACTATGAACAAATTCCTATGCACACTGCACATATCTTATTTTGAAGTAAAAAAATGGACAAAAACACACACAAAAACGGACAAAAACACCTGCATGTGGCCTGGGCCGTAGTTTGAGAACGCCTGCTTTAGGTGTTAAGGTAGGGGGTTAATAAGGACAGAGATCAGAGCTGGGGGCTCTTTGATGCCCACCTGAGGTGGACTCTATGGAGTCCTCAAGGAAGAAAGTAAAAAACAATTTTGTACTGGCCTCTGGATTCCTTGCATTAATGGATAATTTTAAAAATAGAATATGATGATGATTCTCAGATATAAAATGAACACATGTTAAAGATTTTATTTAAATCATTAATTAATGAGGGACCCAGCAAGGTGTTACTACTTGTTCAAAGGAGAATTCAAAAAACCAGCAAGTAAAGCTGCAATAAATTTACAAATAGCTGCAAAACTGGCTCATTTCACAGTCGGGGAGGAAAAGCAATTATATATTTTCAGAGAAAAACATTTATTTGCATCTCTATAGAAAAGAATTGTTTGCATTACTATTAGTTATCTATAACTTCTGGAGTTGTAAGATAGCTCAAAGTCAACAAAAAGCAGAGAGGCCTTGTACAATCAAATAACCTGAAAGGATATATTAGACAAGGTTTAGTTCTCCATTGAAGACACCTTGTAATATTTTTGGTCCATTTCAAAGTCTTTTAAAATTTTTTCCTATATCTGTATATGTTCAATTGTCTAGTAGTAATACTTTCTTTCAAGCAACAAATCATACTTTCAGGGAAAAAAAAAAAAAAAAAAACAACTGATCTGCAACCTTCTCTTCAAACAACTTCAACAAGCCAGGATCAAACATTTGTGGGTAGTGTCTTAATCCATTTAGTGTTGCTATAAAGGAATGCCTGAGGCTGGGTAATTTATAAAGAAAGTAAATTTATTTGGTTTATAATTCTGCTGGCTGGAAGATGCTGGAGGCATCTGGTGAAAGCCTCAGGCTGCTTCTACTCATGGTAGAAGGTAAAGAGGAGCTGGCATGTGCAGAGATCACATGGTGAGAGAAGAAGCAAGAGGGGGGTTAGTGCCAGGCTCTTTTTAACAATTGTAACAGAGAAGTTCTGAAAAAAAAAAACGGCAACAGAATGTTTTACAAGTTGTCTCTTTGAAACCTCCTACCATTTTTGGTAATTAAAACCTGCATTCCTTCCTGAGACCAGTAATCAAAGGGGCAGAAAAATGTTCTTTGCTATTTGTTTTCTAGTACCTGAAACCACAGGAGATAACTCAACAGAATTGTCCAGACAAGGGTCACAAGATCATCGTCACTGGAGATGAGGTCTACTGAAACCACCAACTATAACTAAACAACAATAGCCTGAAGCCACGATAGGTGACACTGGTCACATAGACCTGAGCCTAACTGCCACCCTCCCCCTTAAAAAGCCCTGTTTTTCTGTTTAAAGGCAAGGTAATGATCTTTTGAGATGCACAATTTATTGCTACATTACATCTGTGCATTAGAGATGGTTTGAAAGTCAGACATAATTTGTAATTATAACTGATTTTCATGATTTTAGCTTTAGTTCAAAATAGCTGGGGTTTTGGGATTGGCCTAAGAATTTCTTTTTGCTGTTAATTTAAACTATGAACATGAAACTGTAGACTCGATCATCTTTTGAAGTAAACATATAGATAGAAATATGTCTGTGAAGCTTGAGGTCATTTGAGAATTTTTTTCTTGTAGGAATAGGTAGCACAACAATAATGTTAAGCCATAATAAAGAATTACTTCTTACTGCATTGTATTTATATCAAGTTTAATATCTTAAGAAGAAATTGGCTCTGAAACATTAATTTAAAATAGGTCATTGGTAAATTAAGAGAACATACCACCCCAAATTCTCAGTTGAATTAAATAAGTAACCCAGACAAGGCCCATGGTAGATACAAGTGCCTAGTTTAGATTTCCCAAGCCATTAACAGACTGATTATTGAATCAGGGAAAAGGGGCAGAGTTTGGCACATGGAGTGATTTGTAAGTTCCTATTTCATGGAAAAAATCAGGCTAAAATTAATTTAGCTTTTGGTTACATTATGTTCTCTTTCAAATTGCATGTGGATTCAGGAATAATCAGTATATTAGATGTATAAAGATATATAAATTTACATTGTGTGCTTGGAAAAATTTATCCTCTCACACGTGATTCTTGATAATGCATGAACAATGTTGAGGAGGGCAGACAAAGTAGTCTCTGCTTTTCTTGCTCAATGCCAGCAGCTGAAGATGAGAAGAGAGTGGATTATTGAAAGCACCTTAGCATTCTAAGATTGTTTGGCACCTACAGAAAGTGTGTTATGGTTTCTGAGAGTTATGCATTCAGATTTACTATACCTATAGGAAAGTTGCAAAGAAAGACAAGTGGGAAAAACAGAGACACAGAGAAGGGCCTCAATTCCTCGGTGGTTGCTCATTCGCAGGCTCCCTGGCAACAGCCAGGTCCTCAGCGATCATTTGGTCCTTAAGTCCTCTGTTGCTTGTAAAAGAGATTAAGGGCTAAAGTGCTCCCTAGTGAGGTGGAAACATCAACTTTTGCTTGAACTGATAGAGCTGTAAGGCTGGAATATCCCTGGATGGCTGTTCCAGGAGAGCCAAAGTATCTGTCCACTGCTGTTATTCTTATTACTAAAAATTTATTTCCACTTGACAACAGTGGCTGCTGTAAAATCACCTCTCCAATGACGGGTTGTTACAAGGGGCAGAACTGCCTGAAGTCCAAAGTGTCAGCTAATGGCCGTCTTCTGGGTGCTTCCTAGATGGCCGGGGGACCTCGGTCTTGGAATCTCCCCTTCTTGCCTGGGGTGTGAGGTTGACTATTGAGAAGATGGCAGGTCAGAAGTGCTCCTGAGGGGGGATAACAAAAATATTCTGAGTGGGAACTGGAAGGGCTGGACTTGTGGTGGTGCTGTAAACTTGAAATGAAGTGTTGGGAACAGAGAGGTTGACAGGATAGCCGACATGATTGAATAATATTGACTTAGTATTACCAACCTTAAGATGTCTCCTTCTAACCACCTGAAGGAATGGACTTGGCTGTTGCTGGTGAAAGTCATTGCTTATATTCTGAGACCAGGATCCTGTAAGACCAAAAAATATTTCACAGAGCAGTGAGATTGTCCCTTGCAATATTGCTTAGGTATAATTGATGACCAAGAGGTGTGAATGTGAGCTAATGAGACTGTCTCTTATGTATGGATTAAATAATTTGTATCTTCTTTATGGTAACACTTCATTTAACATTCTGAAGGCAGTGAAACTCAAAACTAGTGGGAGGCAAGAGAAAACCCTCTTTTACCCTAAATCAATGGCTAAAACATCTCAGTTAGGAGTTGGCCCACTCATGCCTCTCAAATCTTACAGCAACTCTTTAGACTGGGAAAAAAGGTATCCAAATTAACTCAATCTTTTAAAAATTATTATTTTTTTAAGTAATTTTTGTTTTTTTATTATTTTTGTTAAAAATAATTTTTAAAACTACCTTTATGGGGTTCAGGACACATCATTCAAAAATATGACTGTAGGAGAGCAGAGTATGCCATCCCCAAATATGCCTCTTTGGCATAAGGATTATTTTGAGCTGGTTATTTTAAGAAACTGCAGACAGAGGACACACTTTGAAAACTTAAGTTATCCTTTTGTAAGAGAAATTTACATCTATAAAGGAAACCTTCATGTGTGAGTATGTCTCCCTCTCTGTACCAGGAAGAGAGGGCTGACTAAATCACTAGGGATGATGCTTTCTCCATGACAGTGAAGAAAAGCATTGACTTAAATCTACACAACAATCCTTGCTCTTGTTTACTGTCCTTGTCCTGACCATCTTCTAGTAATCAGGTCTTACCCCACACCTTCCTTTCTTAGTTTCAGGGTACAATGGTATTGAAGCCTGAAGTCTAGGACAATTCTTTGAAATATAGTCTTGAGTTTTACTATTTGAGGTTTACCTGAGTATTAACAATGTATACAGGAGGTATATATGTTACTAAACTTCTGTTTGCTTTTCTCTTGTTCATCTGTCTTTCATTACAGGAAGTCTCAGCTAAGAACTAAGAAGCGTAGAAGGAAAATTATTTTTCTTCTCTTATACTTACACAAGGCAAAACTTTTAAGTTAGGACATAAAAATGTAGAGGGGAAGTAAGTTTCCTTCCCACACCAAGCCCTAATTCTTCTCCCCCTAAACAATCGTGTAATGGGGGAATGGCTGAAAAAGGGTAAAAATGTTTTCTGCTCTCTGAAACCTCTCCCACCCTTTTTGGGAATTAAAATCTGCATCCCTGCCTCAGGCCAGTGGTCAGGAGGGACAGGGGAGTGTCCTTTGTTCTTTATGCTACAGGAGATGGCTCAAGAGAATTGTCTGGGTGGAGGTCACAAGATTGTCTTAGCCCAAGATGGGGTAAATCAGAACTATCAACTGTAGTTGAACAACAATAGCCTGAAGCTGAGAACATCCCCTCTAAACGCTCTGTATTTCTGCTCAGAGGCAGGTACTTTAAAGACATTGGCACTTTAAGATGGGAGTCTGCCAACCTCCTCATTTTCTGGCAAATCAATAAACTTTTCTTTCCTTTTCCTCAAACCACTTGTCCTCATTCTTCTGTTGTGGTCTCAGGGTCAAGTGCTGAACTTGTGGTAATAATAGCTGTGAGCATTTTCTGATATAAGCTGTCAGAGGTCGTCTTTCAAATCTGAATATGTATGTGCGTGGTGGTGAGGGGTCTATCATCTTTTTGATACACACACATATGTAAGTATGTTTGTATGTGTGTGTTTTCTCACTTTCAGAACTATTAGCACATTATAAACATTGTTTTGCATATCTTGGATATCATTTCAATTATTTAAGCTCATTTTTTAATGCCACGACAAATATTTAAATACAAATTTCTTTGTGCATAGATATAAATAAATCTGTGGGATCTGTTCCAGAAGAGTAGAATTGCTGGGTCAGAATATATTATGTTTCATTTTGATTTATATTGGCAAAATTTCCTACCAACTGACACTTGTAGGGGAGGAAAAAAATTGTTTTCTCTCTATTCTGACCTAGCTTCTATGGCTAGGATCCATGAATCAAACCAATAAAAGATGGATTAACAAGAGAAAAAATTGCTATTACATATGTGTACATTGGAGTTCACAAAGAAAAATGTGGCTCAAGGAGGTAGCTTGTATGCCACATAGGTTACACAAAGGAAAAAGGGTCTGGGGCTTTTGGGCAGGACAGCAAATTATGGGATAGTGAGGGGAGGAAATTTATGGTAAAATAAAGGTTGTCTTGTGCCAATAAGAGTCTCTTACATGATAAAAGTTGTTTCTGGGAGTGGCTTCTCCCTGGTAAGGAGCCATCTTTACAAATAGAAATTTCCTTTACTAAAGGGAAAGTTTTTCCTCAAACTTCTTAAACAGAAAAAAAAAAAATAAAAAAATAAAGGGACATTTACATTCTATTTTTAGGCAGTTTGAGGGAGACAAAGAGCTTTTCCTGTGTCTGCTGGTTCTCTACTACCTTTAGCTCAAAATAACCTATATGCCAACATGGCATATTTTGGGGTCACATTATTCTTCACACTCACACCAGCAATGCGTCAGAGTGGTTTTTTCCTTACACTCCTGCTAACACCGTTAGCTCAGGTTTTTGGCAGTGCTAACAATTTTTTCTTTCCATCTCTCTTCCACCTAGGGAAAGTGAGGCTATTGTGTAATTTAGCCAACTTTCAAAAAAGAAGTTGTTGTTGCCTAGATAATATGACTCTTCTTTATGGTTCCTGTTTGCTGAAGATCTGGGAGCTTCAATATTCAGAAAATGAATGCAGTTGATTCCATGTGGTAGGAAGGGCTTGAATTCAATCTTGTATTTCATTCTAATTTGATTGTACGAGTATCCTAAGTTCCACCACTGAAAACAAGAGGACGCGATTTTTCCTTCTAGGTAGCTCAGATTGTTTTAACAATTAAAAGGAAAACAAAAGGCCTGGAAACATTTTTAGTAAGGTGCTTTGAAATATTGGTGGATAAAAGCATGCATCTGGATATGTATCCTTTCTTGGCATACACAATCGTGTGGACATCAGCGTGTGCTCGTTTACCTGAGGTCTGCATGGAATCAGAACGTGGTAAAAATAAAGGAAGAGACCAGTAGTAAATTGAAGCTGTCCTTCTGGTGGGTGATTTCGGGGGAGTGAGGAGCAGTTTGGAATTGGGCGATAAGAGTTTAGCTGGCTTTTCAGGAGTTCGGCTGCTATAGGAAAGGAGAAGAAGGGAGTCCATGGAAAGGAGAAGACACAACATGCGGGGAAAAAAGTTATGGTGGATCCCAGACAGGCTGGGCTTCCAGGCATGGGTGGAAAGGAGGGAGTACACTGCTGAGAAAGAGAGGGGTGGGTAATTACTGATACCAGTCAAGACCACTGGGAGCAGAGGAAAGAGGAGTTGAAGGAGTTCATTTATCAGAGACAGTACAGGATTTGGAGAAGAGCCAGATGTAAACCTCTGGATCGACTGCCACTAGGCTTGTGACCTCTATGCATCTAGGTTTTCCTGTTTATAAGGTGGGGGTATTCTGGTTATGCTACAGCTTTGGGAATCGAATGGGGCAGTGCATGTGAAAGTGTCTAACACAGGGCCTGGTCCACTCATCTCTAGTAAATAGTAGTAGATCTCAATCTAAAGGTTGAAGGATTGAGACACAGGCAGTTGTCTGGTCACACAAGCTTGAGAACAGAACACAGTTCTGAAAGTGACTGGTGTTTGAGACGTGTGAGGGAAAAAACAAAATTTTTAGGCCAATCTATAAAATACAGTTTTTAAATATGTCCCTGCACCAAAGGGATGATTGAAGGGAAAATCTCAAGCAGCTAAGTGACTATGGTTATTTACAGTCGACCAGGACCAGTTTTTAAAAAGCGATCTGTTCTTGTTTGATAGGCCGTGGAGGTGGCTTAGGGAAACTTCCAGCAAGCTCAACCATAAGCAAGGAGACACGTCAGACAAACACTACCCTGTGTGCAAATTCCCTTTCAGAAAAGAATGTAAACTGTGCTTTTTGTCCGTTTTCCATTTGTACTACTGTCCTCTGAGGTGTTGCTACGCAGGAAGGCTCCCAAGTTACTAAACACAAAAGCTGTGAAGGGCCACACCTGGCTATCAGTGCATTGGTGCAGCTGCAACAGGCTTTGAATCATTTCCTTACTAAGATCTGGTCTCCAAAATACGACCTGAATTGTTTCAGGGAGAGAGTTGCTTTCATTCCGAGGTAGAAGACCCTGGTTTGGCCAACAGAGGTGCAGAGATAAGCCATGTGGGATCTAGGAGATGCTTTCTCTCTATCAGGAGGTGTTTCCTTCCTTTATTTATCTTGCCTCTTCTCTTACAATGGCCAGTTGTCAGGTGAAGTTATCTCTTGTATGAGATGTCTTCTCCAAGGTGCAAATTGGTATAGGGCTCAAAAGAAAGCCTTTGGTACTGAAGGGTGTTGGAATTAGGTAGGGCCCCCCCCAAAAGGCATCTGTGTTGTAAGGGTTTCACTAACTAATTATAGATTACTGTTCTTGCAAGGATATCAAGACACCCTATAAGCATTACCTTATTTATTCTCATTTCCCATTGATAATAAAGAGGAACAGAAATCAGCTGAGATTAGAGTCTTTGTGCCTGCTCACAGCCTCAGTCTAGAGACTATGTTACTCCCCAGGTGAGGACTCAAGGAATTTTCAAGTTGCAGAAGCTCCCCAAAAAGGAAAAACCAAAGATCCCTCATTGAGGTTTATATTCATATCCATCTTTCCAGATGGCCACAGCTTCAACCTGGCTGAAAATTTGAGAATGCAACCTTCGGCCCTGCCTGCTACCTTAAAAAAAAAAAAAAAAAATCATGACCATTGATTGAGTGTAATGAAGGCAGCTGCAGTGGTTTCCTCACCACCAGCTCTTGCAGGGGGAAATGGGGCTATAAACCCAGGCCCCTCTTGAGGCATGGAGGGAAGAAACTGTCTGGGTCCTCGCTTGACACCTGGACCTCACCGTGGTACTGAGTGAAACTCATCAACTCAGGTGGCCAAGAAAAGCAGATGTTTCGCACAGCTAAGTGTAAAGTGTGGGGGAAATGGCTTTATGGGCCTTTGGCTGAGATGCTCACATTTGAATGTTATACACAGGAAGTCATCAGGTAGTGGAATAATATAAACAGACCTTACTTCATGGAGTCATTTATTTTGGATTGGCGGCAGCAGCAACCACCTCTCACACAAAGGAACATAAGGATCTAGTTTTTATTTGGTTTTCCAACCAGCAAGGGCTGCTTGTAATGAAAAAGCAGGGGCAGTGCTTCCTGAATTTAAGCACTTATTCATCATCAGAAGGGATGATGTTGACTTGCGGCAGTAATATTTCCCTAGGCACTTTCAGTGGTGTGACTTCATTAGTCTCTCCTACCACCTGTGGGAGCAGCAGGGATCATTGTCTATAGTCAACATATGGGGAAACTGAGGCTTAGACTGCTCAAAAAATTTGCTGAAGGCCACGCAGCCAGTAAACAGTGGAAAATAAACTATAACGACGTCTTCAATTTTCTAAGTCCAGAGCTCTTTCCACACAGCTGTGATTTCTCAACATGCGGTAAGAGATGATTTTAAGTGGTCTATGAATGAAAATGGAAACATTTTAATATATAGGTTTTTATTTTAGTTTAATTTTAAAAGGGGACAGGAAAAATAACATAGAGGTTAACTCACGTTAAACTCCAGCACTTGGATTCCAATTCCAATTCCACCACTTACTGTGTGATGATTTCCTCATTAATCTAAGCTTCAATTTCCTAATCTTTAAAATGAAGAAAATATTATAGCCACCCTATTTTAAAGGGCTGTTGTGAGGATTCAATGAGTTATATTTGTAAAGCACTTAGAGTGGGGTCTGGTACGTTGCAGGAGTTCTGTAAGTGTTTATTAAGGGAATAATAAAAATTGCACATTAAACTTATTGCAGGGATATTTTGAATGTAAAGAGGGCAAAATAGGCATTTATGGTAAAAAAAAAATGGGGGAGGGGATGGGAATAGATTTGGAGTAAAATGGGCAAGTAATGGCACGTGCGGTGGCCACGTGTGAGGACGATGACTGGCTCTGGGGAAGTGGCAGCCTGCCACAGGCAGGACTGCGGCACAAAGAGGCCTGAGCCGTGGGAGGCACAGGTGACAGGGGCTGCGCTCTGCTGACCTCCTTCCGAGAGAAAGTTGGTAGTCGGGGTGATCAGCCTGCATCAAGACGTCTGATTGTTTGTTGTACCCATTTAGCTCTCGCCTTTTCTAAAGAAGTCACCTTCCCAGGCAATGTTCCTTAGACCCAGAGCATCGGCACGAAAACTCACCTTGGCAGGGAATGCAGTCCCCGTGACCCCACCAGACCCCAGGTCAAGGAAGAAGCCTCGGTTTCTCGCTCCGCCCGTTGTCGTAGGAGTGTCAGAAGCGGGAGGCAGGAAGGTAGAAGCCCGACCTGACCCGGGGTGCTGAAGGCCAGGGCCTTGGGGGAGCTGGGCCAGGAGGAGGAATGATCCATTCAAAAACCCAGACGCCATGACCATAAAAAGGAGAGCAGAGGAGGAATGCCTCAAAGTGAGTCATCGTCTTTAGACACCAGACAGTTACCTCAGTGAAGTGGAGGGGAACAGAATTTGCTGATACCATCGTTCCTAGTCACCCAGTGGCCAAAGAAAGAAATGAATGTGCCATTTGTACGGATTCTCCTGTGGGGACAGATTTGCTGTAACCTGCTCCTCCCTGGATTGAGGTCTTTGCTCTGGCCAAGGATCCTACAGGGATAAAAGCATCCTGGCCTTGTTTACCTGGGTTTTATGCGCTGTTCCCTAATTAGCTGCTTCTCTGAGACTACTCTTTACTTAAACCTGTGTACACGGACAACATTCTTTCCTCAAGTCACCAAAAAACACAGCAAGCTAAAATCACAGAGCAAGGTGAGGGCAATAACATGGCTTCTTCCTTCCCAGTAGTCACCAGAGACTCTGGGCTGGAAGCCACATCAGCTCCATGTCCTGTGTCATTCTGGGCCAGGAAGACACTGGAAGTTTCAGGTTCTCATGTGGTAGTTTTAGAAATCTGAGCTCTAGGAGAAGTCCCAAGGGTCCAGGTCAGATTAGACTACCTGGTTCAGATACGTTCTTTCTCCTCTGGCTACTCCAGGGTGATCAGGGTTGCAGTAGAAAGGGTCAATTTACTGGAAGGATTGGTGGTAGGTAAGAGAACTAGAGAAATAGCTGAATTATGATGTCTTGGAAGATGGAGAAAATACAGGCAATTCAGAAGTCTACAATAATAGTAACTAGCACTTATTGAGCACTTACTGTGTTCTAGCCCTTGTTCTGAGCCTGAGACATCCACTAATTCATCTACTCTGCAAAACAATGTCATAAATTGGGAACCCTTATTAGCCTGTGGGTGAAAGGGTTTACAAAACCTAATTCCCCTGCAGCATGACAATTTGACATTTGGTTAACTGCCTAACTGTCACTATGGAAATATCAGTTATGATGATGTACCTGTCAACCATGATGCCCTAGCAACATTGCTTATGGTAAAAATGACCCAATTGGAAAATTGCTCTTAGGCTGAGAGACTATAAATACCTGTTGGGAAGTTATAGTTTTGAGCTTCTCTGACTTTTGCAACTGACATCTCTTTATGGGGGACCTGAAAGCTATGCCCATGGAATTGTTGCAGGAACTACTAGGTATTGGGGGGTGGAGGGGGAGGAGAGGTCATGAGGGTTTTAAGCCAGAGCAATTCCCACCTAATAATGTAGGTCTTGTCTTCTTAAGTCCTGCTATGTGGACTACTGAAGGGGCTCTTGTGCCAAGGAAGAACATCTGATATGCCATAAACTGATGCCAAATGCTGAACTTACTGCTGTCTTCTGAGTCTTAGTATTTGTTGAAGCTAAGAAGACCCCTGATAGACATGGTGCTTTTATGCAGGAAAAACAAAACAAAACAAAACAAAACCTGAGGTGGAGAGAAGTGACCTTCAGTGAAGTAATCCATGGTCACACAGATGACAAATGTTAAGGCCACGTTCAATCTTGGGCAAGCTGTCTCTAGTACCCAATTGGTGCCATGCACTGCCTCTTACACAATGGGCCAGTCTCTGTGGGGCTCAGCCTTCTGGAGGGATTTGCTCCAGTTATTTCCATTTTGGGGTCTCTCAGCTCAAGATGCAAATTTCTGGGGGAGAAAGGCCTGAATGGCTCTGTTGGGCCATGAGCCCATCTGCGGGCCAGGAGAGGGCCACGTGTCTTGATTGAAAATCCCAGGAGGAAAATCAGAACAGGATTTGGTGCAAATTGGACAGAAACAAGAAATCCTGGGGTCAGATGGGGCTCCCGGACAGACACCTGCTGAGCATTAACCTCACAATATATTTGTTGTCGCTACTGCTGCTGTTGTTACGGTTGAACACTTAGCAATCAAGGGAACCTCTATTTTGTAAATTGCAACATCCCCTGCCAGACGATAAAAAGCTTTCAGTTATTCATTCATTCATTCATTTATTCCTTCACTCACTCATTTAACAACAGTATTTAGAGAGCTTGACAACGAGGGGACTCAGCAGCGTGGTTCTGTGATGTCAGGCAGGAACAGTGTCCCTGGGTAAACCTGTTAAATTCTTCAGAGTCTGGGGTCACAAGCTGTAGGTGATGACGAACAATCAGAGGCAAGTGGGAGAAGAGGAGAGCTCATTGAGGGGGAGACTCTGGAGGGCCAGGCTCGCTGGGTCATGGGAGCAGGCTGGGCTGGGCAGGAAACAGGCCCCACTCCCCTTGGGAGGTGAGAGGGCCACAGCTGGGGAGGCTCGGAGAGGGTGAGGTTTGGAGCAGGAGACACAGCAGGAGAATAAAATAGGTGGGGAATTTGGAGCCACGTGATGAGTCCCAGGTGGGGTTGTTAGAGAAGAAGAGAGAAGAGTGAGTTTGCTCTGTTGGGAGCATTTGCCGAGGATGAGCCCTCGGGAGACATGCTGCATACATCTGGAACCACAGCATCCACTGATGGTGACAGCTCGAGGCTGCTGGGATGGCCGTGTCTGGTGGTCCAAGGCCTGTTACCCTGGCTGTGGGCTGGGCAGGGGTCTCCAGCGCTGCAGGTGTTTGGATTTGCCCTTTCCAGCCCCTTGTCCTCTTTGCTGTGTTCTCTCTGTGACTGGCCTCCCGGTCACCTCCTACTTTGGGATTTTTTCCTTCTTTACTCCTAACCCAATGTCGCAATGTATCACTGGTTGCCTGGCCAGCTAATATGGGAAGTAAACTCAAAGCAAAAGTTGGTGTTAATGACTGAAGGGTTTACCTGTTTTAGAAAACATATTTATATTTAGCCAGTCCTTGGGAACACAATGTGGGAATTTCAGACATTGAGACGTTTCTGCTGGTTGATGGAAAGAAATATTTTTAAGCAGAAGGACTTGGCCAGACCTCAAATCCTAGGACAAATTTGGCTAAGGAAGAACATTCACAAATGAACCTGGCCAGAACGTAATGCATATTACTGTGGTAAGGTAATGAACTCCTTCTCGCTGGACATGGACAGACAGAATGATTAGCAGTTAGAATTTTCTCAGAGACTCCATTCAGGATGGATTAGATCAGTGGCATCCTTTTCAAAACAAATTTTCTTGTGGGATCTCCATGGGACAAGGAAGCAGTGGCCACTGTGTTAGGGTTCACAGCTTCCTCCATTCTCCCTGCCTGCCAAGGATTCACATTGGCTCTGCCAGGGCCTGGCCTTTGCCATGTGGGGCACATTTGGAGAAAACAGGCTAAGTCGAGCTACACAGTGGAGAACTGAGAGCCAGGGAAGGGAGGAGAGAAGTGGATGAGCCCACAGGCTGCATGTCATGGAAAGTTTTTGGTCTGGCTGGGAGAGTAGGAAGGAGAGTAAGATTTCAGGAAGCAGCTGCCGTCTGTGTGAAGGATATTGAGAATGGCAGAGATTGGGAGTAATGGCTTTTAAAGATATCTTGGTGTGCATTTAACGTATACTCCACCCCCTGGGCTTTTTCTTTAGAGACTGAGTTTAGATTTAAATTGCTTTTGATTATATTTTTTTGATGGACAGCTGTTTCTTTGAATGTGACCCCATGCAGAGATTGGACCACAAAACTATCTGGCATTCACAGGGAAGAAACCAAATACAAAATAGATAAATAGTAAGCCATTCTTGATTAATCCAGAACGGGCAGCCCAGGGACCCTGTTGGCTTCACCTTTGTTTCCTGAGTTGCCCACTCTGACCCCTGAGGCCCTGTGAAGCCTGGTTTGAGATCACCCTCTGAATTTACCCTTAGCCCCTTCCAACTCTGAAGGTCATTGTGCCATGCCAGCCTTGCCTCATTTTCAGTAGCAGACACTGACACCACAGGGAAATGGAGACACTGATTACACATCTGCGTCGCCACATTTTGGAAAAGGTGCCCTGGGCATGGAGCCCCTCCCGACTCTGGGCCGTAGGGTGTGGTTTTGTGAATGGGGCCCACTGTGGTTCCGTGGAGTCCAGGTAACATGACCCAGTTCCCTGCCAGGCCGCAGAGCGGATGTCTAGTTACCACAGCCAGCCTCTGGAAGACGCCGCTCTGATGACACAATATTTTCCTCCTGTCTCCAGACGCGACTTCTCATAAATCCCTTTGCTGTATCCCATTGGAACAGGGCTCGAGGGTTTAAACCAGTTTGCTCAGCGGGACTCTGGGCATCCTGCAGACAAGGGGTCATTTCAAATAATCTGGGAGTAGTCCTGGTCGTGGGCAGGCAGACTTGCAGAGAACACTGCAGACCACCTTCCAGAGCAGAACGTTAATGCAGTGAACGCTTACTTGCTCCACGGAGGCTAAAGGGACACAAGAGAATCCCAGGTGTCAAGCCCCATTTGAGAGGCAAAACTCCACTTCCGGAGATGACACAGCATTGGTGTCCACCAGCTGCATGAGATACCTATTTTTCCAAGCTTCCCACTTGGAATATCCAGTCACTGAGAATTTCCATTTAGTCATCTGTCTGAGAAACCTGCTTTGATGCTCTGTAGAATTCTTAACAAAAGAGTCATGGTCGATTTTTTTAAATCACAAAAGTAACACATGCTTGTTTTGATAAATTTCTAAAATTCAAAAGTACATGGATTTAAAAGCATCTCTTGCTCTCGCCCTGCCTCCCCCAGAGGTGACTGCTGTTAATGGGTTGGTGCATGCTCTTCCAGAATTGTTTCCACGAGGGACTCACCTTCCATCTCAGAGGACAGGAGGATGGAAAGTGCTGATGCTTCTGTTTTAGATTTTAGGAGACAAGTAGGATTTGAGCCATTGGGGCTGATTAAGGCCTGGTGAGACGCAGAGACCAAACCCAGTCCCTTGTTCTGAGCCAATGATTTTTCCAGCAACCAGGCTCCTGTCTCGTGGGCTGCATTTGCTCATATAGGTATTGTTTGTGATGCGGTTTTAATAGCCCAGACACAGGTGGTGATAGACTCTTGAGCTGCATCTGGGGTCTGTTGCAAAGTCCCAGGCAAGGGCTCGGCAGCTGTCTAGTTGCTTCCTGATGAAGAGCTACTTTTCGTTTCTGAAAACCCTTCAGAGTATTGTAATGAACTGGGATGAAGTGGTGGGAAACACTTGGCATGTAAGTCCCTAACTAGGAAATATTTCTTTTCTCATGTAGGAATTTTCAGGAGTCTTTGGGAGGAGGTATGCTCTAGCTCTCCTGGTGGATTCCATCCAGGCTGGGCTCTAGAACCTACTGTCAGCTTGGGACTTGTTGGTAAACGTTCCTGTGCTACAAACTCTGAGGAATGGGTGGCATTATAACATGAAGGCCTGTGTGGCACCCAGCAGAGAAGATGGGTCCCCCTTTTCCCTTTACTTCTCCTTCAGCTAACAACTGGACTTTTTGAATGCAGATTAGCCATCAACAGCATATATTCATTCAACAACCATTGGTGGAATGTCAGCTCTATGCCAGGCACACTTCTAGGCACTTGGCATATATTGGTGAACAAAATAAATATTCCTGTCTCTGTGAAACTTACAATCAGAAGGAGAAAAAAAACCGCACATGAACAATAGATAAAATAAGTAAGTAGATTTTGTAATATCTTAAATGGTGATAAATGTTATAGCAGGAAGAAAAGGGAGATTAAAAGTGTAGGCAAGAGGTGAGGAGCAGGTGTGGTTTTCAGTAGGGTTTTTCAGGGTAGACCCCCTGAGCAGGTGAGGTTTGAGCAATCTTTGAATGAAGTGGGGGAATTAAGGAAATTCACAGGGGAGAGAGACTTTGGCCAATGTCCCCAGACAAGGATTTATACTCTCAGTGCTTCCCTCCTCCATGCCGGGCCCAATCCATTATGACATTCTTTTTTTTTTTTTTTTGAGACAGAGTTTCGCTTTGTTGTCCAGGCTAGAGTGAGTGCCGTGGCATCAGCCTAGCTCACAGCAACCTCAAACTCCTGGGCTCGAGCGATCCTTCTGCCTCAGCCTCCCGAGTAGCTGGGACTACAGGCATGCGCCACTATGACCGGCTAATTTTTTTTTTATATATATATCAGTTGGCCAATTAATTTCTTTCTATTTATAGTAGAGACGGGGTCTCGCTCTTGCTCAGGCTGGTTTTTTGAACTCCTGACCTCTAGCAATCCACCCGCCTCAGCCTCCCAGAGAGCTAGGATTACAGGCGTGAGCCACCGCGCCCGGCCATTATGACATTCTTAATAATTTTAGGAAACCAAAAGTAGTTGTTCATTAGGAAAAAACTAGTGTGTGGAGGCGAGGGAAACCCAGGGAAGATGCTGAGTGTGGGCTCTTCCCAAAGAAAGGAATGACCACAGCTGTTACTCTGGACCCCAACAGTGACAGCCACACATGGCTGTGTGGCACTTCAGGGTGACTGAGTACCAAGCATGGCCAGGGACGGACATGGGCGACATGGCGGGATGGTTTGGGGTTAGGAGCACAGTCGCTCACAGATATGATTGGGGAGACCCCTAATCATCTCTCTCCTGTCCCTAGAAATTCCCTCCTGAAACACCACTATTAGGAATACACTCTTTTGGTTTCCTCTCTTAAGTTGCACACGGCGATACGGGGGTAACTCATTAATCTGAAATCAAAGTCATGTTAGTGATTTATCCGTGTTCTGCCTCTGCTGGGAGAGACTTGCCATGCGGGGCTCCCGGGGAGACACGGGCACTGCAGCAGACCTTGCCGGCCCCTCTCGGTCCTCCCGGATGAGTTATATTCACTTACTGATGGAGAGAGCAAGAGGACAGTCGCCTCACTGACACTCATTGGGTCCTGATAAACAGGAATGCATCTCAATCATTTTCTGAAAAGCCAAGCAAAATCTGCCAGTTGAGAACTGATGAGGAGAGAGTGGTTGCTTTCTTTTAAATTGCTACATCAGAGAGGAAAATATACTTCGTGGTCTCTCCTTCTAGCTGCTTGCTGATTTAAGAGCTGGGTCCCCTCAAGTCTGTTCAAGTAGAGACCTTGACCCAGAATGTCCCATGAATTCTCAGTGTCCTACAGTAAGTGATTTTAGGGGACCAATGATCATGCATTGACCGTCTTCCCCATGGGAGACACGGAACAAATAATAGTTTGTCCCTCTCCCTGCTGAATTCTCTTCAATCCCACTCTCAAAGGCCTCTTTTAAAGGGAGGACCCTTCCCTGCCTGTCATAGTCGTGTAAGTCTGATGTTGATCTATTTGAACGGATTAGCCCAGTGACTCCCTGCAAGGTATCTGCATGCAGTAGGTGCTTAGCAGTGGTTACAGGACTGAATGCTGCTGGGCAAATAAATAATTATAACAATTTATGCTCAATTTGTGTTCAGTATATTTCAAAGGCTTTTTTTTTTAAACATATAGTATGCTGAAGTTTGAATGTTTATGTCCCCCTAAAGTCATATGTTGAAATCCTCACCCCGTGAGGGTCTCGTGAGTGGGATTAGCACCCTCCTAAAAGGGAACCCCTTACCCCTCCCACCATGTGAAGTTAAAGTGAGAGGAGGCTGTCTCTGGGGAAGTGGGCCCTTACCAGACACTGGAGCTCTCAATGCCTTAATCTTGGACCTCTCAGTCTCTAGAACTGCAAGAAATAAATTTCTATAGTTATTCTAACCACCTAGTCTATGATATTTTATTATGGCAGCTTAAATGGACTAAGACACAGTACCTCATTTGATCCTCACAGCATCCTGGTAGATATTATTGTCGTTCTCAGTTTAAACATGAAGAACGTGATTAGGAAGGTTAGGTGCACAGTCTAAAGTCACACAGCTGGTAAGTGGAACTTAAATCCAGCTCCAGGCTCTTTCCCACTATGCTGAGTGAGATATACTCTTTTCATACATAGTAGGGAACATGAATGTATCCTGTCCTAGATGCTTAAATACACCCTACACCAGGGGTGGGGAGCCTTTTCATATTGGAAGGCCACCCTAATTTAACTGTAATCAAATAAGCCACATTCCAGAAACTTCAATTAAATATAGTTAAAAATATACATTATTTTATTAAAATCTAACCATTATATACTTAATAATTTCAAAAAATGAAAACTGTTCATTGATTTTAAAGTTAACTAACCTTTTAATGACTTTGTTGTGTCTGCTTTTTGTTGGGAAGCATTTGAATATTTGGTGGTGGCATGGAGGTCCGCAGTGTCATTTGATCCCCTAGATGGGTGTCAGTTGTTGTGACCTTAAGGGCATCTTGAGTTGGGTTAGGTAGGAGAATGTAGATTCACAGCAATAAGTGGTTGAAAAGCAAGAAAGCATTTTTGGGGAATGTTGCCAATGGCATCGGTGTTCTACTGCATTTTTCCATATTTCAGGTGGATCTTAGCATCAAACGATGACTTCAAAATGTCATCTATCGAGAGCTCAAAAGCGATGGGCTGGTCTCTGTCCTTAGGAAGCAAATACATATATGTTTACACAACCACTGAACCTGGGTGACTTAAAGAGTAGAAAAACAAGTCTAGCTAGAGGACAGTGAGTTAAAATATCTGACACTGAATATCCCTCAACCCTTACCTCTACTCCTCCATTAAGTTTCATAGATACAAGACATGTGATTAGGAAATGATTTTATATGCACTTTATGTCAAGGACAAATAATAATTTGTTTCTGTTGTTGGGCATTTCGAGATCTGTCATAACACTGACTGTTGAGTCTTGGTCTAATACAGTGGTCTCAAATTTGAGTGGACATAAATACCAGCTAGAGAGTTTGTTAAAAATTCAGATTCCCTAGTTACACTTACCTTTCTAATTTGGAAGGTCTGCATTTATTAATAGCAACACCTCAGGGTGCTTCTGATGCAGGTGGCCCAGTGGACACATTTACAAGGACATTGGCTTAGAGCCACTCGGAAAACTGCTCCTTAAGTGACTTGCAGCCTTAAGGACACCAACTAAGGGCTCCAAAAGTCAACACCTTGTTGATCTCACCTGAAGTCTAGATTTAGGACACTTTTCAGGGTTTACTTGTGTTACTTACTTTGGCTGATGACTGAGGTTTCTCACCACCGACTTGCCTTGGTGTGTGTGTTTTTATTTGGTTGAAACTCTGGGGCCATGAGCCAGGGATGAATCCCCTCCTAAAATGCCTCCTACTTTTTATAAAGATCAAAAGCATTGGCTGTGTTTGAAGGTCACTGACCTAAATGTCCCACTGATGATTCAAAAAGGTGCAAGGAGGCTTTACCTATTGCCCAAATACTGCACCTGCTCTTCTTCTCTCCTTGTTAAATATTTGCTGTCTGTCTGAATTGGGAAAGGATATTTTGCACCAAATGCAAATGGAGGTGGTTTTCACTGGTGCGTCTTTGTACTCCTCTGTGTCTTCTTTTTCTTGAGAATGTGCAGTGGATAAAAGTGCTGTCTATTGCTCTTCCTAATGGGCTATTCATAAATGTGCCCCTCTGGTCAATCAGCTTGTTTTGTCTGTTCCGTGGCTTTATGGGAGCTTTGTTTGCTCACCTGTAGCAGATGTATTTGGACTCCAGCTGTTCGTAAGAATTTTTCCATGTGGGCCATGTATAATGTTATACAGCAGCAATAACTCTTTAAAAGGCTTGTGACTTTTTAAGAAGTTCTGATTGCTTATTGTTTGGGAAGTGTTTGTGGTTTGTAATTAAGCATTTCATTAGAAGCTGCCAAGGTCTTTTGGTCTATAAAATGACTCTATTAAGTTGATTTTTTTTCTAACTATTCCATATGGTTTTATGTCTACACTTTGGTGACGTGAATTTTGTTAAATTGAGGCCCACACATGAAAAACTTAGTAAATGATTTTTAGTAGATGGTGATAGTAAAAAAAAAAAAAACACCCATAGAAATTCAATCAAAAATATGTTTATATTTTTAAAGAAACTCAGGGGAAGCAAAATCTAGCAGACATAGGAGGTATAGGAATCTTAATCTTTAAAAATATTTTTGTTGGCCGGGCGCGGTGGCTCACGCCTGTAATCCTAGCTCTCTGGGAGGCCGAGGCGGGCGGATTGCTCGAGGTCGGGAGTTCGAAACCAGCCTGAGCAAGAGCAAGACCCCGTCTCTACTATAAAATAGAAAGAAACTAATTGGCCAACTAATATATATAGAAAAAATTAGCCGGGCATGGTGGCTTATGCCTGTAGTCCCAGCTACTTGGGAGGCTGAGACAGAAGGATTGCTTGAGCCCAGGAGTTTGAGGTTGCTGTGAGCGAGGCTGACGCCACGGCACTCACTCTAGCCTAGGCAACAAAGCGAGACTCTGTCTCAAAAAAAAAAAAAAAAATATATATATATATATTTTTGTTAAAAAACTTTCAACATATACAAAAGTAGACAAATAATATATTGACCTCCCATGTATCCATCACTAAGCTTCATCAATGATCAGTTTATGAGCAATTTTTTTATAGTTCCTCTCATTTCCCAATGCTGATTATTTTAAGGCAAACCTTAAACATGTTATACCATTAATATTATTTCATATGCAAATATTTCAGGATGCATTTCTAAAAGACAAGAACTTTGCTATTAAAACATAACCATTGGCCGGGCACGGTGGCTCACGCCTGTAATCCTAGCACTCTGGGAGGCTGAGGTGGGTGGATTGCTCGAGGTCAGGAGTTCAAAACCAGCCTGAGCAAGAGCGAGACCCGGTCTCTACTATAAATAGAAAGAAACTAATTGGCCAACTAATATATATATAGAAAAAATTAGCTGGGCATGGTGGTGCATGCCTGTAGTCCCAGCTACTTGGGAGGCTGAGGCAGGAGGATCGCTTGAGCCCAGGAGTTTGAGGTTGCTGTGAGCTAGGCTGATGCCACACACTCACTCTAGCCTGGGCAACAAAGCGAGACTCTGTCTCAAAAAAAAAAAATAAATAAAAAACAACAACAAAAAACCAAACAAAAAAACATAACCACATATATACAATAGTAACCCCTCAAATCCCTCAACAGAAATTCCATAATAACATCACATATTCAGTTAGCCTTCATGTTACCTTAATTGTCTTAGGAATGCTCTCTCTCTCTCTCTCTCTCTCTCTCGCATACATGCTTTCTCTAAATTTCCCTTTTTTAAAAAATAAATAAATAAATTATGATCCGAAAAAGTCCATATAATGAGATTGGTTAAACATCTAAGTCTCTTTTAATGAATAGATACTCTCCTCCATTACTTTTTATTTTACTTTTGTTTTTGTTGAAGAAATTGTGTAGGTTGTCCTAGTGTTGCCACATTTTGGATTTTGCTGATTCCATTCCCGTGATTATGTTGGATAAAATATTAATAATATACATTATGTGTTCATACTGATGTTTCCATCAGTATGGAAGTCCTGAAATTCAGGATTAAGGTTTTTACTTAACGTCTTTTTACATTTGTATCTTCTTTCTCTCACTCTCAAAATCCCAGTTCTTAACAATAGAACATAATTACTTATTTCTTTATCCCATAATGTGTACAAAACGATAATAGAATAACAATTCCAGCACTACTACCAACCTTATGATTATTGAAGCTAATTTGTGGTGCTTTTGTTTTCTAATTATTTTGTCCTTAGGTATGTACAGTTAAATTCAGTGCTGTTTTGGGAAATGTTTTACAACTGGTACTCTGAAAACAAACAAATAACAGAACAGCAAAACCAAAGTAAACAAAAACCTGATTTGTAGCATTTGCTAATTTCCATGGTATAAATACCCCAACTGTGGCCGCTTTCAAGCTACCAACTTAATGTCACTGAGTACAGAGCTGGGAAGAGATACACAAAGCCAGCCCCTGAGAGCGGGTGCTCGCTGGCTACAGTGTAACAGTGGGAAATTCCTCTGTTGGGAAGTCACTGGAATGAGTCCTTTACTCTGTGGGTCCGCCACCACTTGGACACAGAGTGAGGTTCGTTTGTTCCATTTCCCGTTCAAGTTTTAGAGACTAGCTTTTAAATTTAAATTTTGTTTCATAATTATGCAAAATATTTATATGGTTTCAAAGTCAAATCTACAAATACTCAAAGAAGTTGAGCTTCCTTCTCTGTCACCTTCACGCTATGCCCTCCCTCCCACATAGGATTTTTAAATTATTATTTTAAACCATTTATTTAAAAATATTATGGTATCCTTCCATTGCTTTCTCATTAAGACATATGCATACACACACATAAATATATACATATATATATTTCCCATTCTTAGATAAATAGTAGCATTTTTACCTAAGCACCCTTTTCTATACCTTGCTTTTTTACTTAACAATATACTCCAGAGAGCATTTCATAGTAGTGTATACAATATGTATCCTTACCTCATTCCTTTTTCAGCTGAATAGGACTACTCCATTTTCTGGATGGACCACGCTCTATTTAACCGGGTCTCCTATTGATGGACAGTTGAGTTGTTCCAATCATTTTAACCAAAGTTTTTTTTTGACGTTCACTGGAAAGTACATTTAATAGTTTAAAATCCATCTGGCTAACTCTCTTGAAATAGTTGTACTAAAAAAAACCAAGGAAATGTTAAATTATTTTTAAAAAGAAATTAAAAATATTTTAAAAAAAGAAAAAAAATAATAGTTTAAAATCTAGATGATATGAAAGAGTATACAATGAATATGCCCTACTTAATTCTTACCCCCAGAGAGTAATCTCCTGTCCCCAAAAGCAATCTAGTGTTTCATGTGTGTTTAGCTGACAGCCACTCCTATTTGTGTTTGCAAGGTGAGGACTAGTATTATCAATCTTATTTAGTAAGGGGGATAAATAAGAAGTGGAACACTCAAGTGTTCTAATCAATTTTAGTCAAGGACATGTCGTTGGCTATGGGACTAGACATTAGGCTTCTAGGCAACAATTGGCTTTTCTATAAGAGGCATATGCATTCTCCTTTTCAGCTACCACGTCCATATAGCAGTTACAAGGGTATTATTTGTTACGTTACCTTTGTCTGGATTGAAATCCGTTAGCAATGATCTGCGAGGAGTACCCACTCCCCACATCACCATCACCAAATGATGAATTTGCTTTAACTCTTATGTTCTAATGTGAACAAAGATGGTGGCATGCTGAGACTTAGACAAAGCCAATTAAACAAATTAAATGAGAAACAATTTTCTAAAGTAAATGACATTGATTCAGACATATCTTTGAAAATATACAGAAGGCGTACATTTTGCTCTATCAGAGGCAGTATAAGAAGAGTTTAGGTAGTACTAAAAAGAAAAAGAAAAAACCCAAACGTCACAATTAACGACTGCCAGTATTACACACAGCGGTGGGAGTTCATGGGTAGCAGGTAAGGAGAAAAGTGAACGTGTGAGAGTTCCTTGCTGAGGTAGTCAGCCTCCCAGACGCCCCAGCGAGCGAGCAGTGCCTACCAACACGCAGGCCCCTGTGTGGTCTTCTCTCACAGTGAATCAGGGCCGACTCTGTGACGTGTAGAACGGTGCAGAAGTGGATGTGTGACTTCCAAGGCTGGGTCACAAGAGGCATTTCAGCTTCTGCTTTGGTCTCTTGGATTCCTTGCCAGCTACCAGTTTCTGAGGGCACTCGGCTGGCTCAACAAGAAGAGGAACTGAGGTGCCCAAAGGAGAACCAGCACCAACGTGCCAGCCATGGGAGTCAGCCACCTTGGAGGTCGATCCTCCAGCCCCCAGTCAGTAGACTGCAGATGGCTGCAGCCCTGGAAAAATCTGACTGCTGCCTCATGAGAGCCCTACCCAGCAGAGCCACTCCTGAATTCCAGAGCCACAGAGAAATAAGCACTATTGTTGTTGTTTGAAGTCACCGAGTTTCATAGTGGTTTATTACTCAGCATAGAAAACGAATACAGAAAATGAATACATCCGAATTGCAAGTTCTTAGATAATAACAATCTTCACAATAACTTTTCAAGGTAGGCATTTTCTAAAATACTAATTACTCTTTCCTGATTATGACGGTAAGAAAATTGGAAAGTATAATAACGTTATAGGGAAAAATAAAAAATCCCTTCAACCATAAGATAGGCCACATCTTCCCTGTTATACAGGTTAGAAAACCCAAGAGGCGGAGAGGGAAGAAACTTCTCCAAGTCTTAGGTATAAGTGGTACAGTAGTATTTGAATGCAAGCCTGTTTAACACAACTGTGTAATATTTCTCTGTATTCTGCTAATCTTTAAAAAAGTGGAATTAAATACTAGAGCTTTTAAAATGAAAGTTCTTTATATAGCAAAAATATCCCTAAGTCATGGTTTCTGTTCTGTTCATCTGATTCACACAGTCAGCAAATAGCTATTGAGTACCTACTATGTGTTAGACAATGTGCTAAGAGCTGGGTAATCAGAGGTGAACCAGAAAGACACACCTGGTGTCTACTCTACAGATACTAGAGTATAGCGGAAGACATCGACATTAAAAGGATAAACATACAATGAATGTAGCACATTCAAATTGCTGTAAGTGCCAAGAAGGAGAAGCATGTGTATTGAGAAAGAATGCCATAGTTTAGATTGATCGGCTAGGAAAAGCTGGATATTTTAGTTTAGTTACCTTCTGTAAGAGGTAGAAGTTAGTCAGGTGAAGATCAGGGACCAGAGCATTCCAGGCATGTGCTAAGACACTGAGGTGGGAAATTAATTGGCAGATTTATGGAATCAAAGGTAGTATCTCAGCCGGGCGTGGTGGCTCACGCCTGTAATCCTAGCACTTTGGGAGGCCGAGGCGGGCGGATTGCTCAAGGTCAGGAGTTCGAAACCAGCCTGAGCGAGACCCCGTCTCTACCAAAAATAGAAATAAATTAATTGACCAACTAAAAATATATATACAAAAAATTAGCCGGGCCTGGTGGTGCATGCCTGTAGTCCCAGCTACTCGGGAGGCTGAGGCAGGAGGATGCTTGAGCCCAGGAGTCTGAGATTGCTGTGAGCTAGGCTGACGCCACGGCACTCGCTCTAGCCTGGGCAACAAAGTGAGACTCTGTCTCAAAAAAAAAAAAAAAAAAAAGGTAGTATCTCTGCAGAGTAATGCATGCAGGGAAGAGAGGTGTGAGGTCAGTTGGAGAAGGGGCTGGGGCCGGATGGATCACTGGTAGGACTTAGCACAGGACGTGCTACAGTGTGTGAGTTTTATATTAGGAGCAAAGGGACACCTCCAAGAGACTTCGATTTCTAATTTTCTTTTAAAAATTATTCTAGCTGCTATGTGGAGAACGGGAGAGAAAGTAAGAGTGGAAGGTGGGCACTAGAAGTGAGGCATTTGCAGCTCCCTAGTTAATACGATGATGTGATGTCATGATCTAGGGTGATAGGAGTGGTTTGAGATTACTGAATGGATTGAGACTTGGTGATGGATTGAACGTGAAGCATTCCTTCGTGGATGCTTACAGAAATGACCAGCGGGGCGAATCAAAGTGACTTTTATAAAGGTGAGAAGGACAACAGGAAGAACAGATCTGGCTAGGGTATCAGGAATTCACTTTTATGTATTGTGATTGTCAATTCCATAGTGTTTGAGCAAGATAAAAGAATTTGGCCAGTGCTTGGGAAAAGATTTGTCTTATGTCTGGGTTCCAGTTTGACAGCAACCAGCTGCTCACAGATACCATCTCTCAGCTGTGATCTAGGTACCTTCTCATGCTTTTCTTTCACTAATGACCTTATGATTGAGGATCTCAAACTGTGGGTAAGGAAACATGTTACTCGTTAGCTCAGCTCTGGCTGGACAATTCTCTAGGATCCAATGAGTCACTGCTGACCACGTTAGAGCAGTCACCTGGAGGTCTCCTTTGAAGAAACTGCCCCTACACTTTTCCTTTGCGGTCACTGCCAAGGGAGTAGGGGATTTTCTTCTTCAAAGATCATATGTTTGCTATAAAAATCTTTAATGTTTACTCCTCTTTGTCATGCCGTCTCTGGATGTTTTCTGCGTAAACCATATTCAGTTAACTGGCTGAAGACAGGACCATTTCATTACAGTGTATGCAAATTTTAGGTCAATAGACCACTTATATTAATGTATTTAACTATTTTAATATTGCTTGTTCCAAAGAGATACAGGTATGTAGATTCTCCCTTTCAGAACTTAAGGATTAATTCATTAGTTATGTATCTATGAGATACATTAAACATCTTACTACCCCCAAGTAATATAATTATCTAAATCATATTTGGGTAAAAATAGGCCCTAGCTATTAAAATATAGAAAAGAAAACATAAAATATTTAACATTTTTTTAAAAACCTCAAAATAAAATTAGATTTTTAATGTAAATTTTTGGTTATTTAGCTGTTGAAAAATGGCTCTCAGAGTGGTGTTGTTTTCTGACCATTGAAAAGAATGATTCTTTCCTTGAGAATCCCTCTTCCTTGACTTGGTCTTCTTGCCAGTGGGATTTCTCTCAAATTGCATGTTTTTTTTTTCTGAGTACTGTTATCAGCCTTGCCAAGTGTGAGCTCGTTAGTGCCAGGCATTGAGGACGAGTGGGCAGGGCACGGGGCTGGCATGCGGAGTCTCCCTGCCAGGGAAGGCCCGGCCTCTGAGTCAACCACCTGAAGCCCGTTCCTTTATCTGGAGTTAAAGCACTGTTGGCTCTTCTTGCCTTGGTGGGTCTGTGTCAAGATTAGCTGGGCTGGTTATGAGTGCAGTATTTTAGCATCAAGTATTTTAGCAAGGTCAGATGCTGTTTTGATCCTTCTTGCTTTGAAGGTGTTTTCCTTCCATAGCCCTCTCCTCTCCATCCCTGCCGTCACTGCCTCAGCAAAGACCCCGTCCTCTCTTCTCTGGCCAGTGGAACAGGCTCCCTGACTGCAGCCCTGCACTCCCCAGTCTGTCCTCCACAACGCTGCCACCACTGCGTCTTTCCCAGATGCAAGTCTCCCGGGGTGGAGCCAGCGCTTAAACCTGGTACAGGCTTCCTGCGTCTCACAGAAAAGTCCAGGGTTTAGGGAACAGCTGCCCTCTCCCCCATTCGGCCACTGCAGCCCCAGCCCCACGGCCCCAGTTCCACTCCCCAAACTCACTCTGTGGTTTTGCTCCTTCCGGCCGTGGCGTGAGCTGCTTTCTCTCCCTGGAGCCCCCGTCCCTCAGGTCAGTCTGACGGGCTCTGCCTGCGCAGCTCTCTGCCCCAGCCTCAGCCTCGACTCTCGACTCCTCTCAAGCCTTCCCTGACTCCCCTGACCCGTTTTTCTCCTCACCTCATCGTTCTGTGTTCTGGTTGTTGGAGTCCGGTCCCCATTATAGTCCCTTTCAGACTGTTTTGTGGTCACTTGTGGAACCCAAGTGTCCCAGGCAGCCCCTCAGCTCCGTGCCCACCCAAAGGGCCCCTGTCCCTTCTCTGCTTATACAAGAGCCTCTGTGCACAGCTTCCCTTCCTGGGAGCTCCAAGGTGGGTCATAGGTGGGTCCCTGCTCCCTGTTGCTACTGTGGCCAGGGAGGCTGCTGGTGACCGACAGACTCCCTTTTCCTCAGAAGCTTCAGCTGGGACCATCCTAAAGGTCAGACGCCATCACGCGGGTCAGAGGAGGCTCTGAGAGGCCTGAGGTGAGTCCTGCCACACCCATGGCATCCCCCGGCTGCAGTGCAGGCCCTGCCCACTCTCCTTTGGTGCCTTTTTGAGTCAGAAGAATGTTCCTTACCTTTGTGGGAGGATAGAAGCCCAGAGTGGTCCAGCGGTAATGACGACTGAGCTGTCAGCCCAGTGTCCACTCTGCTTGTCTCCCTAGACACACAAGGCCATGGGTCAGAGTGGGGCTTTTCCAGCAAATAGCTATACTGATTGATGCTCACTGTAAAAGAGGTGACATGAAATGGTTACTATGAATATAGGAATCCTAATTTGTCTGAAATGTATATTTCCAGGGAGGAGATGTAGAACCTGCTGAGTATCATTTTTATATTTATGCTTGTTTTTAAATCCCGGGGATAGTAAGAGCTGGCATCCTGGAATTTCCAGAAGTCACAGTCTAGACTAGAGATAAGACCCTCTGGTGTCTCTGGGCCAGTCTTCCTCCCTTCTATCCTCTCTAAGGGAGGAACTCGATTTGCAGTGCCGACGTCTCTGGGGACATCATTCCGCCTTATGGTAAAGAAGAATTCCTTAGATGCAAAAAAAATGGCTATTTCAGATGAAGAATTAGGGTTGTGTCTGAAGATTTCTGGCATCGATGGGGGAAGCAGTCCCAATATGTTTTTGTGGTTATACAGCCAAAAATTATGTTAACTACATGAATGATGTGACTTGACTGGGAAAAGGCAACCTGAGAGTATTTTAAGATTCCTTGGTTATGTAATTATATATCCAGAAGGTACCATATCCAGCAGAGTGATAGATTAAAAATTATAATCAGTGTTCTTAAGCATATAATTAGCATATTGAACATTGACAGTTCAGACCTTAATTAAGTACATAGCCTGCTAACAGAGGGAGTTCTGATTTTAGAGTCACACAGGAGACTTACTCCCTAGTGAAGGAAAATTGTAACTAATCATGTAAAGTTTCTCTTCCACATCTCTTGTAGCAAGAAATTAAAACTACCCCTTCCAGTATGAGTCCTTGGGTCGCCCTTATGTCTGGGTCCGGGGGTGAGGGTGCTGGGTGTAGGAGGGAATTTGGTGGTTCTGTCAAAATGTGAAGGGAGTTAGGTTCATCATCACAGTTTCCTTCTGTATCTGAAATAATTTCATATGTGACTTTTTGGAGCATTATGAGTAACCTTTAAAATACTTATGCTGCTTTCTTCTAGCGAGGAAACCAGAAATCTTTTTTTTTTTTTTTTTTAAATGCCATGATCTATTTGGAAGTAATTTTGCTGTATAGCCAAGGGTAATCTCATCGCTGACTAATGCTTCTATTTATGTAAGTCTGCCTCTCAGAGCCTGTCCGTATCTTGAAGAAATCCCCCATGCGGGAGGCAGGATATAAAATTGAATACCATCATATAATATCCCCAAAGGGACTTGTTTAGTGTTTTCTTATCCAGTTACCCATGGCTACAGGGAAAGATTTTTCAAAATTCAATACAAATTGTGTTCGCTTGTTTTTCTTCTTGACACCCTTAAGTCTTCTTTGATCACAGTAGATTTTAGAGAAAAGAAAAAAAAATTCCTTTAGATCTCTCAATGTCAAGGGGCACCCAGACAGTTATTCCATTGCCCTTCCGCAGAGCTGCTAATTGTATGGAAGGACAAAGATATCTCAGAGTAAGCATTCTGGGACCAAAGTAAAGCCGTTTGCTCTGCTCAGTGTTAGGAGGTTCTTGGGCTTTAGCCAAGGGAATTTAATTATTGAAGGATTTTGTTATGAGGTTGCTTTATCTAAAAGACAATTCTGTATTTCATATTGCCCATCAAGCATCAATTAATCACCAGGTATTTAATTATTGAGAAACTATCATGTTTTGTGTACTTTTGTCTATTTTGTAAAACAGCATTAGTCAGAAGCTTGGCTTCCATTGGGTTCACAAACTGCAGCCACTCCATTAGAAGCCAGAAACGACAGAATTTGAAGGAAAGGGCAGAATAATGGCACCCTGATGGTTCACAGGGCCATGGAATTCCCCAAATCTCACTGCAGACATTAAAATGCATTTAATATTAAAAAGAATTTGTGCTCTGATTTTCCTGAAGTAATTTTATAGCAGAGGGGGTTAGACTACATGCAGTTTAGAAAGAGAAAACCAAAAAAGCAGGGAGTTTTAGTGTTGATCTGACTGGGGGAAAAGCCTCCTTGTACCTAGCATACCTGCAAAGGTGAGCCACTTAGTGAAGTAGATACAGTCATCCCCCACAAGCCTAGGGACACTTGTCACAGACCATCCAATTCCCTTGACAGTGACTCTATGTTCACCACACAAATTTGTGGGTGCATAATTTGTCTTCTCAAGGACAAGGGAATCATGGTGTATCAGAAGCTACCAAAATTAGTGACCCCTTGTATGCCTGCCCTGGAGCATACATTGATTCTTTAAATTACCATAAGAAGCAAATTTTAGGACATAAGGAGACAGAACCTGATCGAAAAGTTTGCATAAGCTCTTTCATTGCCTTTTAGATGCAATGCCCGAACTATAATACCCTCAGTGCTTTTTCAATCCTTTGTCTAAAGTATATCCTGAATGTCTGAAGCTTTGAAGTAGCATGGTCTACTTGTATTTATAGGTAGACAACAGACAGATGCCCAGAGCCAAGAGCTAAGCCTTTGTAGGGATTTTCTGAGCTAGAGCTCTGAAAAAGGAGGTGGAATCCTGACTCTTTTCCATATCTTTCTTTGAAGAAGTGATTGTTGTCAAAACCACAAGGGTGTTTCAGCCTAGGTCCAGATGCTCATCACACAAAGATCCAATTATTGAGACAATGAGGATTGCCAAGGAAGAAAGAAATTTTTTAATACATAAGATGTCTTGTCAGAAGAATGGGATAAACTGCCTCAAGTCCACCTACCCTACTAATGGAGATCATGGTTTTTTTTAAGGAGGGGCTACACACATGCCTTTGGGCAGTTCATGGTACAATTAACAGGGGGCTATATGCGTTAGGGGCAGATAAGTTGTGGTGTTTGGAATTCTGCCTGGGACCTTCAGAATCTCAACTCCTTTATCTTTTAGAAAGTCCCATTTCTGGGAAATAATTCAAAAGTTCAAGTAGTTAGTTAAGGGAGAGGATTAAAAAAAGAACATTTGAAGGTAATTGAAATTTGTTCATAGAGCTGGTTACACAATAACAGTATGTTACTGAAAGTTCAGCACCTGTCCCTGAGGCTGTATCAGAACAAGGACAAATGGTTTGAGGAGAAGGAAAGAGAAGTTTATTAATTTGCCAGCAAATGAGGAGGTTGTCAGGCTCCTGTCTTAAAGTACCAACGTCTTGCCTGTGAGCAGAAATACAGAGCTTTTAAAGGAGAGGATTTCACCTTCAGGCTGTTGCTGTTCAGTTATAGTTGTTGGTTTCTGATTCATCTCATCTTCGGCTAAAACAATCTCCTGACCTCCACCTGGACAATTTCCTTGAGCCATCTCCTATGGCACAAAGAACAAAGGACACTCCTCTGCCCCTTCTGACCACTGGCCTGAGGCAGGTTCTAATTCTTGAAAAGGGTGAGAGGCCTTTGAAGAGACAGAAAACATGTTTACCCTTTTCAGGGACATTCTCTCTGTTTTATGTCCATCCTCTATTTCCATTAGGCTTTGCCCTTTACAAGACTATAATGGACCTCACCCAGAGTCCACTGGCATTTGAACCAAATCTTCTTCAAAATATTGCAGGGATTAAGATTTTTAAACCAAGGCAATTCAGGTAGGAATTTGTGTGTTAATCATCTTTCTTCTGAGCAAATATGTAGAAATATTACAGGACAGGATAATAACTATGGGTCTACTTTGCCTAAGAACAATAGTTATGGTGTTAATGATCCTGGTTCTGAGAAGAAGAAACAATGTTCATGGGCTAGTATCGAGAATAATCTTTATACATCTTCATTGTGAATACTCTATAAATATTAATATGAGAAACAACACAAGAATCTCAACCACTAAGAGAATACATTCCTCCTTTGTGTTGGATATATTGTGTTATGGACTGTATGTTTGGGTCTCACACCCCTCAAATTTGTATGTTAAAGCCTTAACTCCCAATGTGATGATAATTGAAGATGAGGCCTTTGGGAAATAATTAGGTTTAGATTAGGTCATGAGGGTGGGGGCTTCATGATGAGGATTAGTGGTCTTAGAAGAAGAGGAAGAGAGAGCAGTCTCTCTCTCTCTCTCCAAGTGCACACACCAAAGAAAGACCATGTGAGGACACAACAAGAAGTGGCCACCTGCAGGAAGAGAGCCCTCACAGAACCATGCTGAAACCCTGATCTTGGACTTCCAGTCTTCAGAACTGTGAGAAAATAAACATTTCTATTGTTTAATCTACCCAGTTTAAGGTATTTTGTTATGGCAGCTCAAGCAGACTGATACATATTGTCAATAGGTTTGTAAAAAATCTTTTGGTTTAGTTAGTGTGACTCAGTTCCTTAGGATCTGCTCAATATGGTTGAAGTAGTAGCCTGATAAAACCAAGATCATCAGGCAACAAAGCTGGGGACCAAGCAAACCAAGGACAAACCTACTGGAAACGTCACCAAGGGACAGATGACCCATGAGACCCAGCCATGTGGGCAGCCACGTGCTGTCTGTCTCCATCTTTTTCCTGTCATGTCTCTCTTTCTCCATATTCTTTCCATGTTATCAACTACAACAAAATTTGGGGGAGGGGATGTATACCATTAATACACATGAAATATGGACAATACAAAGCTAAATGTAATTAATGATCACTTTACTTTCCTGCTTGAAATCTCTCAGCACCTACATTAGAGTTTCATTAAAGTTTTTCTCATAACAGAGGGAAGAGAATGTGGTAAGAGATGCCCGAATCAATCAGGAAATCTATTTGAAACCTTATTTTTTATTTAAAAAAATTATGCAAATTTTGTATTCTACTGCAAAACCCTGCCATGTTTGTTTTAATATAAAAAGAATGTCCTTCCCCTCAAATCTTTATGTAAAATTTATGTTCCAGAAAGATGAGACTTGTTTATTTGTGTTTTTCTAGAAGTCCTGTCCCACTGATGTATTCCAGTGAGTAGACATAAATTAGTTGAGAAGCAGGGGCTTCCACAATAAAATCCAAGCTCTGCAATATGGCACATAAAGCCCTGAGTCATCTCTCTTTTCCATTTTTGATGCTTTCTACTTTGGATTTACTGGAGTTTCTGGCATAGTTTCTATTATAACTCCAGCCTTTACCCATGTCTATCCCTTGGCCTGGGATGCATTTTTATCTCTGTGCACCTAAAATCTACTACCCCTCCTCCAATTCCCAGTTCATTTGTGTTTTTCCTCTCTGAAGTTCTGCCGTGTCTTTCCCAAGCAATGTTTATCATACTTTATCTTGTGAAAGTATAAACTAGATAGTCCAAAGCCCTCCAGTTTTCTGAAGATCACTTTGTCTTGTAATAGCCAAATA
Organism: Microcebus murinus; assembly: GCF_040939455.1. NCBI lineage: Eukaryota > Metazoa > Chordata > Mammalia > Primates > Cheirogaleidae > Microcebus > Microcebus murinus. The sequence goes on along the minus strand of NC_134111.1, from coordinate 86,689,536 downwards.
CATCGGCTGGATCCCCATCCCACCTGCAGTACGAGGTTCAGAGTCCTTCCCAACATTCCCAGGGGTTCCTAGGGAGGCTTCCAACCTTCTGCTTTTCAAGTTTGCAGTCATCCAGCTTGCTTCCCTGCTTCTCCGTAGGCATGGACTAGCTTCTTCCATAGTCCTCCAACACTTCTTTAACAAAGATATGTTGTGTGGAAAACATTTACTGATGTTTTCAGAAGAGCTGAGGGGGATCACTAAACAGTATATTAGAATACTAAACAACCTAAAATTAAATATTTGATGTCTTAAATTCTTGGTCAGTGCCATGGGGAGCCTCTCACAGGCCATCCAAACCCCCGCTGTCACCTGCTGCTGCGTTGCCGTGTTAGGTAGGGATCAAACCTGTAGGTGGGAGGTGTAGGCGAGGAGGGGTGGCTTCTAGGGGCAGAGAGGCCTAGGACCAATCCAGGAAAGGGACTACAGGAAAACGTAGAACGCGTGATAATCATTTGGTAATATCCCACACCTGCTGTATGAGCAGGTTCATTACCAAAGAGGCTGTTCTAAACAAAAGAGAAAAATTTTCTTCCTAACAGCAACTCTTCAACATCCTAGAGCAATAAACTTAAATTGTAGTTAGCCGTATGTGGTGGGTGCATGGATGTACTGCCCAGATTCCACTGCTGCTGGCAGGATAAAGGACGTATTTTCTCAGCTGATAGGAGGGGCAGAAAGTGCTCATCTGCCAGTTCCCTTTGGGAATTGCCTCCACCAAAGAGATCAACCTTGCTCAAGGTCCTATTGCCTTCTTGGGGAGCCTCTATCTAATGACAGGTTGAAGCGCTCCCTTGCCCCAACTCAGTCAGTTGTGAAGGGCCATCCCAGCTTCAGAGTCCCCCAGGGGATTGGCTGAGGCCTGCCCTGCGGCTGCATGATAGCCCAACTTCTCTTTCTTCTCCATCCTGCCTCCTTCACCTCCCTTCCTTAGGGATCTATCCAAGAATACTCTACTTCCTACTAGCCTCCGGCTTGCTAATCTTAGTCTCAGAATTTTCTTGGGAAACAAAATCTGTGATGCTCTGCTTCATAAGTTATGTATCTTACCTAAGATTGAGGTTTTGTTTGTTTGTAAAATGGGAATCCTAGTAGTATTCCCCACATAGGATTGGGATGAGTACTAATGTAAGTGCACCCAAGGGCCATTTAGACTATAACACTAGGCTAGCTAATGGGGAGCTGTTAGGTAGGTAGTGAGAGGCCTCTGGCTCTCCCAGGGACAGGGATAAGTGCCACAGCAGGAGGGAGGGGGAGTACACTGCTAACTAGAACTTAGACCGCTAACCCAAAAGTTAACCCATAAATGCCAGGATTCCTGGAAGAAGATATTCCTGGAAAGCCAAGCAAGCAGTGCAGGTGCAGTAGGGTCTGGAAAATGACCAAAAGTAACCTAGGGCCAATTATCATGTCATTAGCATAAATCTACATTTTGCTTTTCCCCACCCCCGAGTGGGCTTTCAGAAAGGCTCATGGGAAATCCTCATGCATAGTAAGACTCAGGTTATACAACTCACAGCCGTCCACAAAGGTGACATGTGAGTCATGCTGCCAGGGAGGATCCAACCCAGATGATATAAAATGAAAACTTTAGCAGTCGGGGCCTTCTGTAGCAACAGGGCCCCGCTCGCCGTCTGTGGCGAACATATCTTGCTTTTGCTCAATAAACTCTGCTTCTGGCTTGCTCTGCTATCAGTGTGTCTTGCCGTTCTTCAACAAGAGCGCACCAGGAACTGAGGACAAATTGCCAACCTGCCATGGTCTAGTGGTTAGGATTTGGCACAGCGACGTGGCCCAAGTTCAACTCCCAGTGAGGGAACCAGATCGTGACCTGACAAAGCCAATTTGTTGCCAGTAAGCTTTCAGCTTGTTCTGTCTTGAAAGTTTAGAATTAACCTGCTGCTGGCTTACACAGCTGCCAGGTACAAGTTTAGAAAATTACCTTGAGGAAAAACAGATCAAGTGTCTGGAATTGGCCAACCACAGATAGCTGATGACAAGATCCACCCGATGACCTATTGTTTGCTGATAGCCATGGAGCAAGTCGAGATGACTTTCACAAAGCTTGCTTCTGCCACCAACCTCCTTTACCCCTTCCCTTTATAAGTTGCTCTCTAAGCAGAGAAAGCTGAGATGGTCTTTGAGATAATAGTCTGCCATATCTCTTCAGGGTGTTGGTTTCTTTCACCAACACTCGCCTCTCCTGTTTGGTTCTTGGGTGGTGGGTGGCGAAACCTGCATTCGCCAACATTAAAACAGATGCACATAAAATGTTTAGCTGAATGCCAGGCACATAAAACATATTACTGAAGTCCTAACTAAATCTTACCCATCATTATTATTGTGGTTTTATTAGAACTTCTGTACGTAGTACGAAAACACTCCATAGCACTTATTGCAATGTATTATAATTACTCATTTCTGTTCTGGGGTGTTAAGTGAGGAGAAACTTAAACTTCTTTTTTTGTTGTTGTTTGAGAAAAGAAACTATTGATAAATGGAACTTGAAGTTTGCTGGTGAAAGAACACAGAGAACTTCACCCCAAAATATGGCTCCCTGGTATAATGAGTATTTTTTAAAAATTTTTTTCTTATATTCTTTTTTCTTTTTTAAATTTTTTTCATATGCCATAAAAATGAGAAAGAGTATTTTGAATTGAAGACCCTGAGAGATCAACAGAGTGCTGAAAGAGACTTTTCCCATATCTGCATAGAGACTGGACCCAGCAAGTAAAGCAATTGCTGTTCCTTCCCCTCCCTGCTCTCTCATTATCTATTGCTGAAAAGACCAAGAAAGCAACCACTCCTGAACAGACCCATTCACAAGATAATGTCTGTCTCTCAGGCTCTTTCAATTTCTAAGGAGAACTATTTACAAGTTAATCTCTGTTCCCTGATCCATTCCTTCTCCCTAGTAATCCTTTGTGGTTCCTCAATGGAATTACCTATATTCCCCCTCTTTCCCATCTCTTCTGAAATAAAGCTATGTAAGTATCTGAGCTGGAATACTGGGTCATCACTCTGGTTCTCTGCTGTGTGCACATTAATGAATTTGCAGGCCCTTTCACCTATCCTATTCATCTCCTTTTGTGAGTTGATCTTTCAGCAAACCTTCAGGGGGTTAAGGGGGAGCTTTCCCTTGGCCCTGATGCTGGAGCAGGGGTGGACACATTTGTTTAGATCCTTCTGGGAGGAAAAGGATCAAGACATCCTAACTTCCTCCCAAGATTCAAAGTTTGTTGTATTCATCAGTGTTGACTGAGGGGTCCTGACAAAGGCTGGTGCAGAGAAGGGTACTAAGGAGATACCTCAAAGATTGCTATGGCTCAGCCATTGTTCCAACAAACAAATAAACAAACAAACAACCCCCACTCCATTTGCAGGTTCACTCTGGGCTGGTGGTGGTAAGATCTCAGATGAGAACTTCTGCAGCAAATTTAACCCTAATATTACCTCTCATCCTTGAATACAACTGTTTATACCTTTCATTTATGGAACCAAGAAGAATTAGTGTATAAGCCTGATTCTGCAATGTCTGCCAATCCAATCCAGCTGTGTATGAGAAGCATAGTAAAAAGATATGACAAAGAGGTACCAAAAGGGGGGATATGGGTTTTTATATATCTCTTGAGTGTCATTTCTCTTGGTGTTGAATCAGGTAGTGCCAGCACATGATAAGATTTTGAAATTGATTTCTGAATTTATACCTTACAACTTTTCTATCCATTGAGGGACCCAATTTTGTCTCCTTATAAAAGGCTGCTTTCAGAGAAGTCCTAAACTAAACAACTGACTCATATACTTGAAGAAAATTAGAAATATTTTTACCCCAAAATATGGTATTTCTACATACTGCATTGACTGAAAACGCTTCAAGTTCTTTCTGACCTCCCCCCTCCCTACCATTAGCTTCTCCCCAAATCTTTCAAGTTTCTTTATCTGCCTTAGATCCAGACCCACCTGGGAAAACGAGTGTTTTTCTGTCCCCTCCCTGTTATCTCAGTATCTATTGCAGGAAAGAAGATCAAGAATGAAACCAGACCTACCTGGCCCAACCCATTTAAAAAATAATACCTCTCAGGTTAAATTTGATTTCCAAAGAGAATCATTCATTAGTCAATCTGTTTTCCCCACCTCTTCATTGTCCTAAATATCTATTCATCCTCCTTAGTCATGATTTATTGCTTCTCAACAGAATTACCTGTATTCCTCATCTTCCCCTCCCCTGTAAAATGAGGATATATAGGCCGGGTGTGGTGGCTCACGCCTGTAATCATGGCACTCTGGGAGGCCGAGGTGGGAGGATCGCTCAAGGTCAGGAGTCAGGAGTTTGAAACCAGCCTGAGCAAGAGCGAGACCCCATCTCTACTAAAAATAGCAAGAAATTAATTGGCCAACTAAAAATATATAAAAAAATTAGCCGGGCATGGTGGCGCATGCCTGTAGTCCCAGCTACTCAGGAGGCTGAGGCAAAAGGATTGCTTAAGCCCAGGAGTTTGAGGTTGCTGTGAGCTAGGCTGACTCCACAGCACTCTAGCCTGGGCAACAGAGTGAGACTCTGTCTCTAAATAAATAAATAAATAAAATGAGGGTATATAAACTTCTGGATCCCATTGGGATGTTGGGTAATCGCTCTGTGATTATCCCCATAAGCATCGAAAATATATTTGTAATCTCTTTCTCTTATTAATCTGCCTTATTGTGATTGATCTTTCAGTGAACCTTCCAGGGGCAAAGGGAAAGTTTTCCCTTCTTTCCCACATACTCAAACAAGATGTAAATTGAAAACATTGTACCTGAATTACCTCCTTCAGATAGTTTCATTTTGAATGGGGACATAATAACTGAAGCCAAAAGAAGCTGTGACTGTAAATTGCCAGACATTTAAACAAGATGGCAGAGGTACCGGATAGACCAAAATGGGGTAGGAAGTCTTCCCTAAAATAATGATTCCTACTGATACTCTGAAGTACAAATACCCCTGCCTACACTCTGAGTCAGAATTCCCAGACTCTAATACTTCTCATCATTATTAGTTCTACTGAGTCTTATCATAGCTAAAACTCAAATGTAAAAACATTGTGTTAGGGAGAATTTTGATTAGTCATTTCACAAATATATGTCTACAGACAGTAGTGGGTATGATGGACATTTCCAAAATGGCAAATAGTACTTGTATTAGTTAGCTGTTGTTGTAGAAGAGATTTCTTTTCTTACCCATTGCAAGGTTCATTACTGTGACATTTATAATGAAAGACAGATTAACAAGAGAAAAGCATACAAGTTTATTTAAATAAGTTTTACATGACACGAGAGCCTTCAGAAATGAGGACCCAAAGAAACAAGGAAATCTGTGTGTTTTTATGGACAGTCTCACAGAAGCATGGTTAAAAAACAAAGGATATGATCTAATGTAATAAACTGGTGATGGAGCAGGGAGAGAATTTTGCAAGGCCTGTTTGTTCAGATTCTTCTCCGTGTTTCTGTGCCTTCATTCCTTTTCTTCTGGTATGGGGAAGAACTCTCAGGAATGAGAGACCTACTTTAGTGGAAGGTCAGAAAATTCTTTTATGGCCTAAGTCAGGGAAGAATGGCAAGAGAACATCAGAGAGATGATCCTGTTTCTGCTGTTTTCTTAAATTTCTTCAGCTTAAAATACTCAGCATGCCAAGGTGCCACATTTTGGGGTGGTGTGTTATGAGCCTCATCATTAACAAATTATCCCAAAATATAATGGCTTAAAAAAACATACATTTATTATCTCATAGATTCTTTGGGTCAAGAGCCTGGGCATGGCTTAGCTAGGTCTTCTTCTTCTTGGTCTTTCTCAAGGCTGCAATTAAGGGGTCTCCCAGTGCTGGGGTCTCACCTGAAGGCTCAAGTGGGGAAGTATTCAATTCCAGCTCATTTATGTGATTGTTGGAAAGATACAGTTGCTTGAGGGCTGTTGGACTGGAGTGGCTCAGTTCCTGGGGGCTGTTGGTCAGGGGCCACCCTTAATTCCTTGCAACATGGGCCTCTGTAATGTGGCTGATTTGTTTATGAAAGTCAGCTATAGAGATAGTCTATAAGCAAGAAGCAAGGCACAGTCTTCTGTAACCTAATTGCAGATGTGATATCTCCTTAACATTGCTGTTCTATTGGTGAGAAGCCAGTTACTCGAGAGGAAGTGACCACTTGGGAAGTACCAGGAAGCAGGGATCTGTGGGGTCATCTTAGAGGCGACCTGTCATAGCAGCTATAAAGATGCAAAGTCAATTCAAAGACACCATGAAGAAGACAAAAGATTCCATGTCATAGCACAGCTACTTTAGGAACTGCAGTTGCAATAAGCGCGTTTAAGAAAGAAATAGCTCCCAAATCAAATAAAATTTCCTTAATTAATGCACTGCCTTATTCTTCAAACATTAGGCAAACTTCCTAATCTAATCTTCTGAATCTTTGAAGCTATTAGCTTTCAAACTTTTGCCAAATGTTTTCCTCTCTTTTATACCCCCACATGACATTTCTCTTCTAGATCGTTAAAGAGAAACCTCCACAGAAAGATTACTGTGGGTGTGTGTACTTTTCTTTGAATTGTGGGTCAGGGATGATGTTTAGGAAGGTAAATAAAACAGTGTCTGAAATCTTATGAACAAGGTTCAGCCTTCAGTTAAGCTAAACAGATTGTATTCCATCTGCGATTCTTAACAGGGTATATCTGATGATGACTAAAGGAAAGAGTTCTTTATTTTGAAAACAAACTGAAGTAGAAAAACCTTCATGTGGGAAAAAAAAAAGGAGAAAAAAAATGGCATGAGTTGAGTGGAGACAGTTTATTTGTAAAGATTTATGAAAATATGTCACAAAGCTCACCTTAAGTTTCCTAATTGCCAGCTGCAAGCTATGAAAAATGTGGGATGGGTCCTAATTTCCATGTCATGAGATTTTCTTTACAGCTGTTTTGATTGCCTGGTTCGCAATATGAGTGCATTCTTTCAAAGTGAGATCCTTTGTTGTTGTTTTTGTTTTTTTCCTTTTTTGCTCTTGAATTCTTAATAAAATAAGAGCATTCTCTTTTCTATCTATAGGTAGCCATAGAAGAAGAAAATGGAGGGTGAGGGGAAGGAGAGAGCTTACTAATAGACTGAGTGGTGAGATTTGCGACATCACAAATGTCTCTTCTACTGCACAATGTCTGAAGTTACAAGGAAAATGGCTTTGGAAAATTTTAGCGTCATTTTTTATTTTTTGATTTAAATCACAACCAGTGAGTAGAAGAAATCTAGTAGTAGCACAATAGAGAAGGCTCTGGGTTATACCGGAGTTAGCTTAACAGCTTAGTGAGTAGTTAAGAATCAGAAAGAAGTTATGCTTCTGGAAGGATGGCTGAAGAGATTCAAAGAGGAAGCAAAGTGAACCCAAGCTAAACCTTAACCAAGTCCCAAGTTTGTCTATAATTGATTCTGTAGAGGATGGATAGTTTTTCAAAATGATTACACACATGGAGGTAGTCTTTGTCCTTGAACCCAAATGACTAAAGGATTATCTTAAAGGACATTCATTAATTTGCTCTAAATATAGAAATAATGTATGCACAGCATAGAAAATTTGAATGTACGTGAAGCTGAATGTTTCATGAAGATGGAATTTTAAATTGTCTTTTATTGAGATGACTGCCCTTTGGAGAGTCCTGCATTTTTGGTTCCTGAAATTGCTGGAGCTACCTGCTCATACTGGGAGGAACTTTGATTTGGCTTCACGGTTACAGTGAGTGTAAGGCAAGTACTCACTTAACGTTCTGGACACAGACTTGAAGTCCCTATTGATCTGACTTCAGATGCTAGAATTGGGGGTTTTAAGTGTTCAGTTGAGTACTATGAATTGGATGTATTTTGAGATGGATGGTTAGTTATGTGCTTGAAGAGTTAAAGAAAAAAAATGTTTCTTAACTATGGATTTATTTATTTATTTTTTGGAGACAGAGTCTTGCTTTGTTGCCCAGGCTAGAGTGAGTGCCGTGGTGTCAGCCTAGCTCACAGCACCCCCAAACTCCTGGGCTCAAGCAATCCTTCTGCCTCAGCCTCCCGAGTACCTGGGACTACAGCCATGCACCACCATGCTCGGCTAATTTTTTCTATATATATTAGTTGGCCAATTAATTTCTTTCTATTTATAGTAGATGTGGGGTCTTACTCTTGCTCAGGCTGGTTTCAAACTCCTGACCTCAGGCAATCCGCCCGCCTCGGCCTCCCAGAGTGCTAGGATTACAGGCATGAGCCACCGCGCCCGGCCTTTTAACTATGGATTTAAAGGAGCCACTAGTAACTATCACATGATGCTATTCAACAGATTCTGAAAAATATACTTATATACTGTTGACTATTGTGGTTTTGTCTACTGAAAAAAATTTATCTTCACACCATCAGTCATCCTGGGACATGAAATGAGTGTACCCTAGACTGGCCTAAGGGAAGCTAAAGCTTTTATAAAACTTAGGATGGGAGAGAACTAGAGATTTTGGATTAAGAGTAGCAAGGTTGCTTCTGTCTTGTGAAAAGACATTTAAGAGTAAAATGGGAATTTAGGAGTATGAGCAAGTCATGAGTAACCACATTCGATACCCCTGAAGTCACTTTCCAAACTCATTTGTTTTATTCTTCCACTACTCAAAAAGTTTTAACAGCACAGTCTAGTCTTCGCTCCTCTTTGGATTAAAAAGGGAAGGAACTAAATTCATGCTTTGAATGAGAAGATAAAGGGAAGGAAAACCAACCCAGGGGAGCCACTTATGTGTGAGGAAGAAGTGACCACAGAGATTGGGGGTATGATGTGCCTCTTTCCCCTCCCTCGTCAGTACTGGATTTTATCAAGCTCTCTACATTTTGCTCCTTGGACTGCAAAACAACATTTCATTATTGTTTTCACATGCATTTCTTTGATGACTAATGAGGTTGAACATCTTTTCAAATAATTTATTGGCTTTTAATATGCTGTTGGTAAACTTTCTATGTCTAGCTCCATGTCTCCATTGCATTGCTGATCTTTTCCTTTTTAAAATTTGTATGAGTTCTTTTTCTTTTTTTAAAGTATGAGTTCTTTTCAAACAAAAGAAAAGTTAGCCTTTGTGCATATATGCTTTCCACTATTTACTGTGGGTCTTTCAACTTTATTATATATTTTTTCTATTTAAAACACTTTAAATTTTAATTTAGTCATATTTGTCACTCTGTTCTTTTTTGGTTTCTAGGTTTTCTGTCCTGCACTTTGAGGTCTTCCTCAAACATGATCCAATCAATACCTTTTTAAAAATCTCTTTTTTCCTTACTGAATTGATATGCCACTTTTATCTTAAAATTTCCATATATATTTAGATCTGTCTCTCAACAGTTTTCTTGCATTGATTTGGTTGTTCTTCAATACTAGATTTAATTTTTGTAGCTTTATTATGTTTTAATATCTTGTTAGTCAGATGCCTCTCTTCTTTTTGAAAGATTCCCTGGCTATTCTCACATTTTACATTTTTCCATTTGAATGTTATTGATACACCTATTGAAAACCCTCCCTGCCCCCTGCCTCCCAAATCCTGTTGGCATTTGGGATTGCAGTGAGCTTATAAACTAGGTCTAACTGATATCTCTACAACATGGAGTCTTTTAATTTAAAGGGCTCAGCTTGTCTTTCTGCAGAGGTTTTTCATGTCAAATGGGCCGTTTCCTGGAATCTCTTTCCCCGTGTAGTTCCAGGCTGACGTAGACCGAAGGGAAGTGTGTGTGAGATGTGGAAGGCACATTTGAAGCAGCAGCCATTGTCTCCAAAGGTTGTCATGATTAGAGGTGAGGAGAGGCAGACGCAGATGTGGCGGTAGGTTCCAGTGGATTTCAGCGGGTTCCAGTGAGTTTTCCGTCTTCCCTGTTCTGTGTCCTGCTCTCCTTCCTGACTCTGGCCCAGCTGACCAAGAGCAACCCCAGTCCCACCAGCAGATGTTTGGCTCTGAGCTCACAGAGGTGGTAGCTATGCAGAAGCAGCAACCTCTATAGGATGATGCCGTCGGCTCCCCTTATGGTCTGCTTTTTGCAGCTGCACGTGCCTTGCTTCCCAGTTGCCTTGAAAGCTCTGATTTCCCACCCAGGCTGGTGACATTTTTCTAATCCTAAAATTCCCTGTTTGGGGCCTTTATTTTTCCAGCTCCTTCCAGAGTGAGTAAGGAATAATTCTATAATCAGTTCATTTTTTCGTAGCACTCATAGAGCTCTGCTTTATCCAACCCTGATGGGTACACTTTCCATTTACTTAGCTCTTCTTTTATTTCTTGATTCAGTATTAACCTTTTCTTCATATAAAGCCTCCACACTTCTTTTAGTATTTATTTTTAGGTATTTTATCTTTTTGTTTGTTTATTGTGGATGGAATTTTCCTTATATGATATTTCTAATTGGACCCACTTGCGGGCCTTTGTATGTGCCGCACCTTCTGCCTGGTGCCCTCGTCAGCAGACGCTCCCTGGCTGGTTCTGTCACTCTCTCGAGATCTTTATGCACCGTCATCATTTCAATAAAGCCTTCACTGGCTACCTTACATATAATTGCAATCCCTCCTATACCCTATACCTTCCTTTCTTATTTATTTATTTATTTTTTTTGAGGCAGAGTCTCATTCTGTTGCCTGGGCTAGAGTGCTGTGGCATCAGCCTAGCTCACAGCAACCTCAAACTCCCGGGCTCAAGCAATCCACCTGCCTCAGCCTCCCGAGTAGCTGGGACTACAGGCATGCACCACCATGCCCGGCTAATTTTTTCTATATATTTTTAGTTGGCCAATTAATTTCTTTCTATTTTTAGTAGAGACAGGGTGTCTCTCTTGCTCAGGCTGGTTTTGAACTCTTCACCTTGAGTGATCCTTCTGCCTCGGCCTCCCAGAGTGCTAGGATTACAGACGTGAGCCACCGCACCCGGCCCTTATTTTGTTTTTATCCTTAACACTAATCACCCTTTAACAAACTGGATGTTTCACTTATGTATGTTATATATTGTATGTCTTTCCTTACTAGAATATAAGATCTTCAATGGCAAGAATTTTTTATATCATTTATTTATTGTTGTATCCTTCATGCCGAGAACGTTGCCTAGCAAATAATAGGTACTTGGAAAATATGTCCTGAATGAATATATAGAAAAGTTATTGATTTTAAAAATAATTTTATAACTCATCACCTTACTAATTTTGTAATTGTTTTCAATAGTTATTATGTCAATTCTTCTGGGGTCTCCAGTCTAATAAACTCAAATCATCTATGAATAGTGATAATTTTGACTCCTTTTTAATACATATACCTCATCTATTTCTATTGTCTAATTGGATTAACTAGTTCATCTATAATGATGTTAAATTATGTTGGTGATCATGAACATTATTTTTTCCTTCAGATTTTAATGTTTTACCATTAAAACCTTTTGAATGAAGGTCACTAATCATAGACTTTTCCTATTTGGATGTACCTTCTTTATTTTATTTTATTTTATTTTATTTTATTTTATTTTATTTTATTTTATTTTATTTTATTTTATTTTATTGAGACAGAATCTCACTCTGTTGCCTGGGCTAGAGTGCTGTGACATCAGCCTAGCTCACAGCAACCTCACATTCCTGTGCTCAAGCAATCCTTCTGCCTCAGCCTCCCGAGTAGCCGGGACTACAGGCATGCGCCACCATGCCTGGCTAAGTTTTTCTATATATTTTTAGTTGTCCAATTAATTTCTTTCTATTTTTAGTAGAGACAGAGTCTCGCTCTTGCTCAGGCTGGTTTAGAACTCCTAACCTTGAGCGATCCTCCCGCCTCGGCCTCCCAGAGTGCTAGGCGTGAGCCATTGCGCCCAGCCGGTTGTACCTTCTTTAAAAAGAACTCATTTTGATACTTAGAGTTGCTTATAAGGGGGTAACCAATGTAATTAATGGATTATATTCCAAAGACGTTACTGTTAAATCAGTTGTTCGGATCCCAGAATTAATTTTCCCTTGCAAGCAATGCAAACAGTGGTGTAAATAGTGACTAGGCTTCCTAGCCAGGCCAAACCTCAGGGGGTTGCAAGTGTGGTATTGTTCTTCAAAGAGAGGTTTCAAGGTTCAGCTCCTCTATGAAATTTCTCATACACAGACTTGGACATTCCATTCACTTAATTGCTACTGTCTTTATTGTCTGAATCACTTCTTGGCATGAACATCCCACACTACGTAAAGTGATTTATGTTTGACACCATCTCTCCTGCCACAGATTTAGCCTGAGTTCACAAACTCAAGTGAGCATAAAAGGGCAAGAAGATCCTATAAATGTCTGGAAGCTGACCAAGTGGGTCACACAATAGCGGTGGGGACTGGTGGGTAACGGGAGGGCACATGGCCTGTCAGAAGGGCACAGATCCCCCTTGGGAATAGGGACCCAGCACTGCCAGATACTCTGATTTTTAAAGATGAATGTGAAAATTCTGATCTTTATGGGAAATCTCACATTTTTAAAAGGTTGATGTATTATTCAGCCCTGGCAAGGAATACTTGGCACATTCCAACCAGGTAATTGACAAGTGAAAGAATTATTCAAAAGGTGTGAGCAGATTTCCCTCCCCTGTTGAGGAATGGCAGGGAGTATTACTGCACTTCAGCCCCAAGAGCCCAGCTGGGGCTAATGGGAGAGGGTGGGTGGGTTGCCTGACAGGAGTGTGGTCTTGGGTGGACAGAAGTAGTCAATCCATGGTAGAGAGGGAGCTAGTGATATAGATATCTTCATCTTCTCCTCTCACCCTCTGATCTCTTGCATGTTCCCCCATTGGCTGAACTCAAGAGAAAGCCAGAGGGCAGAGGGGACTGTTCATTCAGTCCCCAAGGGCCAACATCAAAGAACAAAGTATGGTGGGACAGAGAAGAGTGGATCTTACAGGTCAGATGGAAAATAGACAGCATAGATATCTAGGATTAAATAAAATGCAAACAAATACTGAGAAGGAAGACAAAACATGCCGCAGGGTGGTTTAAGCACTTTGAAGTATATTTCTATATGTTTATCCTAATAGCGTGTATATACAAGACGCTTGATAACTGGGTGAATAAAAGTGATTTGAAAGCTGAATATAACGTGGCTGGAAGATGCATTTTACATCTTCTCAATGAGATGAAACTATTTCTCCTCAGGAGGTTTTTTTTCCTCCAAAAGAATAAATATAACATTATCATCAAGGAGTTTTTGTTCTAAACTTTTCAAATGTTGTATTCTAACTTATTGCATTAGTTATCTATTGCTACATAGCAAACAACTCCAAAACAATACACGTTTATTATCTCACAGTTTCTGAGGATGAGGAATCTGGGAGTGGCTTAGCTGGGTGGTTCTGGCTGAAGGTCTGGGTTGTTTTATCCGAAGCCTTGACTGAGGCTGGAGAAGCCACTTCCAAGAGGGCTTATTCACACGACTAATGGTAGGAAGTCTCAATTCCTTGCCACATTGCTCTTCCAGGGGGCTGTCTGAATGTCCTCAAGACATGGCAGCTGGCTTCTCCCAGAGCAGGTGTTCCAAGGGAGACAGAGAGAGGAGGGAAGTCAAGATGAGAGCTGTAATGCCATGTAGAATCTGATCTTAGAAGTGACATGCCATTGCTTCTGCCATATTCCACTGGCCACATGGAACAACCTGCTGCAGTGCGGAAGGAGACCAAATAAGGCTGTGCATGCCAGGAGACAGGCATCTCAGGGGCCACCTTGGAGGCTGGCTGCCACAGATTCCGCTTTACTTTCACAGAATGTCATATCTTCACATGTTCTTTTGTTCCTGAGTATCTTTTTTTTTCTTTTCTGATGCTCAAGAATGGATACTGCAGAAAAAGAGCTCTCAATTGGGTAATGTTACAGGCCATCTCTGCTGTAGGGTGACACTTGCAGCCTAAGTGTCAGCTTCACCTTCTGTGCAAAGCCTTGGTATACAGGCAACTAAGAAAAGAGAGGAAATGCTCCGGGGTAGAAGAGATCCAGAAGAGAGAAGTAGGGTCTTTCCCATTGTTGGCCCGAATCTGCCAACTCCAGGAGAAATCCCTTTTTCTACACATCTCCTACTATGCAATATGGACAGGTCTAGGTTATCAGACACTCCCTGGGTTCTGTTTTTCTTTTCCTACCCAACACACATACACAGACACATATATACCCTGAGAATGTGAGAGAGGAGTTGGGGCTCTTAAGGAGAGGAATCGTGATTGTGATCCTCTCTCCCACCATCTGTAAAACGTTAGGGCTGCATTTGACACCAGGGACTCTCGGTAATAAACAGATGATAGAATCCGGACGTTCTAGATCTTTTTATACGTTCCCAGTCTCTCACTCCTGACTAGATCTGCTCTCAGCTTAGACTTTGTCATAGATGGGCAAACTCTTCTTTATCTCCTGACATCTTAATTTCATATTTTTTCCTCAGCATCACATCAGTTCCATCCAAACTGAAGGCAGCTTTTCACATGTATTAAATTCCTCTTTTGGTTAAAAAGTTGGAATGATTCAGCTTTCTTGCATATTTTTTTTCTGCTTTTGTTCATGTTTTGAGAATGCTGCATAAGCCCCAAGGAATTTAAGGACTTCCAAAACCCAGTGATAGGTGTTCCAAATGAGATATGAACATTTACAAAGAATGTTGCTAAGCAGCTATTTACAAATAAAGGCATTTTTCCAACTGAAAGGAATTAAAAATCAAATGTTATCATAAAATGGTGAATAGTCAGGGAGACTACCTTTACTGCATACAAATTTACTACTTGATCTCATTTTTTATAGTGTAGATAATGGTTGCTTGAAGAAGGAAGAAAATGTGTCAAGGGACTTTTATAGAAAAAAAAAAAGTAAGACTGTATGTTGATTTGAAATGATGACCAAACAATGATTTCATTTCACTATCATTCAACAATAAACCTGCAACTCTTTTCTCACCAGCGACTCTAGAAACTGCAGGGAATCCAGGCCAGCTAGTTCCAGGCACTAACCTTTCACGCTGGGAAATGCATCTGCAAGGTGTACTGGACCCAGAAAGCCTGGCAAGGCCAGTTTTTGTGTGAATTGGCTATTAATCTTGCCCGCTCTTGCTTACGGTTCATCACTGGAGAGCTATAGTCCAGTAGTGCTGAGTTCTGGGACATTTCTATGAGCAGCTATCTTAGCATGCCACAGAGCAGGAGGAAATAGCTACTTGGATGTTCACACTCCTTTTAGGCAGAAGCAGGAAAACAATGGCAGAAAATAAAAAAAATGCATCGTGGACTCATCTCTTGGTTTTGCTACCCACTGTCTGCACTTTAGCTCACTGAACTTTAGAGTTTGCATCTATAAAATGAGGGGATTAGGCCGGGAGCGGTGGCTCACGCCTGTAATCCCAGCACTCTGGGAGGCCGAGGCGGGCGGATTGCTCGAGGTCAGGAGTTCGAAACCAGCCTGAGCAAGAGCGAGACCCGGTCTCTACTATAAATAGAAAGAAATTAATTGGCCAACTAATATATATAGAAAAAATTAGCCAGGCATGGTGGCGCATGCCTGTAGTCCCAGCTACTTGGGAGGCTGAGGCAGGAGGATCGCTTGAGCCCAGGAGTTTGAGGTTGCTGTGAGCTAGGCTGATGCCATGGCACTCACTCTAGCCTGGGCAACAAAGCGAGACCCTGTCTCAAAAATAAAATAAAATAAATAAAAAAAAATAAAATGAGGGGATTGAGTTATAACAATAGTGGCTCTTCTGTCCCCCCAAATCCATTTTATTTTATTTTGTCCTCTGTAGATCTCATGTTTTGAGAGATTTTATCTAGACTATGGCATTTATATTTTAGTAATTCATTGGCTCCACTTTCATTGTGTCTCCATTTCAAAGTTATTCATATTTTAGACAACAATTTATAATTATCAGTGGATTATAAAAACATTATGAGATTATGTAAATCAAACTACCACTGCTGTGGTTTGCTATATTTTGTGTACTAAGGGCTGCTAAGTGTCACTTTTACCTGCTATACGTACCCTTGGTACATAAATAACTTTAAAAAGAAAAGGAAATGGTAGTGAGTGGGAGAGATCTAAAAGAGGGACGTCAGATCCACGATTCCAGGTCACGTGTCCTAGGACATGCATACAGTGTGCTGTAGCGACTTCACATGTGGATTGAGTAACAGCATCTAAATTGACTCTCAAGAACCCAACATTCTTCTGAGGACATTAGAAGCCAATGAGACGGAGTGATAAGTGGAAGATGCTGATATTACCATGCTGAGTTGGTGTAGCTGTAGTAGAAAGCAAAGACAAATGCTTCCGTGGCTTCACCAGAAGGATCTGTGTGCTTCCTTGGCTTATTAATTTTGGATGGAAATTATGAAATGTCTCAGTGTATAGAAAAATTTCATGATTCTAGAATTCTTGTGCATCAGCGGTTGTACTGCCTTCTCATTCACTGTGTTGTGGATCATCAGAATTCTCCTTTGGCTGGCTCAGTTGGTTCGAGCAGAGTGCTAACCATGTCAGAGGTTTCATGCTGCTTGTAGCCGTAGGTTTCCCTGTCAATATCTGCCGGTCATCTGATCAATGCCTGCTACTTGTCACAAGGGAGTCACTCAGAGTCTCATGGCCCACCTTGATTGTCACTCAGGCATGAATTTTAAAGAGAGATTTCCTCTAATGTCTTGAAAATCATCAGCTCTACCGCCGCTACTTGCTTCAAGCAAAGACCTTCTCTTTGTTTCTTCTTTGTTGTCATCTGGTGCAGCAGGTAGAGGCTCAGTGCAGTGAGTTTGTGCATTAGAGAATAAGTAGATTTTCAGTTAATGTGGTTGTGGGAAGAGACATATTAGATTTGCAGACAGAGTTCCTGAGACAGGCTGCCAAAGTTGTCCAGCTCCTAATTCCTGGAAACCATGACTATGTTATATAGCATGGAAAGGGGAAATGAAGGTTGTTGATGGAATTAAGGTTGCTAATTATCTGGCCTCAAAACAGGGAGCATATCCTGGATTATCTGGGGGGACCTGGAGCAGTCACAAGCTTCCTTATATGTAGAAGGTCGGAGTCAGAGAAGAAGACGTCAGGCAATGGAAGAAGAGGTCAGGGTGGTGCGATCACTGGCTAGAAGGTGGAAGGAGGCTGTGGACCCAGGAACACGGGCAGTCTCTCAAATGGCTAGAAAACAGATGCTCCACTAGAGCCTCCAGAAAGGAACCCAGCCCCGAGACACCTTGATTTTAGCCCTGTGAGACCTATTCAGACTTCCGACCTTCAGAACTGTAAAATAATACATTTGTGTGTTGTAAACCAGTGAGTTTGTGGTAATTTATGATAGTGGCAATAAGAAACTGATATAGCACCAAGTAAGAATGACAGGAAAAATGTTTCAGGTAGAAGCCATATGGCTCTTCTCTGTTTTCCCACTGTCCCTCAGAGAGCCCCTTCCCATCTGGAGCACCTCAGAGGAGGGCTTCCAAATCGGGGTTGAAATGAGAAGCCTCCCTTGACCCGTCCAGGCAGGAAGAATCACTTCTCTAACCCATTGTATTTTAGCCAATTGTTTACGCATAATTGTATTATTTGTTTAATGATTATTTGAGTACTGCTGATTTCTTTAGTTTTTGATATCAAATTGAATCCGGCTTGATTCTCTCCTCCTGGGGGTGTGTGAGAAATCAATAATTGGTATTTTGGGTGGAGATGGGGTGAAGGGAACTCCCTTTTTGCTTTCTTAGATTCTATGAGAAACTGCGGGAAAGTGGGGAAGAGTCTTGGTCATTCTTCAGGGTGGCTTTGTGTGTGGTGGTGACTCAATCAAGCCCATGGGGCTGTTCAAAGGCGGTGTCTCTGCCAACAACTGTATTTCTTCCACGTCACACTCAGCCACAGCAACCTCTGCTGAGGCTCCCAAGACATAGCACCTGGTGCTACTTTTTCAGTCGGCCATACACCTGTCCCCATCCAAGAGCCTGGACCTCTGGTGCACTGCCCGGAGCAGACGCTCATTTGACTACTTCACTAAATGACACCCTTCCGTTCTTCTTCCCATTTGCAGGGGACCTGACCAGTCTCAGGGCATTTGGCCACTCCCATCTCCACTCTCCCTCACTTGTACAGGTACTTCCCTCAATGCACCTAGACCAGGGATGGAAAAGTAGCCCTGTGGGCCCTATGCAGCTTCATGTCCTCTTAATGCTTTTTGTTGGTGTACACAGTAGCATCCTGCACAGAGTTGAGAATGTGAATTAATTGCTATCAGTTACAAATGAGGATTTTATTTGAACATGTCCAGGTGTTACTGAGAATTCAGCCAATCTGGCATGGTGGGAATTTTATTTTTCCTGGCAATAGCCAGCTTGCCCTGAGCAAGTGACTGGCATCTGCTCTCCACGTCTGCACACTTCCCACCTCGCTCTGCTGTGGCCTCATCTCTGAGGCCAAGATCAGTTGTTATTTGCCATCTTATACCCGGCTCACTTTACTCAGTGACATTGTCTTTCTGACTTTTATAAATCTAAGAGTTTTAAAACCCTAGACTAGACTTTCCAGATATCTGATAATGTGTGTGTGTGTGTGTGTGTGTTTTAAAGCTCAGAAACACAGAACTGCTTCTATCTTCCCTATGGGATATGCAGAGACTTAGATTTTATAAATAAAGGCCTGACTACCAGCTGGTAAGAAATAGGCAATGGGAATAGGAGGAGCTGGATTATGGACTGTCTAGCAACAAATGCAAGGCACAGGATACTTTCTCAGTCGGTTACCATGCTACATGATGCTATCAACAAGTCATCTCACTGGAGCGTGACTTCCCGGATGGCAGGGATAATGTCTAGCCCACTTCATGGCTTACTGAGACAGCGTAGGCATGTCTGTTGGGTGAGTGAAGGGAGAGAGTGAGTGTGGTGGCTTTCTGCCACTGCATGAGGCAGAGTTGTGGTATGGGCATTTTGACTGTTGTTGCAAATGATTTATCTAGTGAGGTAAAAATAGGGCCAGTTATATAAAATTGATTCTGAATCCCATAAAACAGATCTCAGGGGTTTGTATTATAGCTCATCTCTAAAAAAAAAAACAAGGTACAGCATGATTTAAATTGATTATGAAATCAATAAACCAGGGAAACATATATTAATGCCAACTACCCCAGGGATGGCCCCATATTTTTTTTTGGGGGGGGGTAGTT
Source organism: Microcebus murinus (assembly GCF_040939455.1). Taxonomy (NCBI): domain Eukaryota; kingdom Metazoa; phylum Chordata; class Mammalia; order Primates; family Cheirogaleidae; genus Microcebus; species Microcebus murinus. The sequence goes on along the minus strand of NC_134111.1, from coordinate 86,670,327 downwards.
CAGAGGGGCTGAAAATAATGACATGTTGCTAGCACAGATCCTTTGCAATTCAGATGGGGTAGTCCCAAACTACCCCATCTGAATGGCCCACACTTGCTTTTACACCTCAAAATTACAATGAGTAGGCACACTTGAAAACTTACCTCTTTTCCATGGTTTTGTGTCAAGGAAAGAAGGTGGAAATAGTATATTCTCTTAAACTGTTCATGATAATGGTATAAAAAGACAGTATTTGTTTTCATCAATTCCAGTTGAGCAAACCTTACTTTGCCTGAAATAGTCCTGTTTGAGACCCTTCCTAGATTCTTCTCTGTCACCACGGTCTATGAATTAAAGGGAAGAGCTGCCACAATTAGCTGGATATTTAAGGCAAAGACCTTGCTGGGGAGTCGGGACCAGTGTTTCAGGACAGGAGTGTCTGATCTTGGTGGTGTGAACCGTAGAACAAGGAGTGATGGAACAGGGAGGGCCCTCAGTGCCTGTCTTATCCGACACCTGCAGCTTGAAGCCTGGAGAAGGTCAGTGCCTTGACAAAGGTCATTTGTCAAATTAGCAAAAGCTCTGGCTTTGGAAATCAGGACTCCTAGATACTCTGATTTCCTATCAGACGCTTTTCTTACTATTTTAGGAGGGTTTTCTTGGGGGGGGGGATATTATTTATTAATTCATCTTTTTCCCCCTGGATTTTCACATTTATTTTCTTAGAATTAAACAAATTATTCTTCTATAATTCTTTTCCCTAAGATAAGGCTAAGTGATTTATTTCAAAATTTTTCCTTTATTCATTAATTTCCCATGTCAGAGGTGTTTAGTTTGATGAGGTTTGACAGTTGTACACAAATGTATTACCACCACCCTAAACAAGATAGCAAATACTTTTATCACTCCAGAAAGTTTTTGTGTGCCCATTTCCAGTCAATTCTCCCTCCCTGCCTGTGATGTGTCAACTTCACTAGGTTATGGGATGCCCAGAGAGCTGGTAAAACATTATTTCTGGGTGTGTCTGTGGTAGTTTCTGGAAGAGATCCTTAGCATTTGAATCAGTAGACTGAACAAGGAAGATCCGCCCTTACCAACATGGGGGCAGGCAGCATTCAATCCATTGAGGGCCAGATACAATAAAGAGGCAGAAGAAGGGTGCATTCTGTCTCTCTCTTTGAGCTGGAACTCTATTTTTCCTGCCCCTGGACATTGTTGCTCCTGGTTCTTGGGCTTTTCTACTCTGGGACCTACACCAGTCCCTCTGCCCCTCCATTCTCAGGCCCTAGGACTTGGACTGAATGACATCTCCAGCTTTCCCAGTTCTCCAGCTTGCAGATGGCAGGTCATGGGACTTCTCAGCCTCCATAATCATGCGAGCCAATTCCCATAATAAATCTCCTATATCTATTTATATGTATCTCCTATTGGTTCTGTTTCTCTGCAGAACACTGACTAATACATTCTGTAATCACCATAGATCAGTTTTGGTCTATTCTTGTATTTCATATAAATGGAATCATATAATATATACTCTTTTGAGCTTGGCTTCTTTCCCCTGATGCAGAGATTGGCAAACTTTTTTCTGTAAAGAATCCAATAGTAAATATTTTTGGCTTTGCAATCCATTTGGTCTCTGTCTCAGCTCTGCTGTTGTAGCACCAAAGCAGCCATAGACAACGTAGAAATGAATGAGTGTGGCTGGGTTCCAATAACAATTTATTTACAAAAATTGATGGTGGGTTAGACTTGCCCTGTGGACTGTCATTTTCCAATACTTGGCTTAACAATATTTTTGATATTTATCAGTGTCGTTGCATGTATTATTAGTTCATTCTCTCTCTCTCTTTTTTAATACTGAGGACTATTTTATAGTATGAATGTACCACAATTTGTTTATCCATTCTCCTGTTGATGGACATTTGGGCTGTTTACAGTTTTGAGCTATTATGAATAAGATTGCTATAAACATTTTTATGTAAGTCTTTTTGAGAACATATGTTTTCATTTCTCTTGAGTAAATAAATACCTAGGAGGGGAATTACTGGTTCATAGGGTAGATGAAAATTTAACCTTAAAGAAACTGCCAAATAGCTCTTTCAATGGGGTGGTGCTATTTCACACTGTTGTTGGTGATGTAAGAGAGTTACATTTGCTCCCTATCCTTGCCAACATTTGGTGTGGTTAGTCTTTTGATTTTAGCTATTCTGGTGGGTGCAACTCAGTCTCTCTTTGAATCATGCTCTCCATCCTTCGTATGAGATCATCCTTCCATCTGGCATTTCTTAAGTCATTTTTAGCGCCATCTCTTTTCCTCTGGGCTTCATTCATGCCCACAACTGTAGACCTGGTGCTCTTCTCAGAATCTCCCAGTCTGTTCCTAACCATCTTTCTCATTTGTTACCAAGCATATAACTCTATTTTTGCTCCCTTGCCCAAGTGGCTTTCCTGCAAATTTGTCCTCACTTGAATACAGTCAGGACAATTCTACCAAACCAACAGCCTGTCATATCACCCTCATTTACCGGTTCCTTTCTTCACTGAGGCCTTTATTCCTACATGCGGTGAATGTGTATCCAAGCCACACCTGGTGTGGACATAGCACAAAGCCTTTGCTAGCTCTAGAAGTAGATTTTCGCATACACATACTGTTCCTGGGAATTCCTTGAACGCAATGTCTTTTCCCCCAAAATTGGAAGACCACAGATAAAATTTATCTGGAGCAAATAGACATGTTCATTTACACTAGTTAGCATGCAAATAACCAAGAACTGCTTTCCTGGCAGAGGATTTTCTTAAAGGACAGAAAAAAGTGGGTAGGAGAGTTCCAGGAACAGAGGTGGTGTTTTTGGGCAGAGGTGTAGAAAAGGCCAAGGGGTTGGGGGATGCAGGGCAGGGAGGTAGAGTAGAGTGTATTATGGTGAGGGACAAATTCACCTTCTTCACCATTTGCACCAAAATGACTCTTTGCAAGGATCTGGATCCTGGCAAGCTGGATGAGCCCTTCCTCATTTTTTCTTAACTTTTTCTTACTTTTTTTTTCCCCTGCTCAGGATTAAATAAATTACTGTTATTTGCCATGTTTAGACATGAACAGAAAGGATGTTAGGGACTTGGAGTCCTAAGGTCAGGTTTGAATCCCAGCTTTGCTATGTAATAGCTGCATGTTCATGTGATCTTAGGAAAGTCACTTAATGTCTCTGTTTCAGTTATTTTTTGCTGTGTTACAAACTACCTCAAAGCTCAGGGGCTTTAAACAAAATCTGTGTATTAGTCCATGATTTGGAGTTGGTAATCTGGACTGCACCTAGCTGGGTGGCCCTCCTGCTGGGCTGGATTGGGCTCACCCAGGTGACAACAGTCAGGTGGCTGCTTGCTGGGATCTGGGTAGTCCTAGATGGCCTCATGCACGTGTTTGGTGGTTGCTGCTGGATGTCTGCTGGACCTCTTTCTCCGTATGAATGCTGATTTTCAAAGATGCTAGCTTGGACCTCCTTATATGACAGTCTCAGGACACAAGGGTGAAAATGGAAAATGTAAAACCTCTTAAGGCTGAGACTTGGACCTCCTGCAGTGTCTTCTGCCACATTGCATTGGTAAAAGCCAGTCACCAGATCACCTGGAACTAAGAACTGGAAGAAGTATTCTCCACCTCTTGGTGAGAGAAGCACTAATGTCACCTTGCAAAGGGATGCACATATAGGAGGGGAAGCACCTTGTAGCTGTATGTTGCAGTCTCCACACTCTCAGAACCTGGTTCTAAATCGATCAAAAGGGGCTAAACTCCACTGGCAGATCAAGGTTCTCAGTTTCTTCTGCTGTCTCATCCTTCTCTTATCTGTCAGGCTGTGCCCTGGGGCCTCCGTCTTCTCTCTCTATAATCCCTTCTTTAAGGCTATCTCATCTATGCAGGCTGGGAAACTTTTCCCGTAAAGGGCCAGATAGTAAATATTTCAGTCTTTGTGGGCCATAAAGTCTTCGTCACAATTGCTCAACTGTGCCTTGTAGCAAAAGAGCAGCCACAGACAATCTGTGCTCAAATAGTGTGGCTACGTTCCAACAAAACTTTGTTTACAAAAGCAGGCAGCGGACCCATCTATGCCAGTGACGTTGATTGTCATCTATCTGTGGATGACTTTCATTTAAGTCCACTCCCAGCTGTTTCCTTCACTGCAGCAAATTTGCCAAACGGAATTTGATCATGTGTCCCACCTGTTTAAAACCCTCCAGCGCTTCCCCTTGGTCTCAGGGTAAAGGTGAAATCCTGAACACAGTCTGCAAGGCCCTCTAAGATCTCACTTTACCCACCTCTCCGGCTCTGTGTCCTTCAGCCTTCCTCCTCCCTCTCTGGGCAACACTCCCAGGCCTCCTTCCCGCCGGTTGAAATTGCCAGGCTGCCCACCGTTCCTCTGCGTGGGTGATTCCCCACCCTCTTCTTCACCTGGTTAGTTTTGGCCTGTCCAGCTCACAGCCCCTCTCTCATCTTCAGGGAGGTCCTTCTGATCCTTGGGTAGGATCCAACCCTCCTGTAAGATCCTGGCCAAGTACACTCACACTTCTGTCATTTTACTGCCAGAATTTTAAATTATATCATTATTTCTGATAGTTTAGATTATTATTCAGGAAATATTTATCCCCCTTGCTGTCTCACTGTGGGCAACATACACTTCCCATCCCGTCAGCTCTGGGCTTAGCCATGTGACTTGATTTGGTCGTTGGGATGTTAGTGGGTATGACATGAGCAAATGTGTTCCTGTAGGGGGACTGCTTCTCTTGCATCTCTGCCATTGCCTTGAGAAGAACATGTGCTTGGCCATTTGCTTGTCCTACAAGAATGAGAGACATATGGTGTTGAGATGCCCAGCTGATCTGCAGACCAACAGGTGCAATAATAAATGCTCTTTGTTGTATGCCACAGAATTTTGGGTAGTTTATTACACAGCAATAGATGACTGATGGAATTATTTTATCTGAGTCTCTTCCACCTGATTGAAAGATCCACAAAGAGAGTAAATATGCTTGCTTTGTTCACTACTGTGTTCCTTTTCCCTCTTACAGTAGGAGCCTAATAAATATGTATCAAATGAATAAATGATTAAGTGAGACAGTATATATGCAAGCATTTAGCATATTACAGGCACATAGTTGGCACTCAGCAGATAATGTTTTAAAATAGGTTAGGTAATACTCGGTAGAATCTGTTCTCTTCTGGACTAGAAAATACTCTGAGCTTTTTAACTCAGGTTTATGTGCGAGAAAAATGTCCCTAGATCTATAATCGGCTCTGTATTGACTCTGCAATCACATTCTTTTACCCGCAGGAAATTTAAGATTATTAAGGAAAATAAAAAATAAATGCAAGTTCAGGAAGTTCTTTGCTTGTATTACTTTGTTTTCTAATTTTAAATCTTATTAGTTTAAAGTGATAATAAAAAAAGCCATTTGGAGACAGGACAATATTATCACATCTGGAGAAAGTTAATAAGATTAGGACAAAGGCTCTATTCTCTTCTTGATGCACATGTGCAGTTCTCATTAACTTTTGTATTATCTTGAGGAAAATATTAGAATGTCATGCACCATAAACATTCCACACAAAGGGGGTTAATTAATAGGCACATGTAGTATTAATGCAGATGTTAAACATTAACTATGATAAGTGTTCTCTAATGGCTGGTGTCCATGGATAATTAATGCTCACCAATTTCAACAGCACTTACAAGAAAACATAAATATAAGACACTGTTGCAAATTATTAAAGAATTTTGAACAATTCCAAATAATTTTGAAAACCCTCCTTAGGATTTATGTATCCAATATTTTGCTGATTAGGTGAATCCTTAAAAATAAATATGTAATTTGTATAAAACTATTCAAGATTAAACTGGACCCCAAAAAATCACTTCCCTAAATTCTGTCTATGTGAAATAATAAATGTTGGGTATTTGTATGTTTTTCCAATAACAACGTATCATTTTAATATATTATAATATATGTACATGGAATTAAGTTTTCCTTTGCAAATAAAACAGATATTTGTGTATAAAGAACTTATGTTTTTCCTCTCCATGCATTTTGGGTCAATCAATGGCTTGTCCATTGGGTTTCTAGGATTGTATATTTTCAAATGTTTATGTGAACAAAAGAGGATTGCAAATATTAACAAGCCAGGTATACAGATGTGTAAGTTTGTGTGTGGTTTTAGAAAACTAAATAATAAGACTGTATTATACATATATTTATGTCTCCTGATGCAGTATTTAACTCAATTCGTCTTCAAATTTCCCTTTCCTTTCTACACACTGTGTTTGATTATTTGTCATTTGTTTAAAACAAAACAGAATCCCATCTGTGGCAGACACAGAGACGCACTGCTTCAATCTCCTTTTCAAAAGGAGTTGCTGCCAGCTGTGAGGAGTGTGGTTAGTGGTCAGCTTGAGGACCTACCACAGCCTCTTCCCTGAGGTCCTGCTCTTCTTGGGGAAGCCCCGCAGCCAATGACGGAGCAAGATGGTGGTGCAGGGGCCTTGCTGTTTCCATCCAAAATGGGACTGTCTCCTCTAACAGGCAAGCTTGGCTCCCTGTTGGGCAGAGAGGGACTTCATCAGGCCTGCATCACCATCTGACGGCTTGCCCTGCCCAATCCTGCCTCCTTTCTTTCCAGATGCTTCTTCCCATAAACCGTTTGTTTGCCCTCTTTCCCTTCAGCATCTGCCTCCCAGAGAACCCAAAGGATACACTACCTATCCCAGGATATAAGGGACAAACACAAATAAACATGGGATCTGATTTGAGATGACCAAGTTAGAAACATTCATTATCTAAACCATGATAACACCATACTCTAAGGTAGGTAGGATGAAGCAAAGGAAAAGTGAAAGAGGGGAATCAGTTCATTTTCTAAGACATGAAATATTGGCGATAAAGACATCAACAGAGTAAGAAGCATAACAGCCTTTATTAACAAGCAATAGAATGTATAGATAAATGCTGCTGCAAATTCTTTTATAAAAAGTTCTAAACTATCATATTCAAAATATGTAGTTAGGCACAGATTCTGTGTTAAGAAAAGACAATTTTTTGTTACTGTTAAATAAATAAATCTTTAAATAGATATGCCCTATAAATGAATCTATTTAATATGTGTTTAACACTAAAATATAATTTACAGGATCCACATGAGGAAATCTATGTTAGCCTATGCAAACATAGGGGTTAGGAAAATTGCCTCATTATTCTAAATCAAGTTTTGGAAGGTATTCATTAAAATGGCATTCTACCTGCAAAAATAATAAGTTTACCAAACACTATTCCACAGACCATATTTTGAGAAACACTGCTGCTATGCTCACTGCACCATGCTCAGTACAATTCTGATAGTTCTGAGGCGAAGAAGAGATCAAAATGGCATAAAAATTCATCTCTAGTGCATAACTGAAGGAGAAAAACAATGGAGAAAAAGGAGACAGACATGGCCCCTGGTAACAATGGGAGAAAATGTAACAAAACAAGTATGCATATGTTTGCAGTTACTTTAAATAGTTTCAAATATTTTCATACAAAACCCGTTTATTGTGATGCATTTGCAATAGCTGGCGCGGGGTAGAGTAAGTTGAAACATGTGTGTAATACCATCGGCTCATGTGGTAGAAGCAGGAAGAATAGTTGACTGATTAAGTGTGCTGTTTTGAGGGCTGCCCTGGAATGGTGCTATTAACCCCTTGGCTGCCAGTGCTGAATTCCTAATGTCAGCTTTTCATGGCCCTGTGATAGGAAAAGTGTGTGTGTGTGTGTGTGTGTGTGTGTGTATAGTGGGGTGTCCACCTAAAATGCATTCAGAGATGATAGAAATGCTTCCCTGCACAGCTGAGCTTTGGCATAACATTTTTATTTCTTCCTCTTCTTATCTCAAAACAAAACAACACCTCCTGCTTTATCATCAAGCAAAGAGCAAAGCTTTGCAATATTGGAGCAGAGAAGAATTTCAGAAAGAAATTCCCGAGGTGAAAAAAGGTGATTATTGACAAAGACTCTCTCCTTAACCAAACGGTTGTTAGGTTTCTCTCCTGTCCTCGGGCCTTGTCCTCAAGAGCAAGAATCCTACTAGTCAGTTTAGCCAGAAGTCCTCCACCTTGATACCAGCCATGTCTCATCAGGCTCCTCATCTTCCCCCTCTCCCAGGTGATGTCTGTCATTGTGACCTGCCTTCATCGATAGTCCCCCACCCCCGATGTTTCCTCTTAGCAATTTTACATCCTCTCACCCCCACCCTGCTTCTGGGCTATAAATTCCCACTTTTCCTCTCTCCCCTACCACAAAACCTCATCACCGTAGTCTGTTTTTGGATAAAGTCCTTCTTACTGTCTTTAACAAGTGTCAGAATAATTTTTTCTTTAATTATTATATAAATGAGTTTTCTCATTTCTTCTCATTTGGGGTTTTCTTAAGTGGGCTTCCTTCTCCTATTGCTACCCTCCCTTCCCCTACTGCTCAGTTTCTTCTGTAGGCCCACAATTGCCAATGTTTATTTAAAGTTGCTCTTGTTATAATGAATATACGAGGGCTGTCCGGAAAGTATCCAGCCCCGTAACTGTTCTTGGCCTAGTAACAATGGCTGGATACTTTCAAGACAGCCCTCGTATGCCCACTTATTTTGGTTTGCTATGCTGTAATGTTGTTTATTTGCGTTTGTCCTATCCTGCTGGTGGTCCCTACCATGATGTACCCTGTGTTCGTGAGAAAGGAAGAGGCATTGGCACAACTAGCTGGTGGACAATTGCACATCACCTATGCCTAGAATCCTACATGGTCTAAGTGGTGGGAAGCAGACAACTGCCATGGATGAGGCAGTGACCTGTGTGTGGACATTTGCCATCAGGCATATCATGGTAGGGAAAGAAGGCCAAGAACCACCAGCGACTGACTTCTCTGAGATGGGTGTGCTGTACTTTGCACTCCACTCCAGGTCTCCTTGAGCACCGTAGTCAGGGCAGTCAGTGACTCGGCAGGGTGCTGCTCAACCCACACTGGGCACACTGTTGGGTTGGGGCAAAGGTACTTGACTCAAAGAAGAGTGACCGAGGGTGTAGCAGAAGAGAGCTGGAGAGAGAACGAACACAAAAGTGTGGGACAGGGAAATTAAGGAGAGTGAGGGCTATGGTTTGAATGTCTGTATCCCCTCCAAATTCATATGTTAAAATCCTGGCCCCTAAATTGATGATATTGAGAGGTGAAGCCTTTGGAAGGTAATTAGGTCATGACTAATTGGGACTCGTGAAGGGGTTTAGTGCCCTTATAAAAGAGACCCCAGAGAGCTCCCTCATCCCTTCTGCCATGTGAGGACACAGCGGGAAGGCGCCATCTATGAACCAGGAAGCTGGCCATCGCCAGACACCAAATCCGTCAGCACTTTGACCTTGGACTTCCCAGCCTCCCGGACTGTGAGAAATACATTTCTGTTGTTTATAAGCTACCCGGTTTGTGGTATTTTGGTATAGCAGCCTGAATAGACAAAGGCAGAGATTGTCTTATTGGGGACCCATGATGCTTATAGAATAACAACGTCCCATAGAAGTGACCTCATTCTGATGGTGGTGTGGCCCAGGACAGTCCAGACTTAAGCTGCTGGGGAGGGAGGTCTCACTCACTGCACTTTCTCTCTGCCTTGGTCATTGAGAAAATGAATTCCCTGGCGGAGACTGGGTCTTTTGTTAGGCTTGCCTTTTACAAATTATTGGTAAATGTAGTGTTTGTATTTTTTTCCTTATAAATTAAACCTCTTTCTATAAATTACGACTGTTCGAAAGATAGGTGGGGTTGGGTGGGGGTGAAGGAGACAAAGGGAAAAATAGTCTCTGTCCAATACAAGTGATAATGGCAGGAATATCACTTGGAGATCATATCCCCAAAACAACAGCCTGGGCCCTTCGAAGCTTTGGAAGGTGATATCAGAATTGCAAATGGGAATCATCTAATTACTTTGAGCAATATTCTGACTCTTCCTTATTGTCTAAACAGTGTCACTGGGTTGGGTACACACGTCAAGGACAAATTACAAACTGATTGTTATAGCAGTAGCCTTAGTAGGTTAGTGAGTCAAAGAAAAGGCCACAATTTATTATGAAAAGGGCAGCAGGAAGGGGAGGTAATCTATAGACAATTTCTCCCTCCCTTCACCCTTGGGGTCCTTTATATGCCAATTTTTTATTTAAAGGTGCCAGACAACTCATTTGGAGTTATTAAATGCAAGCTTAAGCTTGTTCTTTGCATAAACATGTGGCATTATGAGATACAGGCCTACAAGTATAAATTAGATTGTTGCTTCTAGCACAGACACCTGAATTTGTACCCTTCCTTTTAAAAACAGAAAGTAATTACACTCAGTTACGTGTTCCCATTACTTGTTTGGTAATAGCCATAGGGGGAGAGGAATCGAGGGGGAAAAGTATGATCTAAATATTAGTATTTATGAGCTTTGTCGACGTACTAACATTCTGCCTCTTGGAAATAAGAAAATTTAATGAACACATTTGCAAGGTTGAAATGGTCTATGGCTATGACTATGTAATGCCAAAGCAATTAGTTCATAAATGAAAAATGCAATTGATCAACATGCTAGCTAGTTTATCCAATGGATAAAAATAATTTTGAATATTGTTTTTCTACCAAAGTGGATTCTGAACTCTCGAGCAATCAATCAGTATTTCTTGGGGACCAACTATTAATCTATCAGGAGTGGCTGGGCACCCTTAGCTTCTTTTCTATCCAGGGGGGATTTGCAGGCCCCTCTAAAACTATCTTGAGGCTTCAGTGTCCACCTCTCCAGAATCTCACCCTGCCTGGCTATTTTCTTGAAGCCTATAGTGTCTGACCCATTGCTCCATCCCCTGGCTGTGGTCTCTTTCCTTTTAGATAAATTCTGTAGTTTTATGGGGGTGTGTTGTTGAGGGAAGGTGGCAGAAGTCATTTCAGACTTATGTATACAAGGCACTTAAACATACTATGTCATTGGCTGAGAGCTTGGAGTCATTTTGGACCTCAAATATGGTTTTGTTTAGATCACACTTAAATTTAATCCCTAATTTTTAAAGGTCTTTTAAGTAGTGAAAAATGTCAAGAGAATGAGTGCTTTGTTTTTTTTGTTTTTTAGTGAGACAGAATCTCATTCTGTTGCTCTGGCTCTGGCAGTGGTATGATCATAGCTCACAGCAACCTCAAACTCCTGGGCTCAAGCAATCCTCCTGCCTCAGCCTCCTGAGTAGCTGGGAACACAGGCATGAGACACCATCCCTGGCTAATTTTTTCTATTTTTTCTAGAGATGGGGATCTTGCTGTTGCCCAGGCTGGTCTCAAACTCCTGACCTCAAGTGATTGTCCTGCCTTGGCCCCGCTGAGTGCTAGGATTACAGGCATGAGCCACCACATCCAGCCTGTTTTTGTCCTTCAATATCTGATTGATACCTAGATTTTTAGACTTCTCTACATTTGTCTTTATATCTGGTCTTTTATCGAGTCTTGCTGATTTTCTCCAGCTAACAGTTCTCACTTTTGCCCTTTCCTCTTGTATAACACTTAATAATTTTGCTGTCCTTTTCCTCTGAGAAATGTCTGGTTTTTTCATAAGAGTGGACTCCCAAGTGCTGTAGTTTTCTTCTTGACTTTACCTAGTGGTCCTAAATGATTGGTCCCAAACTGGCTAATTCAGGTTAATGCTTATGAGAAACCAACGTGAAATGAGAGACACAGAGTCCATGAGTAGCTGGTAGTGGGCTCACATCTACACAAACCCCGGGCCTGCAAGAGAAGGCCCAGGGACCATTGCTGGTAAGGTCCCTGGCTCTCCTTGTTCCATATCTCTGAGGAATGGTTTGCCTGCTATTTCTTAAATTCCACAAGGCATCCCAATCTGCTTGCATTGATTTCTTTTTGTTTGTTTATTTAAGTTAATTAGAGTTGGTTTCTTAAGCAATACAATAGCCACATTATTTGATAACACAAAGAATCTCGAACAAGGGATACTTTTACTAATTAAAAGTACTTTTATCTTGTAGTTATACAGAAGTGCTAATTTTTTTTTTTTTTATCTTTTTTTCAGGATGGACCAAGAAATGAAAAAGAATAAACAAAGCACCAACTCAGGGAGGAAAAGAAAATGAAAGGAAGGGAACATAGATTAATATTTATTGAGAATAGGAAACATAGAATAGTGGAGGGTATATGGGTTTGGAGATAAAGGAGACTTGAGCTAAAATTCTGACTTTTCCTTACAAGCTATGTGACCTTGGGTAAACTTCCTCACTTCTCAAGGCTCTTTTCCTTGCTTGTGAAAGGGATAATGATTCAACTGTATGGGGCTGTTTTGAAGATTCCCCAAAGCCACACAGTGGGAGATGGTCTTAAAAATCCCCTAAATAATTTCTGAATGGTTCCAAAGCTATGATACCACCCCATGTTGCTAACTGAGAGATGCAAAAGAAAACTGGTGCCTGTTAGTGGGTGTCTTTGTGCCACACACACATTTGGCTTTTTATGAATAATTATCCATGGTCATTGGGAAATCAGTTCTCTAGGTAGAGGTGGTGTTTGAGGAAAGAGCAATAACAGGTAATATTGTTATGCATTTGGAAAACTTGGCGAAATAAAATTCAATCTTTTAAGGTAATCTTTTAAAGGAGTAAGGATTCTCTGATTCAACATTGAATTCAGGAATGATCTCAGGACTCAGGAAAGACTTAGGAGACCTGGGTTCTAGCTATGAATGTGCCACTGGGTAGCTGTATGATGTCACTTAACAGTTCCCTAGCTTTCTTATTTTGAATGAAAGGCTTAGAATAGACATTGAAGTTTCCATCTACTGTAGAAATAAAGATTTCTATTATTCTTGAGCAGAGATGAGTTAGTTAGAGAACTGATTCAAGATTAGCACAGTGTCTTCAATGCGAGGTGGAAGGTCAATGCGAGGTGGAAGGTGACTACTGGATGTCATTTTGGGAATCTGTGTGTGTGGGGAGGGATTGTGTGTCACCATGGTTGCTGGAGGCCAATGATGCTACATGTCTTACTACACCAGGATTTGTCCTATGGAACAAAGAATTGTCCCATGTGTGTAGGACAGTTCTCTGGGTGGCCTTGGCTTGACCCAGTTCTTCCCCCTTTGTTCCTTGTAGTTCTCAAGAGTAACTGTAGGATGTGCTGGGAATGCAACATTCTGAGATAGGAAGGAACTGGCCAGAGTAGCCTAGCCTCTGTTCTAGTCCCCCCTAAAAACCAGACGTCCCTCAGCACCTTAGCCCACTGTGTCATGTAACCCTGGGGCATAAAGCCCAGGGTTGGCTGCTTTCTGGGGTCCCCCAGTTGCAGTGCAAGGGGGCACATGCAGATGAGACTCCATTCACCCCAGGCCGCTTTCCTGAGGCTTGGGGGACCTGCTCGCAGTGACTCTTAGCCTTCTGTTATCTCTTGCTGCTTAACTGTAAGTAAACAATACTCCCGTTTCATGTAACTGGTTGTGGGGGTGAGTGTTCTGTCTCACCGGACTTGGGCAAGCAGTAACAGTGCAGCCCAAGATGCAGATTTAAACTGCACAATTTAAACTTCTTGAACTTTCATATAGGTGAAAAACATGTTTGTAATTTTCTGACTCCAAAATCTAACTCTATTTTATGCAAAAAGGCAAAGTGTTTTCTGCATAGTTTTAATGTACACTGAATTTTCTATGAATGCAATTATTGTATAAACAATGGACATCGCACTTTGCTCTCTTTGGACCTTGACTAAGAGAAGTGCACCGTTGCAGAGGCATCCTAGACGCTCCCGGGATGAGGCATGAGCAGCATTCACGGTGGTTCTGTGGAGAGAGGCAGCATCTGATGACTGCAGCTGGGATCCTATTTTCTAAATGGCATTCCCCATACTTTTCCTTGGTATTTCAGCTTAGTCATTGCATTTATTTATTTTTAAATTTTTGTTGGTAGATCGGGTGTACCACTTATGACCTTTACTCCATGACAACAAAAGGGACATATCTGTGAAAGGGGTTACATTGGATTTGATGGGGTTGAGATTTACTGGGCCAGCACCAATCAAAGGAAGCTGGCAACCCCAAGTGGTCTCAAAACTGCAACGAGGAACATATTGAAAGCGTCTGTCCAGGATGTGGGAAGAAAACACAGGGGTTTTTATTTTTGGCTTAAGTTAGTAGTAATAAACCAGTTACATCTGGTGAGAAAGGGCCCATTTCTTTTCCTTTAACTCAAGCCTAATCACATCTCTATATTCATAGCATTTCTAGTCTTCGATGACTTCATTTTAACTGTCAGTACTCTCAGTATCATGCCTAGGAAATGCAGGCAGTTAGCTTTCTGCTCTCTGAGCCCAAGGTGTCGCATTTACCAGGCAAGAGCTCCTTATGGTCAGGCAGAGCATTCTTCCAAGAGGACATCAGTAGCAGCCACAGCATGGCCTCTAGCTCCAAACCAGACTCTCCTTCCGCCCTTCTGCCTTACAATGCATCCAAACTCAGCAAGACAATGAGAAAATCGTGTAGTCTGTTTCAGACCTACAGCCATGGGAACAATAATCACGAGAGAAGGGAGAGAACTCTACTGGACAGCTAAGGAGGAGATCAGGGCCTTTGTCTTGGCACCAATGCCAGAAATGAGCAGGTGACAAATCAGTGACATCCATGGCTGAACACTTTTGAGCCTCCCTTAAGGGCAGGATCCAACATTTTTGTTGTTTGTATGAATGGTAGAGAATTGTGCATGTGAATTTGTGGTATGCTTTTCAAAAAGTATGAATAAAAGGAATAAATAGTGAAATCCAAATAGCGAAATCCTAGGTACCACTGATATTCTGATCTATTGTCTTCACATCCTCTTTCTAGAAGGCATTTTCTAAATGTTTTTAGAGTTCTGAATATTTTCTTTCTTTCTTTTGTTTAGTAAATCCAAAGACTAAATACTGCAACCTTAATGAAGCAAGCGCGAATTTGGCAACAGATACTAACCTTAAGAGTAACACAGTGGACATTTCCACTTTCAATATTTCCTTTATGGGTGTTGGTATGTGTTGAGCAATTTTAAGGTAATAAAATTGTAATGAACTTTCTAAATGAGAATGCCATTGCTGACTGCTCCATGAGAAAAAATGGAAGTAATTTGGAAGAAGTGAGACTGGCCGTACTCTCTCCCTCACTCGCTCTGTCTTGCTCACTCACTTGTAATAAACCTTTGTTCCCGAAAACCTCTTATCAACTTCAAATCCTAGGGCCTGTGAAAGAATGCTTTTGTCATGCTGCATATAATCCACATTGTGAAAAGAGGATTCTCTTTTATCTTGAACTTAGAAAAAAATGAGATAGCTGGATTTCTTCAAGGAAAGAGCAAGAGGTGGAGAAGCTGAATTGCTTAAAAAAATGGTCCAGGAAGAGATGTTAAATGGACTTCCTCCCAGGAAACTCTAGAGGAGGATTACAGTGAACACGCACAATTCCAGATGAGGGACAACTCCCTGGACTCAGGGCTAACGGCTCCTGCAGAGCCCTGGATGGAAACTTCAGGATAAGGCAATGGTTTCTGTGCCCTCTAATTTCCTGGAAGGAATCACTTTGAAGTTGTCCCTTCTGAAAATGCCAGCAAGATCCAGCGAACATGATTGTTAGATATAAAATCAAAGGTCTTTCTTCACTCTGTCTGAGTCATTTTTGCAGGTTCGGAAGTTGTCGTTTCCACACAAGCAAAGGATAGAGCTCTAGATCCTGGCTATGGGAGGGGAGAGATTTTTACTGAAAAGCTCTGACATAACATTATTTTTTATGGGTGACTTTCCTTTGATTAACAAATGTACTACTTCTGGGGCAATGATGTCTCAATTACTCCTCAGACTTTTCTGATCCAGCTGCTGGAGCTGGCAGAATTTGAGGTGAGTGAACCCCATCTCCTTACCATTATTAATAATACTTACCGTAGCCCAGGTTGAACTTGCCTTGCTCTGGTCTCTCCTGATGTCTGTGATACCCATTCAGCACTTAATTATGCATTGCCTGGAACTGCTGGCTGTATTAGGCAGAACTATTTCAGGCAAGAGATAGCAACACAATTCAATCTACGTTAAAAAGAGAAAATTTACTGGCTCACATTATAAGAAGTCCTGGGGTCAGCTGACGTCAGCCACATCTAGATCCTGAGGCTCAACTGCTGTGGCCAGGATCCATCTCATCTAATCTCTCAGCCCTGTTTCCTTATGGTTCGACTTAATTCAGGCAGGCTCTTGCCGTATGTTAGCAAGATGGCCCCAGCAGAAAGATCTTCTTTCCAAAAAGTTCCAAAAATGGAGTTGATTAGCGTTCCTGGGATATTTAATATATACCAGGCATGGTTTTAAGCACTTTACATTCATCATCTTACTTAAACTGCCTCAGAGTCCTATGGCTATAAATTATTTTCCTTGTTCCCTACTTGAGGAACCAGAGCTACCAGAGCTAACAAAGAACAGAGAACTTGCCAGGCTTACACCTGGCAATTAGTGGAGCTGGGATTTGAACCCAGATAGTCTGCTCCAGATTCTATATAGCTTAACCACTGGTCTATACTTGATTTGATGCATATGGCTTGGCTTGCATCATATACCCATCCCTGAACCAATTACTGTGGCCAGGCTTGGATCACTGTCTACTCCTAGATTGAAAGTAGTTCAATTCCACCCAAAACAAATGGACCGAGTGGATAAGAGATGTGTCTTCCCAGAGGAAAATCAGAAGGGAAAATGGATTCTGGGCAGAACAAAACATCTAATTTCCACTATACTCTCAATTGTTTCACATGGGTTGACTTTCTCTCTTATTCCGTAACACACAGTTGTGGGCACATTGGACACATATTTGATGTTGATTGATTAATAAATTATTCTTTTAGGGAGGTGGGTTTTGTGGTTGATTGGCTACTCTTGACCATATAATATGTTATGCTTCTGGAATAGGAAGTAAAGGTCAAAAGTAGGCAGGCACCTTTGATTTCACAACTAGGGATCCCATATTCTGTGGGAAGACTTAGAATACCATATTCGTACATATCTAAGTGACTATCTTAGTGGGTGCTATGCGAAGTTTTATAAAATGTATATAAGCAAGCCAATACAGTGAACATCGACCTAACCATGTTTTATTTAAGACTTTCATGGGAAGAGGGCTATGGAAGGTGGAGGGAGAATTGTGGAGCAGTGAGGGACAGGGCAAAGAGCTGTGAAAAGAGCCGCCTGGCTGGGGCAGGAGGAGTGCTGGGTAGTATAGGCTGGGATGGGCGGGAAGGTTCAACAGTAGCTGAGAACTGGAGTGGAACTGTGTGTTCTGAAAACAAATTGGCTGTGTGACTTGGCTTGGTCACTGACTGCTGGAAGAAGCACGGTGAGTCATACAGGTGGAAATTCGACACACTGGTGGATGGCAGCCCAGGAGAATGCCACCATTCCATTCGCTTATTCATTCAGTCAGTGAGTGAAGTGCAGTGAGCATTCGCCAGAGGACCCTACTTCTCTAGGGTGGGTCGGGTGTAGCTTTTAAAAGATGTGACCTTGAAACTGAGATGAAAGATGAGTACTGAATGCTTTTATTCCTGAACTTTCTATTGTCTCGACAGAAGACTGACTACAAACCTGTGGCTCTATAACGCTTTGGACTTGGTGTTCAGGCCAAGGTTCCCCTGAATTTGAATCTTGAATTCCTTTATTGGATGAGTTCCAGCCCTGTGGAATCCAACCCTTGCTTCTGGCTGCTTAAACG
Source organism: Microcebus murinus (assembly GCF_040939455.1). Classification (NCBI taxonomy): domain Eukaryota; kingdom Metazoa; phylum Chordata; class Mammalia; order Primates; family Cheirogaleidae; genus Microcebus; species Microcebus murinus. Next base: position 86,652,572 of record NC_134111.1, on the reverse strand, counting down.
GGCCACCGCTTGACCGGAGGGGCGTCCAGATGTGCAGATGTGCAGATGGACAGGACAGGAAGGAGAAGGGAGGAAGGGACAGGCCTGCTGCAGAGGTCCCAGGGCTGTGGACCCTGCTGGGCTGGTGGGAATGGCCAGGACAGAGTGCAGACTTCTCCCAAAAGGAAGAAAAGCAGATATATTTTACATTGATTTTTTTTCCCCCATTTATTTTGAGTATCACACAAGGTTGTAAACTT